>NC_136516.1:55906176-56318676 GCF_053919585.1 Euprymna scolopes
GTGTTTACCGATGTATTCGAAAATTCAAGATGGCGTCTCACACCCTCTTTAACACCGTAAGTATGGAAAAAGGTGTTATAAATAAAAACTATACAAAATACTATTAAAAACCCGCCGAATGTATGTCTACCTATGTCACGGTAACATATACTGAGCGAGTTTTTAACAGTATTTTATCCGGATTTTATTTATAACATCTTTTCCCACACTTACCATGTTAAAGAGAGAATAAGACGCCATCTTGAATTTTCGAATACATCGGTAAACACTGTATGTTTTTCGAGCTGAATAAATATGTTACACTGAATGAAAACACAAAAAATATATCCAGTTTGGCAGGAAAGTAACTTATCTTGTCTTTGATAACATTTATTTGTTATATATTTGTTTTTTGACAACTTTTCCGAATCTATGTGTACAGTAATACAAACCCATATATATATATATATATATATATATATATATATATATATATATATATATATATATATATATATATATATATATATATATATATATTCTCTAGTAGTCTTCCATATCGGAGCACAGATGTTAAGGTTTTTAGATTGTCAAAATGAAAGTATATTTTGCTAATAGTGTGGTTTTGTTTTCCAGTATCTAGTAATACGTTGATAATTTGGTGTTATGCGTGGTTTTGTCTTTGCGTAGTCTGCTGAAGGTGTCCGAGTTCAATTGGTTGTGAATGTATTTCGAAAGTTAATCTTTGTTGATTAAAGTATTTAGCGTTCGTTGTCGGGGTTGAAAGAATTAGTACGATGTCTGGGGTAGATTGTGTTTCCATACATGTGGTGTGAGTCAGTAAATTGCGGAAATAAGATTTGTTTATGTCGTATGTGTTCAAGAGAATTCTTTCTGTTGTGTCAAATATTTTATTGCCATATTCCCTAATTTTCAGGAGTCAGGCGCATATATTTGTTATGCTCTGAATGTGGAGTTTGGGTGGAATACTCTTTTTCGTAACTCTACATTAAACTAAATATATTCGCATTATTACCTCTTAAGCCTGACAGCTTGGTTTCGTAATACATAATGATCGATTAATTAGTTTAAGAGTGAAATACATAAACATTTACTTATATATATATATATAGTAGCAGAAGTACCCGTCGTTGACTGGGTTATACAACCGCCTACAGAAAATGGGCTGTGATTGATGAAAATATGATAGGTTATGAAAAGGAGAGGGTTGTAAAGAGATAGGTTTTGATGCTCAACATTTTTACCCTAAGCAAAATATGATGAATGTAAAGATAATTTTCTCGAAAATATATTTTTTTTATCAACTTTGTTTCCATTTGTAGCCAAGAGTGACCAACAAAATGATGTTTCCTAACAAAGAGAAAATGTTATATATATATATATATAATAACATAAATATATAAGAAATAAGTGTAACCATAGTCAATAAAAGTTACTTTTATGGTAGAAAAGTTCATTGGTTTGTATTTTAACGTAGTTTGTAAAAAAAAAATGTTTTTTTTTAATTCACGAACCGATTTTTAAAAAAGTCAAAATGGCAGCGACTTTGAAATGGAGGGCCCCGCTTTCAATTTGAAGGAGGGGCACCTGAGCATTCTGTGTTAACAATTAAAGAAAGTTCCGTCAACGTAAGGAATATTTATAAAAAATATTTTAATGCTTTCCGTTATTTTGTGCTTGAGAAATATTCGATTATGGCATGTGTAGTTTATATAAAAATTCATTTAAGTAGTGATCGCCTCAAATTTCGTTTTAATTTCGGTTCGCTGAAATTATTTCAAGTAAAGAGCATTAAAAACTATTTAAAAACAAAAAAAACATGAACTGAACTTTTATTGACTATGGTAACATTTATTTCTCGTGTATTTATTTTTTCGGCTAGTCGTTGTTGGCTTTTCTGCTAAGCACTCTTATTACATAATATCGACGAAATATCAAATAACAAAGAAAAGTTTTGAAAAATAATGAAGCTTTACTTACTTTAGTAAAATAATCCGAAACAGCAAAATGGGATATTAGAAGAGTAAACACGTAATTACTTTAGTTTTTAAAGCAAAAATTCGATATAATATGAATAAGAAGAAAATGGCGCCCTTTTCAAGCAGAACAGCTTCGTTTCAGTTTTACAGTATTGAACGGTGTAGTATTGCCCTGTCGGATTCAAGGTTGTACTATTGTAATGTAAAGAACACGCAAAAAGGGTTGTAATCAACTGAATTTCTTCTAGTACACTGACAAAAAAAAAAGCTTAAACAGATATATAAATAAAAATAAAAAGGTCATGCAAATGTTTTTAAAAAGACATGTAATCACGTGAGCAGGATTTTTTCCTTCTTTTGACACGTAACAAGTAACGTTCTTATTTTTTATTATTAGGAAGATAACTAATTTTTCGTATAAATTTCCTTTCCTTGCACCAGTTTAATTTAACGGAAGGCAGACCGGAAAGCATGCAAAAACAGAACAGTACATATTTACTAAAAAGCATTAAATAAAAAAAATAAAAAAATAGAAAATTCATATTAGAATAAAATAAAGTATACAGAGATAGGAATAGGCTATAGTTAAATAAAAATGAACATCATTATATAAAAAATAAATGCGGGCCTGGAAATTTTTTTTCCCCGGACAGAAACAACATGGCTGACGAGAACCGAACATCGTTTACCTGTTACCATTAACTGGTTCCCTTTATGTTGGGCTTGAAACCGACGGTACCAATGTTTTTCTGAACTTCTGTACAATTAAATAAATAAATATTAAGCCTTATATCGAAAAAGTTTTTCTTTGTAATCGAGCACTTTGTTGAAATTCTTTCCCCAAAAATCAGTAAACAAATATATATATATATATATATATATATATATATATATATATATATATATATATATATATATATATATATATTGGTCAGTCTGTTTATGCGTTCTACGTTATTTTAGAAACTCCAGGGTCGATCGATCTGAGAATTTGTATGAACATTTTCTATGATAAGCTGCATCGAAATTAGTATTATGATATTCATTCCTTGCATAGTTAAGGATTAATACGAATTAATAGAGATTAGTCACCACAATAATACATTAACTCTAGAAATTTAATCGGAAATTACTGAACCGATCTTGCTGAAATTTGTATGGACATTTGTTGTGATAAGGTGCAGCAGACAAAGTATTATAGCATTTGTGAATGCACACTTAGGGATTAATAGGGACTAGTATTTAATGCAAAAATGAGCACAAATTTAATAATATTCAACCATAATTTGGCATAAAGCTCTAATTCTAAGGTAACCGGCTATAACTTTTATTCGTTTTAACAGACAGAAACTCTAATATATATATATATATATATATATATATATATATATATATATATATATTGCAGATACTGACGGCATGAAGCTTTAAGCAAGCAATCTCTGTTATGTCCGGACGTCAGAAGCAGAAACCGCCATTGAATTCCTCTTTGCAGAAAAAATTGAACCGATCAACATTCACCGGCATCTATTGAACGTTTACGAAACCGATGTAGTTGATGTCAGCGCAATTATGAGATAGGTTTGTCGGTTTCAGAGTGGCAACAGAGATGTGAGCGTAAAGGCGTGCTCCGGAAACTCCTTCTCAACCACCACCATCCCATTAAACACTCTGCGCCTTGGCCAAGTCATTCGCGCTGATTGACACATAACGGTAAATTAAATGTGTGTAGAGTTGAATCTGGGTGTCAGTGCACTGAAAACAATGTTTTCATTCCTTAGGATACAGTGTGTGCTAGGTGAGTTCCACACATACACATGACTAAAAGACTGCCGACGGAATCAATACAAACCTATAGATAACAGATTCTTGATTAAATCATCACTTGTGACGAGACAGATTCCAAACGGCAGTCGATGGAATCACAGTACTCACGCCCCCCTTCCCCAGCAAAGAAGAAGTTAAAAACCTTGACATCTACAGGTAAAGTGATGTGCACCATCTTCTAGAATACAAAGGGTATCATTCTCCGGAATTAATTGGAACCAGTATTGACTGTAAACCCTGGCCATTACGTAAAAGCGATCACAAAGGCTGAAAACCCCATTTCAGAGAAAAAATTACTTTGCAACATAACAACGCCAGGCCACACATAAGTTTGAAGACTACGGAATGTGTGGCAAAGTTCGGCTGCACGGTGCTGTTTCGACCTGGCACCATCAGACTTTCATTCATTCGAACCTCCAAAGGACGCATTACGTGAACAGCATTTCCCCTACAACAACGTTGTAATGGCAGCCGAGAAAAAGTGGACCGCCTTGGCAGGCGCTAACTTTAAGGCATCAAGACTCACGTTCATCGCTGGCAAAAGTGCATTGAAAATGGTAGTGACCTATCTAGAAAAATAAACCTGGAGCACAAAATGTCGCTCGTTTTAATAGTTTCGCTCTGGTCTTCGTAGCTTTCCAACATTTTAATTAAAAATGGAAGCATTATTTTTGGAACGACCCTCGTATATATATATATATATATATATATATATATATATATATATATATATATATATATATATATATATAATCATATATATATATATATATATAATATATATATATTATTTTTTTCCCTTGTACACATGTTTGTGAATTATTCTATGAATTTCTGCCTTTGGACCATCTTTACTATATTCCCTCTTCTTAACTTATTTTGTTTTCAAGTAAGATCTTTGACTTACTTGTTGTTTCATCAAATACTTCTGCGGATTAAGGACTATCCATTTATCTAGTGTTTCATTTTCAGATTAAATATGTTTTTAACTCATTTCAAAGTGTTTTTAAACATATTTTATTAACTGTTTGCTCATATATATATATATATATATTTCAGACGATATCAAAACATCGTTAAACTCACTACTCGTTCAAGCAGCCGCCAATAGCGTAATGGTTAGGAGCCTTGACTGCCGTACAAACGGTCGGGTTTCAATCCTGGCTTGAGGTAGTTGCCTGTCTAGCCGCACTGATGAGCTGTGAAACAGCGAAACAGTACTGTATGTGGATGACTATATATATATATATATATATATATATATATATATCCTTGTACACATGTTTGTGAATTATTCCATGGATTTCTGCCTTTGGATTATTATGGACCATCTTCTTCCAATTACGGGATGTCTTTGGATTTTACTTGTACAAATGGAAATTCTTTTAACTTTCTTGAAGTTTTACATTTGGATTTTACCGTCACTGGAATTTTTATCTTCCACCAGACTATCCATTAATGTGTAATCACCTTTTTCTTTACCATATTCCCTCTTCTTAACTTATTTTGTTTTCAAGTAAGATCTTTGACTTACTTGTTGTTTCATCAAATACTTCTGCATGCAAAATTCGATCCCGCATTTTGCTAATTCCTACCCTCTGATGAGAAGGAGAGTATTTCTTCAAAATTCCGCGGATTAAGGACTATCCATTTATCTAGTGTTTCATTTTCAGATTAAATATGTTTTAACTCATTTCAAAGTGTTTTTACCATATTTTATTAACTGTTTGCTCATATATATATATATATATATATATATATATATATATATATATATATATATATATATATATATATATATATATATACTAGCTGTACCCAGCCACACGTTGCTGTGGCTCAGTTTGTTAAAATGGAACACATTCCTCAAGAAAAATTGAATTTTGTTCGTTTATTTACTTTTATTATTTTTTGCAATTGTTTTTATCAATAAAAGTTGTTGTCCCCCTCCCCAATTAATTTTTTACCATAAAATGTTAGGTAAAAGTTTTTGGGTTTGTTTTTTCAAGAAAACTTGCACTTTTTTTAAAAATAAATTTGGCAGTAAACGTTTCTTTTTGAAAACGGAATTTTTATATTAAAAAGAACAGATAAATGCTTTATATGAACATTGTAAATAGTTAGGTGAAAGTAGAGAAAAGTTTTTTTTCAAGAGACTGTACAAATTATTTCTTTTCAACAGATGTTAAGAAAAACAGAAAACATACTTCCATCATTAATTATGCAAAAAAATAAATAAAGTAGAAAACTTCCTATTATTAATGTTTGCTAAAAAGTAAATACAGTAAACTTCGCTGAAGTGTTAGCATATGCTGCATCTTAAAAAGTTGGTTCATGCTGACAATTAAATAAAATAAACGTCTAAAAATTAGTAAAAATAAGTAAAATCATGAATGACGGCTCTTGGGGGCAAGTAAGTAGGAACAACACAATCATTTGTGTAAAATAATTAATATTCGAGAAATTGTAAACAATAACAAAAATACGTGATACCAAATGCAGTAAAATTCAAGTATCTTTTATACCTGCTGAAATTGTGTTTAAGTTATTTTTATTTCATTTCTTTTATTAAAAGTTGTCTTTCCAACAGTTAACTGGTTGCATGTCGTTTAACCATTGGGGACTTCACTCTTGGAAAATTGTATGAAAAATCTATGACTATCACTAACTCTAAATTTGGGAGTGCAACTCGAACTTAGGGTTAGTGGTAGATAAGTCATTTGTTAGGTGTATCAGAAATTTCGTGAAAAATATTGAATAATTCCACCCCGTTTTCCAAGCTTATAACTCATCGAAAAATGTAATTCAAGCACTATTTTTTTCAATTAAAGGAGCAAGGACCAAGGTTTTATTAAAACAAAAACAAAACAAAAAAACAAACAACGTGGTTTAAAAAAATAAAGGTTTTAAACTTCGGACTTTACAGGTAAATTTCTAAAAAACACTACTTTTTTGTTTTAAATTTGAATATATTATTTATTGATCTTTTATCTTCAATTTGTGATATATAGAACTTTGGTGAGTAAATTAATTATTTACTTTTTAATAGACATTTTTTTGCTGTTGTTTCTTGCTTTTTAGAACTTTTGACTAAGGGGTTGCTTAGATCGTATTTTAATCTAAACTACGGAGGTTGGAATTCCTCCCCCTAAAATGTACTTGGAAAAATCGATTTTATGGCGAGATTTAAGAATGGTTAGCCGAAAAAAAGGTGAAAAACAAAAGAAATAATCAATAAATAATTGTTACCAAAATCAATAAATGCTACTTTTTTTACTTACATGAATGAGTTTATTTTATGTTTTAAAGCATTTTCAAGCGCTTTTCTTTATTTTTTAATCTAAAATTGCGGGTGTGCGGATGCGAAATATCTCCAGATTTTCTAGAATTCCACGCTAGATTGCAAACGAAATCTCCAGATTTAGCGGGAAAACCGCTAAATTGGAAACACTGGTAACGAGACGCAAGCAGTGATAAATAATTGTCCATAAATAAAAGAAATGGCCTATCGGTACAAAGAAAACCACCTATTTATCATAAAAAAATTAAGTATATTGTTATAATTAAAAAGAGATATATAGAAACACGCATGGGTACAGTAAACATATTGTACCAAAATGTCGAAACAATCATTTATTTAGTTATTTAGACTATTAATTACGAACGAACCAAGAGTTACATTTATATATATATATATATATATATATATATATATATATATATATATATATATATATACAGATATGTGTGTGTACCTTTAAATACTTTGATCATGTTTATATATTCTATACCGATCGAAAATTAAATAAGGAAACCTGCCTTAATGTATACAAAGAAAATTCCATTTAATGTTAAAAAGGCACAAAACGTAATTCTAATTTAACTTATTCCATAGCTCGCATTGGCATCCATTTCCCCCTCTTTAATATAAAAAAGAAAATACTTAACGTAATTCTGTCAACATTACAAGAGATAACACTTGAACCTATGACTGCGATCCTTGAGGCTGTTGGCCTATACACCGCTGGGAAGTGTCATGCATTGACACAAAAAAAGAAACAATTGCATTTATAGTTCTTGACCCATTGACTTCTTAACGAAACAATGTCTAGCATTTTTATTTATTTATTAAAAAAATGTAATTAATTAAACAATAAAAAATAATTTTAAAATCTTAGAAATTCTAAGGAAGGCATCTTTGCATTAAAATACGGATTAAAACGACAAAAGTTGGGAAAAATTGATTATATATTTTTCCTCGGGTCTCAGTACAATGTTTCTAATGCGAAAATAAATAAATAAATATACTTCGATAATTTTTTTAGTTTTTTTTTTGTGAAGCATTTATTTTTTGTGTTGTTTTTTTTTTGTTTGTTTTTATTCTGCCAATGTTGCTCCCTTTCTGATCAATTCATAGCCGTTTCTCTTGCAGCGATATATTTAATACCCTTTTGTTCTCATTATTTGCATCGTCGGTACTTGTTGTTGTTGTTGTTGTTGCTGTTGTTGTTGTTGCTGTTGTTTGGAAATGGGGAGGAATTAGATGTTCCATTCCATGTTTTTTAAGAAAGGAAAGCGAGAAGAAGAAAATGGCTCCGAGCGCAAGAAGATTTTTTTTTAATGGAGTATTTGAAGTTACGTCCGTTCAATCTGTGTTCACGATGATGATTTTTATCGTTAGTGCAGGTCACTGAACAGAAAATCTTATTGAGATGAATAAATCTATTGGAAAATACTGTTTCCAATTCAAGTGTGACAGACAAACGTAAATATTATTTCAAACATTAAAACGTCAGAGACAAAAAACAAATAATAAATAAACCTCTAACAGAGATACATGAACAGATAACAAATTTTATTTCTACAGGAAATATGTCAGAACATTGAAAATCATATTTCAAACCGAAATGTGACAGATCATGGAAAATTATATTTCAAACTGAAATATGACAGACCATAGAAAATGATATTTCAAACTGAACTATGACAGCTCATCGAAAATAATATCTTAAATTACCTATGGCAGACAAACCAACAGAAATATTTTTATAGAAATGCTTGGACACCTTAGAAATGGATAATTTACAGACGCGTCTATATTATCTTTTTAACAGTGAAAAATGACATTTTAAAA
Organism: Euprymna scolopes; assembly: GCF_053919585.1. Classification (NCBI taxonomy): domain Eukaryota; kingdom Metazoa; phylum Mollusca; class Cephalopoda; order Sepiida; family Sepiolidae; genus Euprymna; species Euprymna scolopes. The sequence goes on from NC_136516.1 coordinate 55,915,117, forward strand.
TTGAGTGTAAACAACGGATCAAAAGAAAATATAAAAAAGTGTTATTTCAGATTTAAACGTAACAGACCAACAAAACTGTTATTGCAAAAGCAACAAAATGCAATGCATGAACGCATCTAACATTTCCATTTCGAGCGGAAATATTAGAGACCATCGAAAATGTTTTTATTAACATATACATGTCAGGACAAAGATCCTTAAAGAGATGCATCCATTCAATCTACATGTGTAGTGATAAAAATGCTATTTTAAACGAAACCGTGACAGATAGAAGAACTTATTAATAACCAAAGCTTCGAATAGAATTCCATGAATACCCCCCCCAAAAAAAAATAATTAGGGGGGTACGCTGAAGGAATAGAATTTAGAAAGTCTAACAATAAAGCCCTTAATATTTTAATTTTTCAAATGAAGGCAGTCTGGTATTGTTTTATTTTCTAAAGCATCAGTCTGGGAGCGAAACTACGAAATTTAATTATTTTTTTTTAAAATGAACGATTACATTGTCCCATTTTGAAGAGCTGATCATTTTGAATTATTGCTTCCCAATATCGATTACCTTAGAGCGTCATTTCATTAGTTTATTACATGTACAACATAATCACAAAAACTTACATTAACAGATTTTCTAAAAAAAACTAGTTTGTCCACCGGATGTCTGAAAAAAATGGCGATATATTTAGAAATTTCTAGATTTGTTTTCGTAATGCAGATTTATTTGATTGATCGAAAAAGCGGAATAGTAAACTAGAATTATAACTAAGATGATAACGAGATTCATGAGTTTGGATATTAACTGTAACGATCGAGAGAAAATTGTAAAATAAACGACAGAAATGACTTACTCTCCTCGCGCACGCGCGCGTGTGTGTGTGTATGTGTGTGTGTGCGTGCGTGCGTGCGTGCGTGTGTGTGTGTTTTTTTTTTTTTTAGTTATCTGGACGCCCGGCATAGCCCGATCGTACAATACGCTTAAGCATGATATTTTAATTTATTTAGAGTGCGTACGTTTTATAGAATCAACCATCTATTGAATATTATAAATTACGAGGAATAATTCGCCCGGTGGACTAATTCGCATTTTTCTTTCTTTTTTTTTCTTTTTTTTCTTTTTTTTTTTTTGTAAAATAATAATGATAATGTAGTTATCGAATTCCATCTGTGTTTGTTTACAATATCACGTCAGGACAATGAATGCCTTGGAAAAGTCACTTCTGATTGATGTTCAGTTTTAAAATATGCAACTGAAGAAATTATTTGAAGCGATTTTAAATGATACCTCTTCTTTTATCTTAAATTGAACTCATTAATAAGAAAAATAAAATAAAATGATGAGGTAAACCCAAACTTAAACAGGGATCATTCGATCTGTAGTCGAATGGTATACCACTCAGCTATATCCACAGATGACAGGGACTTAGTTTGTTTTGTTTGTTTTTTTTTTTTTAGAAAAAATGATTTGCTAAGATTTTATTATTTCCTTTCGTCGCTGTCACGTAAAATAATGCAAAAAAGTATTATCAGAAAAAAAGCCTATTTTTAGGATCGGATTTTTTCGATTTACGATATTTAGCAGATGAATTTTTGTACAAAACATACAGAGCACTGCCAGATATATAAATTACATTTGTGTGAAATTTGCAAAAGATAGGTTAAGTCGTTTCGGAACCTATGAAGAAGGAAGTCACACACGCAAAGTGAGTTTTATAAAATAGTGGATATATATATATACATATATATATATATATATATATATATATATATATATATATATATTGTGTACAGAAGTTGTTAGTTGAGACAGATCATTGGTACCGTCGGTTTCAAACTTTAAACGGGCCTTATTATCGGGCTTGAAACCGACGGTACCAATGATCTGTCTCAACTAACAACTTTCTGTACACAAAATATAAGTACGCTCTTAAAATTTGGATTTTCCTTTTAATTGAGCACTCTGCTGGAATTCTTTTTCAAAAAAAAAACTAATCATACATATATATATATATATATATATATATATATATATATATATATATATATATATGAATGAAAAATCTACTTATTCAATTATATTTCACCTTTTATTTATACCAATCCTTTTATTTATGAAAATCGATGTATGGTAAATATAACTACAGAGCATGTACAACTAAGTGACCAGCATTCTATATTCCAAATTTCAAGATGTGTTACATTTTTGTTTAATTCTTTTAACATGTAAAAATTTTGAATTCTTGACAGCACCTGTTTCCGTAGTGCATAAACATTCATAAATTATTGTGCCAATTTTAGAATATTTGCCGCTCTGACTCATCAAAAGAATAAGAACTCACAAACTTTAAAAGTAAATAAAAAGACAATAATTTTTTTGTTTTTATTAAAAAATCAAAGATGGCTTAAATATCATAAAACACAATTATAACAACTGTTTCGATCTTTTTGGAAAACCATGCACATATTTTTTATTCTAGATTGTTTTTGCGTTGCGAAATGTTTTTTGTTACGAACATTTTAACATGCTGAAAAAAATAAACGGCATATATATATATATATATATATATATATATATATATATATATATATATATATATATATATATATATATATATATATATATTCGGCCAGAAATTTGGCTGTCAAGGAATCAAAGTTCAACGATTTCACCTTTGAAAACTCTACCAAACTCCTCTGCCAATTTTGGGTCTAAACATCTAAACATCTAGACATTTTAAATATGGGTTACTCGGACATGGATCAAACTTTTTGATTTGATTTGAACCCAAAATAATAAATGTTCAAGGGTCAAAATTGGAGGTAAAGTTAAAAAAAAATTAACCCCTGTGGTCTCTGCCAAATGACTCAGCCAATTTTTTATCTTAACATTTGAAATTTTACATAAAGTGTATTCAGACATAATGCAAGCTTTTTAATCGGTTTTTGGCCGAAAATATAACTGCCAAGGGGTCAAAGTTCAAAAGATTTGACCTTTGCAGTCTCTAGCAAACTATTCAGCGAATTTTGGGTATAAACATTTGGAATTTTACATAAAGGTGTTCAGACAAGCAGCAAGCTTTTTAATCAGTTTTTGAACGAAATTTTGGCTACTAAGAGGTCAATGTTAAAAGAACTTTGCAGACTCTACCAAACTTATCCGCAAATTTTGTGTGTAAACACTTGAAATTTTAGATGTAGGTTTCCTGGACATGAGTCAAACTTTTTAATATCTATTTAATATTTATATGCACATAAAGTTATGAACAATACATAGGGCCCGAGCAAAACCAGTCTGAACTGCTAGTATATAAATCCCCGGAAGAGTACCGTCGGCTTTTCCATGAAAAATGCAAGCCCCTGACCGAGGGAAAGGTAATTAAATTAGTTCCAGGAACATTGGAAAATTTGAGAACCAGGATAATTTCGCTGGTGACGCTAGATCAAAAACAAAAAGGGCTCACAGGCGTAATCAAGGAAAAGATGATGGCCATGCTCGTGGAGTTGAATATCCCGACAACATACATAGTGCGATGTAGCTATGCAATGTGGGATCTACTCCTCCCGACAACAGAAGACGCAGCAAAGATAGCAAAAGAAGACATTGTGTGGAAAGGGCTGAGATATAAACCGGAATACTTAGAGCAGAGAAGGACAATGGTGTCAGTTATGGGTGTCCCATGCTGTATCAGTGAGGAACACCTTGGTGCTATATTCTCACAATACAGGGACATAGAGGCCGTAAATCCGGTTTGAGGATTGAGAAACATCGCCACCGGGGATTACAAGTTAATAATAAAATTAAACCGGGCTGAGTTTAATGCGATACCAGCCCAACTTAAATGTGAAAACTGGGTGATGTCAATCATCGTGGAAGGGAGGAGGCCACATTCTGGCACTGTATGTTGCCGGGTCATATAGCAAGAGTCTGCCCTAAAAGGAATCCCGTAACTCCAGCAGCAACTGTTCCTCTAAAGACAGCGACAGAGGAAAAAAGGAAAAAGACTCCTAAAGACAAGGAAACCCCCAAGGATAAGGCCACAAGCTGGAGCACAGTGGTCAGGAAAGGAAAAGAGAAGCAAACAGTGGCCGGTAAAGCAGCAAGAGAAAAAAAAGGGGGAGTAAAGCGAAAGTTGGCTTCGGAATCAGAAGAAGAGGCAGGAGAAGCCGTAGAGGAGACCAAGACAATGATGGGTAAAAAAAAACAAAGTAAAAGAAGACCAAACAAATTCTGCTCGACCCAAGCTCCAATCCCCTCCTCCGGATGAGCAGAATACCCCTCCCCATTGTACCACCTACACCTACACCTGAGGAAGAGGCTCCTGAAATAGAAATGGCAGAAAAAGAGGAAAAAGGAGAGACCACTACCCCTCCAGGAAAGCCGGTTAGGACCAAGAGAACCAGAAAGCAGCCATTCTTGCCTGGAGAGAGAGTACGTGAAGTGGACATAGCACAGCTGCAAACGGATCTGAGCGGCAGCCAGAGAAGGAGTTTAAAGCAGCTGGAGAAATTCACTAAAGTTGAGGGGAAAGAAGTGGAAGACCCGAGATACTTTTGCGAGGCTCCCCTATTAATAACTTTTGTCCGAAAAGAAAAGGAGGTAAGACTTAAAGCCATGTGGAGGATGCTGAAAAAGCCAAAGAAGCGATTCCAGGGCTGAAGCTTGTAGAAGAGGAGCATCCTTCACTGAGAGCAATAGACGCAAAGTGTGAGGGGAGGGTCCCTATATATGTTCACCTCTCCCTTTATAGAGTTTTAAAGTTAACATTTTCCCTGGGGACGTGGGAGGTCTGGTCCGAGGAGGTCAGTTCACAACAAAGTTGTTAACTGACAGCATCGGTAAGACCTTTGGCGTCCTTACCCCTGATGACTTTAGACCCGTGATAGACGAATATTACTAGCTAGGGAATTATGGCAACAACCTTAAACCTAGCTAGTTTAAATGCAAGGGCATGAGATCCTGAAGCAACGCTGCTCGTATGCTGAGGGATCTCACGGCCCTTGAGGTAGATATAGCTGTAATTCAGGAGACCCACTTTGTTGGGCCCGGGGATTGCAATGTGCTGGTGAATGACTTTGACGTTTATTCAGCATATGGCAATTCTTGTAGTCGTGGGGTTTCTATGCTAGTGAGTCGCACCCTAGCTGTGACGGTTACTGTAGTTCATGCGGACGCTCATGGAAATCTGGTCATGGTCGATGTTGCCGTTAAAAGTGGTAAGTTCCGGATTTTGGCTGTTTATGCTCCCAATATCGCTGGGGAGAGGATTTCCTTTATTCGGCAGGTGGAGGTGTTCCTATCGGCGGGTCGAGAGTGGGTAGTTTTAATGGGGGACTGGAATGCCATCCTGGACTCCAAGATAGATAGAGTCGGGGGGGATAGAGAGTCGAAGAGGTGTGAAAGCAGCCTGTCTGACCTGATGGCCTCATACAATCTTGTCGACAGATTCCATCTGGATCACCCAGGGAGGGAGATGTGGACGTGGAAAAAAAGTGTGGCTTCCTGTTCAAGTACCTACTTGGATAGGATGTTAGTAGGAAAGGCGACATAGATTTTTTATTTTGTCCCACGTTCTACTGGCTTTGGACCATAATTAGAAATGGCCCGTTTGAGAGTCGGTAATAGGCCTAGGTTGGCTGGCTACTGGAAGTTAACGCCTCCTTACTGGAGATGAACGACTTCCGGGAACAGCTGACAACACTAATTCAGCAGGAGTTAGTGGGGGCGGTTACCGGGAGTAGTTGGTGGGTTAGACTTAAAACTACCATTAGGCTCTTTTGCATCCAATATAGCCAACGCCTCGCGTTAACTTGGGCACGGACCAAAAGGCACCTAGATGATAGGCTGACCCGGGCGGTGGCTGGTGGTGATCCCCTAGAGATAGCAGTAGTTAAGAGATACCTCCAGCGCTTGGCTAGCGAGCGTTATGGAGGTCATGTAGTTAGAGCTAGGTTAAACAGAGTCTCTAATGAAGCCATGAACGTTGACGTTGTTGAGCATAAGGCCGCCTTAAGACGGAGCTCTACATGGAAGGACATACCCTCGTATCGACTCAAGAGATTTGCAATAGTTTTCGGCAACATTTGGAGGATCGCTTTGCCCAACTACCCAGACTTTGCGGCCAGGAGTTTGGCAGCTATTTAGCTGGCTCGCCCCGCCTTACTGCGGCCCGAGCAGCTAGCTGTGAAGGGATGGCTACAGAGTGTGAGGTCATTACTGCGTTGAAGCAGGTTAGCCATAACAAATCTCCAGGGCTCGATGGTCTGCCTTACATACTGTATTTGAGGCTGTCGCCCATGTTTGTTCCTCTTCTGACGGGTGTGTTTAACCACTGGTTTACTCAGGGATCCATCATACTTCTGAAGAAAAGAGAGCGGAATGGTGGGGAGGACTTACATGATTATAGGCCCATCACTCTGCTAAACAGAGTTTAAGATTTTGTCCCACGTTCTTGCAAACCGACTGCAGGTTGTTATCGGCGACTTGGTCAAACCGGATTAGACTTGTTCTGTGAAAGGGAGATTGATTCAAAACAACTTGCACTTGTTGCACACGATCGTAAAGGGGTTACAAGACGACACAGGAGCCGCGCTGATCAATTTAGACCAGTCCAAAGCGTTTGATAGGGTCGACCATGGTTTCTTGGAATCTGTTATGGAGATCGCCAGCTTTAGTTCGGAGTACTGCAAGTGGATTTCCGTTCTGTATCTTGTAGTGGTACAAGTAAATGGTAGGTTGCCGGAGTCCTTTGGGGTTTCTCAGTCAGTGCGCCAGGGTTGTCCGCTGTCACCTCTGTTGTATGTCCTGGCATTGGAGCCCTTCCTTTGCAAATTAAGAGACAAGGCGGCTAGACCAGTACTGCGCGGCATAGCTCTACCTGGCAGCAAATTCGCTGAGTATGAAAGTGTCACAGGGGCCATAGTCAATCGCAGCAAGTCCGTTGCCTGCAGTTGGGCACCTGGACTGGGGTAAACTCGCTTCCAGGTGGGTTCGGCTGGACGGATGGCAAGGGGGAAAGCTATGTCAATAGACAGGTCCGTACACAGAAACTCAGCAGGGGAGGCTTGGGAATGCCTGACTTGTTAAGTCATAAGTATGCCAAAAGATTGCCGTTCCTGAGTCGGACACTGCTTGAGGAATTGCACTGGGTACCAGTTGTGGAGCAAGCTTTTCGACAGCTTGTATCCTTCCCCTGCAGCTGAAGGTCACAGAAGACCGGTGGGGGAACAACAGTTCCTCTCCAAATGCCGAGCCGCCCTTAGGGCATTGCCGAGATCCAGTGACCTTGTGCGGCCTAGGAGGAGGCTATATTGGGATTTAGTGTTGGGTACAGCAAAAGATCCATTGGTTTAGTAGCTACACATGTCGAGGGAGGAGGTCCTCTCTCAGTGGAATTGGGCGCACGCCAGAAGCTTTTTAAATAATTCAGAATTTTCTTTGACATGGAGGCTTATCAAGAATGCGCTGCCACTTTTTGGAATGCTTGCCAGGGACTGCAGGAGAGATGAATACATGCCCTGTTGCCCACGCTGCAAGCATGACATGAATGAAACAAGGGATCACACCTTTTTTCTTTGTAGCAGAGTTCTAAGGCTCTGGGAGTACGTCAGAGAGGTAACGGCTCGCATCAACCCTGAGCAGTTGGTGCGACTTGATTTGGTGTATGTCGTCGACAACATGGATCCACCGTTTATTGGGAAGAAACGGTTGGTGTTTCTCACGATCCTAGCTGTAGCTAGGTTACTGACGTGGGTTACACATTTTAACATTGTCTATGGGGTTGAATCTGTTTGGATCGGGATCTGGTCACTTACTTTAAGCATCAGCTTAAAGTAAAGATCAGATGCGATTGGAAAAGATTACATTGCATAGACTTTGATAGGAGATGGGTGCACAACACTAGTTTATGCATCTGATGAGGCGCTAGGTTTAAGTTTGTTTTCCCACCCTAGTGGTATTGGTCAGGCGATGCTAAGGTTCTACAGAAACCAGCCCCGAGCAAAGTTTATTAGAGTAGGGGTAGTTAGGTTTTAACCACTTCGAGGGGAAAATAATTTATTAGGTGCTAGACTAGGGCAAGTATGATAGTTGATCCTGTCCCCAATTTTATTTTTTATCGGCACTAGGAGAGCTTTCAAAAATGCCCAGTCCACCCTTTGTTTTGCCCCCGGTCTGTTGCCCCTATACGTATATTTATCTTGGAAGACGCTGTCCATTCCCTGTGTTACCCATCCCTATCTAATTTGTTTTCGAAATACCGTCCCTAGGTCCCCCACTCCTCACTAGGGAACGACCTGCTTGCTTTCGACCTTGGGACCAGAAGACAGTGGGCGCTCCATATGCAGTAGGTTGGGAGTATCCCTTACTAACCCGCCCCATAGGCATTTTGTTCAGTTGTTTTATTTTTCTTTCTTTTTGGGTGTATCTTAGTTTGCCCCCCTCCCCATCATCTCATCCCTCATTTAGTTTTAAAAAAAAATCCTTTTGTTTGTACATACGATTTTGTTTTGTTAACATGTAAATATTCATTTTTTCAGATTGTATATAAAGCCGACTTATACGCTGGGGAGATTTTAAGTAGATAAACTCCATAGTAAGAATGGCGTATTATGGTGATAGTGTCTTAGTTTAGGGAACTTAATAAAGTCTTCTCAAAGACCTAGCTCTTAGTTTAGAATGACCCTCGACCCCCACTTCCCCCTACCGGCTCCATGCCTAAGTGTCTTGGACCCAAATGAGGGCCTGGCAATAGATAATGCCAAGCCCAGGGCCAAGCACTAAATAAACTGTTGTTCTGCAGATGCTGCACATAAATTAATTGGTCCTTGGTTAATGTAGGGGAAACCCTTCATATGGAGACAATTACTATTTTTTGGATACTGCCAGAATTCTCCCTTTTTACCCTTGTTTTAGGGGAGCTGGTTTAACCCCATATTAAAAACGAACTTGTGTCTAATTTGCTTTCGTGGGGAAGCAAATAAATGTATAAATAGAAAAGAGGGTTTTTAATATGAATATCAATACACACAAAAGAAAAACGAATTTATAGGAGTATAGAAGATAGATATATTTATCGGGGGGGGGGGGAACCAACTTCCGGAAATCAAAACAAAACCGAATTAAAACAAAAAGAGGTCGGTATTCTATTGAATGAAGCTATATTCACAATAAAACATAAAATTTATTTATTCCACCCGCGTAGATTCTAATGTTTAGCATTAATTGATATATACACATATATTTATATTGTTTAAAAAAATAAACTAAAAGTATTTTTATTTTCATTTTTATTTGCTTAATTTTATTTTCACTTTTGTTCAAACATAATAAAATAGTGAAAACCTCTTAGATTTTGGGAGCTATTTGATATCTAACGTTTTCCTGTCTATCTGTGTCTATACGTCTCTCCCTCTCTCTCTTCTCCCACACACATCCATACTCGTATATACACATATATACCCACACATACATACATACATGGTAATCGTCACTTCTTCACTGAAGTACACACTCTTTCCTTTGCTTTATTGTTGATTATTTATCCATTTCCATGTATTTTTTTTGTTATTTTATTTTATTCGTTTTATAATTTGTTTTTATTTAATTATTTATTATATTATTTATTCTATTTTTTAATTTTACTTTATACATTTATACACACATACATGTGGAGATGTGATGAAGATGCAGTTTCTATCTTCTGTGGGAACGAAGGTTACTCTTCAGACCAGCTCTACTCTTACACAGTTTGTTGCAGAGGTCACACTTATGCTGAGATTGGTGGACGCCAACTGGTACTGCTTTACTGTGGACATTCATATGAAGCTTCAAACCTCCACTTCATTTGCAGACCATAGAGCAAATAGAAAATCTATGCTTCATAGTGTTTTCCCGGTCCAAATAAGATTGATTTCCATATGATCGCTTGTGGCTAGCTGGACCAGCTCCAGATAAAGTAATACATGCCTCTCTATGCTACCAAAAGCCTTAGTGACATACTGTATCCTGTAATTGACCTCAGCATTTAGGGTGCTGTCTCTAGCAAGAGTGTTACTTAAATAAACAAACGTGTCAACCACGGCAAGCTCCTAGTTGTTGACAAAAATATTTGGTTCCACATAAAACTACCGGGTGGAAGTGTAAACATAACCTTAGTCTTTTAAGGCTAATAGTGAGACAAAAAGATGTGCAGGCTTCTGAAAACAGATCCATGATACACTGCATATTTTCTTCACTATGAGCCACAAGATCAGCATCATCTGCATAGAGCAATTCACGAACCAGGTACTGAAATACCCTTGTAGAAGCATGAAAATGACAAAGATCAAAGACTTTACCTGTGATTCTGAAACACAAATAAACATTCAGAAAACAATCTTTAAAAGCATAGGAGAATATAGTTGCAAAATAAATAGAAGAAGTGTAGGTGCTGGTATATCACTTTGCTTTACGCCATTGAAATTTAGGTGAGTTTTCATATTAGTGTGGAGCTCCCTGAGTTACCGTAAAAATTGAGGTGGGCATCACAACTTTCCTAGAATTGCCCATAAGGCATTTCTGTTCACCGTATCAAATGCCTTGGTCAGATGAACAAAAAACCTGATAAAGCAGAATACAGCGTTCAGTGTATTTCTCCTGCAACTGCCAGGCAGAGAAGATGGTATCCGTTGTTCCTCTACTCAGACGAAAGCCACTTTGACTTTCTGGCAGACGGACAAATATCCTTTAACAATCTATTCAGTAGAACTTTGGAAAATACTTTGCCTACTGCTTCCAACAAACTTATCTCACAATAACTCCTACAGTCGGTCTTGGGCCTCTTTCCCTTGTACAATGGTATAAGAATTGCATCAACCCAGTCCTTGTGGATGGGAATACCCTTCCAGACATCAGTAATAAGATGAGGGATTTCACGAACAAGCTTGTCGCCCCAATGTAAGAGGACTTCCACAGGAATACCATCAAGCCCTGGGGCCTTCCCAATATTTACTTCCTTGATCGCATCTCTAATTTCGCTCTCAGATGGCAACTTTCATGGATAAGCTTTTGTTGTGGTAAAAAATCTATTGATGATATGTTCATCAACATTCGAGGGCTTATCAAAGAGCTCAGTCTAACGAAGGAGAATCATGTTGAGATCCTTCATAAGAGTAATTCCATCATTTGAGAGTAGGGGACATACTGACAACGCTTGAGGACCAAAGGTTTTTTTAAGCAAATGATGCATGCACTTGGAGTCTTTATGATCGAAGGACATCTGAATTGGATTAGAGAGTTTAGCCCACTACTGATTTTTAATTTGGGAGAGTCGCCTTTGGAGAAGACCTTTGTTTGCTTTAAGTGACTGTTCGAGGGATTCCCGATTTTTATGAGGAGCAGATAACAGTTTATAATGCAACTCACTTTTAGTACTTAAGAGTTGAGTTATTGCAGAATCATTATCATCAAACCAATCCTGATGTTTAGATTTACAGAAGCCAAGAACATCTACACTTATATTATAGAGTGTATTTTTAAAATGCACCCTCGATCCATCAAAAGCAGTAGAATTAATTATAAATCAGAGTTTTTCAAGACACTTGGATCATCGAGTTTGGATGCATTAACATCACGTGACCTACACTTTTTCCTTTTACAGATTTTCAGCTTCCTGTGTACCAAAAAGTGAGCACTGCTGCATTCAGCTCCATACATGACTTGCACACTACAAACATCTTGCGAGTCTGCCCTCCTGAAAATAATGTAGTCAATCAAGTGACCTTGTTTTGAACAAGGGTCGGTCCAAGTACACTTATGGACTTCTATGTGGCTGAAGAAAGTGTTACAGATAGCAAAGTCAAACTGAATGCATAGATGGAGATGATGCAAACCATTACTGTTGAACTTGCCCACACCAACCTGGCCGAGAGAGACCCAGGTATGATAATCCTTACCCACCCTTAGATTTAAATTACCCATCAGTAAGATCTTTTCAAATAAAAGAATAGAAGAAATATTTCACCTGAGATCTTGGTAAAACGCTGTGATGGTGTCTTTGCCATGACCCCTGGTAGGGGCATACACCAATAAAATCGTCATATACCTACTGTGTGCAAGAGGGAGACACATTATCATGATTCTGTCACTTACACAAATTGGTTATTCAATCTTCTCCACCAAATCAGATCGCACTGCAAAGCCAATCCCACCTTCTCACTTTAGCCCTTATCAATTATTACATGCTTCCATCATTTCAGGCCGACATATGTCACAACTTTTCCATTGCCACAGGACTATTTTTTATAGACAAATGCCTGAGAAAGTATCTATACAAAGATGATGTTACAGAGTTTTAGCTTTGTACGACAGCTTTATCTCTCTTTCGGTTCAAAATGTTGACCAATGGTAGAACCACACTGGGGACAGAAAAAGGGACCATCCCAAACAACTACTGACCTATCACCTGCTTACCTGCAATGTTGAAAATACTTACTGCACAACTGAGAGAACAAATTTATCAATCCCTGCATAACCGCAGACTACTCCCAGATGAACAGAAAGGATGCCAAAAAGGAAAAAGAGGAACACATGACCTATTATACATAGATTTTGAAGGAAGCCAAAAGTAGGAAAAAGAACACACCCATTGCCTGGAGAGACTATAAGAAAGCATATTATAGAATCTGCAAGCATGGATAATAGAATGCCTGAGAATGTACAAAATACCAGGTAATATAACCAATCTGATAGTAAATGCAATGAAAACATAGAGACTTGAACTGACAGCTGATGGACAATAAATAACTGAAATCAAAATACAATGAGAGATCTTCCAAGGTGATTCCTTATCAGCAGTACTGTTCATTATTCATTATAACCATGATACCCCTGAAATATATTCCAAGAAAATGCTAAGCCGGATACAAGTTCACTAACACAGAATAAAGAATGAACCACCGATTGACATGAATCTGTTGGTAAATATAAAGACAGAACTAGAAAAATGTATAAACACAACCAGAATCTTCAGCCAGGAAATTCAAATGGAATTCTGTATGGAAAAGTGCACTCTGCCAAATCAAACAGAAATGAGGGCACTAGGTAAACATGATAGCAACAAATACTTGGGAGTGCTGGAAGCAGACGCCATTAAATCAACGAAAATGAAAGAGAAAATAGAAGAGGAATACCTCACAAGAACAAGAAAACTCATCAAAACTAAACTAAATTAATTAAAGGAATAAACACGTTGGCAGTGTCACTGATAAGATACTCTGGACCATTTATAAGCTGGACCAAAGAAGAACTAAGGAATCTCAAACAAAGGACTAAGGAAATCATGATGATGCACAATATACTACTGATGATACTGATCGACTATATGTTAAAAGGAAAGACGGAGGGAGAGGACTGGTCAGTATAGAAGACTGTAAATAACACGAAAAAAGTATTAGAAAAATACATAATGCAGAACACCAAAAGAATAATTACCACAGCAAGAGACAAGGAAAAAACAAACAAGATAGAAAATAGACGAAAAATAAGACAACAAAAGAAAAATAGGAAGAGAAAGAGCTACATGAACGATTCATAAGGATGACAAAATAAGAGACTAACAAAAATATTTGAAAATAGCTACAAAAAGGAAAGCTTAACAGAGAAACTGAATCACTAATAACAGTTGCACAAGATAACATTATTAGAACCAACCAGATCGAAGCAAGGATCAACAAGACATAAGAAAATAGCGAATGCAGACTCTGCGGATAAAGAGACGAAACAATAAACCACATAATAAATGAATGCAGCAAACTAGCCCAAAAGGAATATAAAAATAGACATGATCAAGTGAGGAAGGCAGTACATTAGTAATTATGCAAACAATTGCATCTTGAACACACAGGAACATGTTACAAACACAAACCGGCAGCAGTACTGGAAAATAAAATCACAAGATCCTATAGGACATGGATATACAAACAGATAAACCCATCCAAGCAAGAAGACCGGATGTCATAATAGTTAATAAGAAGGAAAAGTTCAGTCCAATTGTAGATTTTGCAGTTCCAGCAGATCACAGAATGAAGATCAAGGAGACTGAGAACAGAGCAAATACACAGAAGTGGATAGAGAGCTCAAAGAGACCTTGAGAATGAAGAAAGTAAAGATAACACCACTAATGGTAGGAGCGTTAGGAACGATACTGAAAAACTGTGAAAAAAGAAATTGGAACCAGTGGGATGGCAGAGAAGATACAATGAATTTCAATAAGGAAAACTACAGAAATATTAAGGAAAACTCTTGAATGTGAAGACTAACACCACACATAAACTGCACACAAGTTGGACACAGAAACTGCTACAGATGCAAAACACAAAAGAACATCACATGAAATCATGAAAACTAAAACTGTATAATTGAAAAATACTGCCCCCAATTTTTTCTTTTGTATGTGTCACCATAAACGGGCAGCACACCAAATATTGAGGGTCAAGGAGGATGGAAAGATCGAGGATAGAAAGCACTAGCCAGACCTCTGCTGGGTGAGTACAAAGAAGACTAGGACCTTGGGGTGACTTATTGGAACCCAAATTCTAGTGAGGACCGATGGTCACCGTCAACAAGAAATCAATGGTAAGCGGCTGTTTCAATAACGCAAATTCTTTTGCAAAGATTATCAAAAGAAGTGGAGAGTACTGGAAATCTGGGGAGACTTGTTGTCACTCAGACTCCAGGGAGCACCACAAGTTGTTCTTAAAGAACAGTCTTTGATGATGGTTTGTGTGCCTACTCCTAGTGAGTAAATAATAATAATACTAAACCTCATCCCGTATATTTTCAAAGCAGGGAACTATAGTATATAGAGTTTCTGAGGAGGGGATAGATAACGCACCCACATATACACCTGTGTATTTGTGTACACGTGTATGAATACTCGGAAAATGCAATTAAATATATTGTGAAAATTAAAATATATGGAAACTGAAAAAATCCAAAGCATTGTGCAAACAAAAGAAAAACACTAAGCTGTTCTTCCACCGTGCATAATCACTCTATGCTGTGCCCTGTTGATTTAGGTTTTATAAAAAAAATACTCATTTAATGGTCTTAAATCTTTTGGAGACCGGAGATGTGGGTGTTGAATCATAGAATGAAAAACTTTTCATATTCTCTTCTTTTTTGTTGCATCCTAAAGTTGGAGGCTATAAGGATGAATTTTATGATTTTATGTTGTCTGTGTTGTAGTCTGGGAGAGTGCAAAGCTCTGCTACTGTGTGCTATTTGGATTTGTCCCCTATTGTTTGTTTGTGGTTGTTGAGTCATTGGCGGGATTCCCGGCCGGTTTCCCCCACATAGTTATACTTTTTGCATCTGGTGCAATATATTAGGTAAATTACATTGGGGCTGCCGCAGGTGAGAAGGTGAGAGGGGGTAGTTTAAGTTGGATGTTTGTGGCTGGAGGTATGAATGTGTCGGCGGTATTATTGTGTTTGCATACGTTGTAGTTGATTGAATATCTGTTTGGGGGGTATGTAATTTGTTGGTGTTGTTGTTGTAGTCAAATATCATTGGAATTTGTGAGGATGATTTGTTGTTGCTTTTGCATTTAAGTAGATTTGGCCTGCTTATATTTTCTGCTTTTCTAATTGATTGTTTTATTATTTTAAGAGGGTAATTTCTATGAAATAAGTGGTTGGCCAGAATACCTAATTGTTTGCTGTACTCGATAAGGTCGACCAGATTCTATTACGCATAGGCACTGGCTATAGATGATAGATTCTTTGGTATTGACAGGGAGGCAACTGTTAAAATTGAGGTAACCATGGCCAGCGGTGAGTTTGGTGCAAAATGATGTGGTAATTTGATTGTTGGTGATATTTACTAACACGTCTAAAAATGGGATGCGTGTGGTGGAGTGTTCTCTAGTAAATTTTAGGCTGTTGTGACAGCTGTCCATGTGTTGATAGAAGTCCATCAATGCCTCTTCGCATGTGGCCAAATAAGAAAGATGTCATCTATGTACCTGTAATGGTTTTAGGTGGTAATATACATATCATCATCATCATCAGCAGCAGCAGCAGCAGCAGCAGCAGCAGCAGCAGCAGCAGCAGTGTCCCTGCAGTTTTTAACAGCATCAGCGACCACAGCTCTCCAGATTATATAGCCATCGAAATCTCGGGAAGACAAGTAAAGACGGTAGTTTCCCGTTGCTTTCTATCTTGATTCAGGGGTGAATCGCCCTCAGTGAGTTAAATGCGTCCCCAGATAACAACCTGGACATTTCTACAACCTGGCACGGTACATACGGCTGTAACATTATAGAGGTGGAGGTTCATTTATACGTTGTGTGACTGTGTGTGTTACTAAATTTCTGTAGTTTTGTTCTTTAGTATTTGAACTATTTGTTACTCTTACATTCTATTTACGTTCCGTGATTGAGTGTGTTGTGTGTGTGTGTGTATCAGACATAACATAAATACATCAACTTTTCAACTGTATTTTTGGTCTGCCTTTTGGTCTGTCTTTTGGTCTGCCTAGGAATTTCATCTGTTTTTGAATGAAAGCTGGAACCTGTGGACGAATGCATTTCAACTCACAGACGATGGTTGATTTTATATAGTTTTTTTTTTATTACTTCCCAGGTATGGATCACAGAAGAATGGGAAATGAATATCTTTGCTTGTGGGTTTCTCTTAGTCTCCAATTTAAGACACATCAGCTCCTTCCCAAGGGGTGGGAGGAGACAACTGTTAACCCATATGCCCTGCTCGACGTCCAAATTCCAACTCAACATAGAAATGGCAAACAATATTCAAGAAAAAATGAACTTTGTGAAGCCATCTTCAGAAGCTGGAGCAACATCCGCCGAACTTTAATGGATACTCTTATTTTGAGCACGCGCAAGAATTTTTAAGTCATCAAAACCAATGGAAATAGAACTCATTATTAAATTTGGTTGTTGAATGTTTTCATACACTTTTCATACAATTTCGTAGAATTTTATACCCCTGGTCTTATAATTTTGATCAGGTGTAAAATATCTCAATTTATAAAAATATAATTTCTGAATTAAATGTCTGAAATGTAACTTTTTTTTCCAGAATGTTTTCGATTGTAGTATTGGTAACCTAACGTGGGAGAAGTTTAAATTCTATCCTTAAAAAAGTTTTCTTTTTAAAGATGTTTAAGTGGTCTTAAATTTTTGATCAGGAGTGTACCTGAAGAACAAAGAGAAAATAAATTAAGTTTCCAGCAATATTTATGTATCTTTTCCAGTGGTTGTTGCTGCTCTCCCTCCCACGTCTTTCTATTCTTATTGACTTCATAAACATCTGTGTGGTGCCTGTGTCAAGGAGGATTTAAAGATCCACCAGGAAAAACAACAACCAGACCACAACTGGAAGAATGTGGATAGTATTGGAACATTAGAGGAACTTATTCTCACTCATATTCCAGTAAAAAAACAAAAAAATGTAAAATGGCTGTTTCAATAAGGCAGAATAACTTGCGACAGTTTTCAAAATGGATGGAGAATGCTGAAAGTTTGGGGAAACTTATCACTCAGATTTCAGGAACAGCACGGATCAGTTATCAATTAGAAAACATTTGAACCAAGGGGAAGATTGAGATTATACGACTGAAAACAACTGAAATCTTAATGAAAACTCTCCAATATGGAAACTAATCAATCTAAACTAATCACATGGAAATTGTAACAGTAGGAAAAAAAACATAAATAAATAGAAGTTACACCATATGGAACCAAAAAACTGAAACTACAAAATTATAATTAAAACACGCTCTCTCCTCCAAAAAGAAAATGATGGTGTCAGCATCGACTGGCATCATACTAAATAGTCATGAAGAG
The DNA here is from genome assembly GCF_053919585.1 of Euprymna scolopes. Classification (NCBI taxonomy): domain Eukaryota; kingdom Metazoa; phylum Mollusca; class Cephalopoda; order Sepiida; family Sepiolidae; genus Euprymna; species Euprymna scolopes. The sequence goes on from NC_136516.1 coordinate 55,932,957, forward strand.
TCAAGGAGGATGGAAAACCAAGGAATGAAAGCATTAAGCAGACCTCACGTAGATGAGTGTGAAAAGGAGTGGGAAGGCTTATTGCCACCCAAAATTCATTGAGGACTGATGCTCGTTCCCAGCAAGAAGTCCATGAAAAGCGACTGTGGCAATAACGCAAAATAATTTTTACTGGTTATCAAACGAGGGAAATCTTGGGAGACTTGCTGTCACCCAGACTCCAGGAAACATAACTGGTTGTTGTCAGTGAACAATCTCTAATTTTTTTTTTTTTTTTTTTATTACATTTTCACCCCAAACAAGGCACATTGCCACTTTGGTGTAGGGGGATACTATCAGGGGAAACATCTACTGGGGTACTATGTAGGGATTTGGGCAGCAAGATGTTGGTTCACGTTGCACTTGAACTTATGCATGTCAGTACAGTTGGGGAAGCAGTGACCTGGAATGGAATTCCAAAGTCTAGCAGTTATGGGGAAGAAACTACTGGAGTAGAAAGATCTTTTACATCTAGGGATCTCTACAGTGTGGGGGTGGGATTTTGCAGCTTGTCGGGTCTGTCGAGGGTGTTTACGTCGTGGGGGCACAAGTGCTTGCAGTTCATCAGAGCATTCACCATTATAATACTTGTAGAACAGGCAGAGGGATGCAACGTTTCGACGATGGGACAGAGGCTGAAGCTTAGATGCCAGTTTAGGGCCTATCAGATTTGCAACTCTCTTTTGAACCCTGTCAAGGAGCGAGAGACTAGTAGCCGATGCACCAGCCCAAATATGACAGCAATACTCCATACATGGGCGAATAGTGGCCTTGTAGAGATACAGGATACTTTCGGGTGTTAGAAGTTTTCTAGCACGGTAGAGAGAGCCCACCTTCCTCGCAGCGGCCCTGGCAATGCTCTCGATGTAATTGTTCCAGCTCATGTTTCCTGTGAACGTTAGACCAAGGAGCTTGAGAGACGTAATCTCAGATAAAGAGTCGTTGGCCATTGCTATAGGTGGTAGAGAAGGTTTCTTGTAATTATTGAATGAAACAAGTTTTGTCTTGGTGGCATTGAACGTGACCATCCATTTTTGTCCCCATTCCACTACTGATTGGAGGTCATCCTCTAGTGTTTCTGCCATTACTTTAGATATATGTTCATTTGTTTTCCTGTCGTGCCTGCTATAGAGTGTGGTGTCATCAGCATATATACCCATCTCAGAGGCAATTTTGTCAGGGAGGTCATTTATAAATAGCAGGAACAGCAGAGGTCCAAGGATAGACCCCTGGGGCACTCCCGCATTTATATCATATTGTTTAGATGTACGACCGTCGAGGACAACCTGGATTTTTCTCTTATCTAAGAAGGATTTAATTATGTTAAGTATTCTACCAGTGATACCGTATGATCTAATCTTCCTGAGGAGACCCTCATGCCATACCCTGTCAAAAGCCTTGGATATATCTAGAGCTACCGCTCTGCCCTCTCCCGCTTTGTCCAGTGAATGGTATATGCGTTCAGAGATTACAGTGAGGATGTCTGCCGTGGAACGGGCTTGTCTAAATCCATATTGTTGGTCGGTCAGAAGTTTAGCATCTGTAAGGTGCTGGACTAGAGCACGGTTAATTAAGGTCTCAAATATTTTGGCAAAAAGTGGGAGGAGGCTAATAGGGCGATAATTTAATGGGTCAGTTCTTTCGCCAGAATTCTTGAATACTGGTACCACAGAAGCAGTTTTCCAACAGCCCGGAAAGCAAGATTCATTAAGGCATTTGTTGTAGAGTTTGGAGAGAACTGGAGCTACTTCGGCTGAGCACTTTTTTAATAGCACAGCTGGGATGAGGTCGGGTCCACATGCTTTTGAAATGTCAAGGTTTTTTATGATAGCATGCACCTGAGCAGGGGTGATTATTAGATCGTCAAGCGTGGCGTCTGTCCGCATAGGAAATTGAGGTAGGGGTGGTTTAGAGGGTCCAGTGTGGAGTTAGAGGCAAACCGACTGGATAGCATGTTAGCCTTCTCGGTGCTGAGCAAAGAACCTCGTGAATGGCTTAATGCAATATTACAGTTTAGTGTTTGAATGAAATCAAAATCGAATAAATATTGGTAATACTTATGGCGGAGGATACAGATATAGAAGATTACTGTAAGTCATAATAAACCATGATTCCCTAAAAAATCTAATAAACAGTTATCCTATTTTACAAGTCATTGAAAGAATCTTTTTACATAAGCAGAGTTATGAAAATGTTCTGTTTTTCCCTTTTGTCAACTTCAGGAATTTAAAAATGAAAAGCAATTTAATAGACAGTAAAACTGTCAAAAGAAGAAACGAGTTTTCGCTTTCGTTGTTCTCTAACAACTGTGCTGTCGATTAATTAACCCCTAATTACTCTTGTTTTGTGTTTGGAAATCAGTTTTTAAAAGATTCCCTAATCAAGATAAAAACCTATGCAATAAATGGTTGCTTCGGATTTTCTTTCGACGAGAACTTGCACGGCTAATTAATTAAGATATTGTTTCGTGTTAGGCCAGTCGTCAGTGCTACGAAACAACAACGGCCATTTATTTAGTTATTTACCCATTTTTCATTTATTTTTATATATATATTTGTTATCGATTTTATTTTTATCTTATTTTATTTATCTATATATCCTTTATTTTTTTATTTGTTTGTATTTAACATAGGCAACTTTGGTTTCCAATCGTGAGGGTTTTGTCTTTTAGAGTTTTAATATTTGTTGTTTTGTTGTTTGGTTTTTAATTGCTTATTCATTTAAAGATGATTGATTAAATTGAACTTTGTTTTTAGTTTAATTAACATGGAAAATATTTTGTCGTATTTTTGGTTGTGGTGTTTGTGTTTACATCTAACGATAATGATAATTATGATGAGAAGTTGATCATCAACTTCGGATTTGGGGATTAGCATATCAAGCCTCTGATTAAAGAAGAAAAGGGTACATCTCTCTAAATAAAAAAGGAAGAAGGAAGAGGAAAATGAGGCGGAAGAGTGGAAAGAAAACGAGGAAGAAAGAGAAATGGAGGGGTAAAAAAGAAAAGGAGGAGTGAAAAGAAGATGAAGAAATATGAAGCAAGCAATGGGAGATAGAAAATGTAGACAAACAACGACTGAAGAATGACGATTACTGACAATGTATGTCTGCAAAGTAACGGTACTTGTGTTATAAACAATTATTTTTCAATTCTAAAAAAAAAAAAACTACAATGTTTCTCAATAAAAGTACCCAACCTTCCAGCTAAATGAACTGTTTCATCCTTCTCTGCCATGCTGGAAGAACTCTTCTGGGATCCTTTCTAATTTCCTTGTAGCAGTCCCCTTGATAACTTCCACGACATTAAAGTAGACTCCTCTGAGCCTGGAGAAAATAAAAAGTCACAAAGTACAAGATCAGATGAATATAAACTAAAAAAATTATTTATGTACATTTCGAAATTGCATCTCGCTTCCCCATATTCAGCAGTCTAGCCACCATTTACAAAGGTTAAGCAATTCTTATCTACAAACCATTCCTCATGTCATCATAAGACATGTGGGGCTAATTATAACTATACATAATTTCCAAGACAAATGAGACAATTTTCAGAAAGGCAAAAAAAAAAAAAATAAATTAAATCTTGGCCATTAATTTAATTAAAATTCTGATTGTTTCTCTTAAGTACATTTCATTTGAAGAAGCTGTGCTAAGCCACCAATCTGGCCTTTAGACAATGTCATTTAAAGAAGTGCTAAACTCCATCTCGTTCACCACTTATCAAAACCCGGAGCCCATTTGAAGATAACGGTTTATAAGTGTACAGTGGTCAAAGGGAACATGTAGTAATCGTTAGTAGTGGAAATTTGGTAAGTTGGATTACTTAAGAGAATCAATAATCAAGAATTTGTTCACGTTGAACTTGCAGACAACTATATTGTAGTCAGTTTGAAAGAAGGAAAACGGAACAGAGTTCCACAGACGTGCAGTTCTAAGAAAAAAGCTTTGTTTATGGAATCTACGTTTAAGTTTAAGCACAGTTAAAGTGGGGAAATTATTGATAGTGGTTTCAGATAGACAAGTGTTTTTCGTGAGAGTCAAGACAGGGGATGGCCATAGATTGGAGCTCAGACGAGCACTTGCCATGAGAATAACGATAAAGCAGAGATAGGCTTGCAACGTCTCTTCTGTAGGAAAGAGGTCGCATGGAAGAGAAAATGGCATCCCCCACTAGGCTACAAAGTCTATTTTCAATTCTCTCAAGGAGCTCCTATTCACGTATGGCAACAGTACTCCATCCTTGGATGTACTTGGCTTTTATACAGGTAAAGAATTGCATCAGCAGTGAAATACCTACTGGAGCGGTAAAACGATCCCACCATTTTTCCAGTAGCCTTTGGCAACAGATTTGATGTATGTGTTCCATCTCAAATCAGGAGTCAGACCTAGAAGACGGTCAAAACATGGAGCCTCCTGAAGACAAAAGCCATTCATTTTGATGCCGAACGGGGAGCAGAGCGTTGATGATGTAAAGATAGAGGCTTGGTTTTAGACGCATTAAAAGTAACCAGCCACCCCTTTTCCCATTGCACCACGTGATCAAGATCAGAGGAGAGAGAATCAGAGAACTTAGTCGTTTATAGTCTTTGAAGTGTTGCCATAGATGTTAGTGTCGTCAGCATAAATATTTATGAATGATCTAAGGCTGTGATTAAGGAGATCGTTTATGTAGATTTTGTCTGCAGTCTGAAGGTCGAGGATCACTGCATTCATCAGGAGCTGCTAATATATATTTTTTGAACTAATTTCTTTTGATTTACTGCAGACACCCGGTGCAAATAACCATGTTAATTTAATCTTTTACTTTGAATAAATTCCTTCAGTTTTGATGACCGCCAACTCTTTCATTGACATATTTGTTCTTGTAATCCGTATATCCCTTCCACACGATCCATGGAATAGTTATTAAGTTTTCATCTTTAAATATATCAATCCTATTGGATTATTACATGACAAAATGGTTCATTTGTTTAGAGTGTACATTTTTGTAGAGACTAATTCTACTTTTTTTTAGTCTATACATTTTTGTAACACAGATGGAAAGAAAAAGTTAATAAAAAAGGCAAGACGGCAAAGTGACTCAATAACATGCAACAACCGTCTCCAAGGATTCTCATAATCGTCTCTTAGGATTCTTGTAACTGTCTGTCTGCGTTCTTCCTGCGGCCTACTTTTATGCAGTCAAACGGCGAGATTTTGCACACGAACTGCAAGATTTTGCATAATTTTGTGAGACTGCTTAGTTATAAAAGTTGTGAGCGCCGCCATCTTGATTTTTTTTCTTCCCTTCGACAGCTTGATTCCACATGACATACATACGTGCACGCTTTAATTTAAACAATTTCCTTTTAAACAATTTCCCCTACACCCTCCTTATTTCATGATCACAGACAAGGCAAGGAGGTGACGATCGTTTTTGCTGAGCACTACTTCAAAGATAAACGACACTGGCTTCATCCTCATCTGTGCTTTCATCTGCAGTCTGAAGGTCGAGAATCACTACGTTTACCAGGAGCTGCTAATATTCGAATCGCTGACATAAACCAGAGCAATGACTCACTGGTTTCAGAATCCAATTTGCTTTTGTCATCCAATGATGGTTGCAACTGCGTGACCAGCCATTAGCCTTTAACATCATCAACCCGCACTCATTGCAAACTGGTTACCTAAGTGACACATCTGGTATCACATCTTGCCATATAACTGCTGCGTAGGTTTTTGACTCAAACAACATCTCCCTTCTTAAACTTTGCTCCGGTCATTTTCCAATTACGGCAGTGGGTTGGCTTCAATGTCCTTCACCTTGACATGGTACCTATGCAATGCGTCTGCTGGTGCTGTGGAAGTGTAAACATCATCTTTTGGGTGATGCTGTACCAGTAGACTACCACAGACACTGTATATTCCTCTCTGGCTTCGATTGTCTTGTGGTTTCATTCAGTGATCCCGTCCCAACTCAGCAAATAGGTATATCGAAACTGCAGATGTATGTCCCAACTATGCACAAATTTCTTAAACTCCTCACTAATAAATGCAGTGCCATCATCGGTCAGTATCGTCATTGGTATACATCGCCCAAGGAAGACACTCTCTAACTGTCGGATGACAGTGGTTGAATCTTGCTGATGCAGCAGCCACCATACTGCAAACCTAAATGGACCGCAATCAATAAGCATTAAACAATTCATGGCCAGTCTATTCCAGTTGTCTTTGGCACTGAGTTTTCTCCTTGTCCAGCAAACAGGTGCCGGATCGACTTTTACAGGCTTTTACAACAGATTTCACATTCTCTTTGGACACTTGCGGGTTGATTAATCTGGCGAAGTACAGCGTTCACTTCACACTCAGATGTCCGCTTTGACGATGGACATTGACTAACTCGTCTTCGTCATCCTCCCACCACTTTCAAATGCCGGCCCTCCTTCCTTTAGTAGATCCAGCCACCTTTGCCATACTCTGCTTAAGAGATCTGCACGGTTCCAACAAGACTGTACGAACGACACATGCATGGTGAATTTGTACTCTTTCACTAGTGATTGTAGTGTTCCCAACTGTTGCCTAATCAACATCTTGCCAGCAGCCCTTGTGTTCGCTCGTGTTTTCCTGGTTAGGGTGCCGGAAATCCACCGGTGCATGCATATCGAATCAGTGACTAAGTGTAATGTCGTCGCCCCCCCCCCACACACTGAAAGGCCAAGTTGAACCCTCTGAGTACTGCTCACACTTAGTTAAATTAATATGTCTGGCATTGTAGGTCGGACAGCTAACATGCATCTTCAATGACATTTACACATGCCTCCAATGCCACTCCTATAGCTACTAAACTCACATCTACTCAAACTGTAATCTTACTGTCGCCCATGCACCAGTCTCCTTCTACAGGGTTCTGCTCTCATAACCTGCTCAGCATCTCTATCAACATGCGACAGAAGAGTCTTTCATCTCTCGTTTCACCTCTTCATCGATAGGATCACCAGTCGCTTGATGAATGTGACTGCAACTCTGAGCCATTCACACACGGGAAAATGACTAACAAGTTTCCCACACAGGGAAAACACATGCTGACGGGTCAGCACAACATGGAATGCAGGAATCTGATTTCCTTGTTTCCATCAGAAAATATTGTTTTTTTTTACCCGAAACAGACGGCATGTTGTACAAGGTCATGTTTGTACTACGTTATAATCACAATTACAGTGTTTATTTTTCTATAGTAAATAAATTTCACTCTTGAAAATATAAAAAAAGTGTACAAGATGGATGACTTTAAAGCGATAATTGTAAGGTTGTTTCAACAAGAAGAATACCAGAATTCATTGATTCAAAAATGAGAAGAAATATGAACCAGGAATTACTTCTCAAAAGCTTAACTAATAAACCTAATACGGACAGTAACACAGCTTTTTCACAAAACACGATACGGGAAACAATGGGGACGCTTACATACGACATCCTGATAAAGACCAAACGTTCGATGCATTCTTTAAAAGGTATGAGGACCTTTTAACTGTCGACTGAAAATTGGCTTGATGCGGAAAAGGTTTGTCTGCTTTTACAAAAGCTAGGAACTACTGAAAACAGTAGGTTCATAGATACCTACTACCTAAAAGTACTATGGATCTAGACTCGCAGAAACTGTTAAATTACTTTCAAAACTTTCAGTCCGAATACATCTGTTTCATAAAAATGACGATGTTTTAATTTGACGACAAAGATTATTCAACGTTTGCATCGGTTGTAAACAAGCATCTGACGACTTCAGGCTAGCAGAATTATAGACAGCTGATTTAAAATATCTCATTTTTGTGTAAGGGTTAGTTTCGGCAAAATATGCCGAGGTTAGACGGAGAGTATTAGCAAAACTCTAAAGCGAACTGAATTTCACTCTACAGAAACTTGCAGAGGCTTGCCACAGAGTTATAAACATGAGAGGCGGTTCTAAAACATATAGAAGAATCGATCATACTATACGCCAAGGAAGTAAAGTGCACATGTAAAAATAACGCCTCCAAAACAGAGAAAAACGAATGCGTCCAGCCATAGTCTCAGTATAAAGCAAATAATTACTTCCATAAAACGAAAAAAGAAAATGGCTACCCACGGTTCAAAAAGGAACGGATTAGTCAGAAACAAGATAAAATACCTCCAAGATTGTTACCGATGCGGTGAACTGCATTGGAAAAATTCTGCCCGTTTCCAAATAATTGTCAAAATTGTCCCAAACTTGTCACAAAATGTCACATTGTAGAATTAGATGCTATCCAAAAAGATAGTCAGATAGACAAAATTCAGCGAAAAGTAAGACGAAAATTTATATAAATACGTAATTGTTAAGATATTTAAAAAAAAACGTGAAATTATAGTTGGATACTGGGTCGAATTTTTCAATTATAAATTCATGTGAAAGAAACTGAAGAAATCGACTTTTTTTCACATATTAAAACGTTAAGGGCGTACCTTCTATAAACCTATTTAACTTAAACTGAATGAACAGTTTTAAACTTTGGAATTTATCAGTCAACATTAGTAACTAGCGAATATTTAAGCTGAAAAATGCTGAAGAAATGGAAACGTACAGTACGAAATTCTCCCAAAACTAAACCGTTTATAAAAAAATAACCAAAGTATTAAAAACATGATGGCATATATAAAACCAAAGAAGGCAGTAAAAGGATTAAAAATATTAAATAAAAAGTAAAAAAAAAATAACTCATATAATTTGAAAATAGTCGAGGAATGCAAAAGTAACAATAAAAGAAGGTTAGCAGAAAATAAAAGCGTCGCAAATAGAGTTGCATCAAAATAAGTATTCGTTCAAATAAAGGCAAACCCCAACACCCACTGAAGTAGGATTGAAAAATAGGAAGATGGTGCGACTTTACCAACATCTAGCATGCCAGTTTATTTGAATAAACTTTAAAATAGTAAATTAACTGAACTTGCAATTGTGATGTGACACAGAAAATACAAAATGATATTACTAAAGAAACGCAGACATTAAATCAAATAATAAAGATTGGCGAATTGGCGATATCAGGTATATTATGCACGGTACAAGATATACACACATTTTCAATCCTTCAGTGACTTTTAAGGCACACACACACACACACACACACATACACACACACACTATATATATATATATATATATATATATATATATATATATATATATATATATATATATATAAAGCTGAATGTGTGTGTGTATCTGGTCACGAATAGGCTCCTATATGGTTGACTATTTTAAAAAAACTGATTGTATATAATGATAGCAGATGTATCGAGACACAGGAATGGGTATGTTTGATCTGGCAGAACGGTGGTTCATTAAAATTGTGGGGTCTGCGTTCGCGTCTGGTCCACAAAGTATGGAAATAAAAAATTTAAAAATTAAAAAAAACGTTAACAAGTGTTTTTGATATAGATGCACATAAGAATACTTTGATAAGTATGTTTTAACTTAAATAGGGATGGTATAATAAAATTGTGGGGTCTGCGTTCGCGTCTGACCTCCATAGAATGGAAATAGGCACAAACTTTAATAAAGACTTTTCATATCCGATTTACCTAAAGTTGCCATGGTTGGGTTCAGCAGGTGATAGCATCATCAAAAAGATTGTTCACCAGACCCATAATTGTTTCCCCGCCATTTTAGTCCGCCCTGTTTTTACCATTCGGAAATTCTTTTCTTCCTTTCAGAAAGATGTTTTTCCCACCATTCAAAGTAGTCTTGTCGTCTATAAATTTAAGTGTCAGTGTGGAGCTGACTACGTGGGCAGAACGAGTCACAGATTGGAGGTCAGAATTTCCCAACATGTCCCTTTATATATACGACAGGGTAGGTTAGACTCCTCTGCACGATCACGTGTTTCTGCTACCGCGATCGGTGATCACCTGACCAGTTCAAATAAATGTGCGAGTGAGTACACACCGGAGTGGTTCTCTATTTTGCACAGGGCTAGGTCTGTTCAACATCTCGGATTCTTGGAGGCCCTTACAATAAACTGTTGCAGACCTGTTCTTTGCAAACAGATGGACCACATACGTTCGTTGAACGTTTTTAAACAGGCGCCACCAGGTTAATTTCTACACGGTGTTTTTTTCCCCCCCTCATAGAAATTACTTCATGCCAACATTACTTCATTCCGACATTTACTTCTGAAGACAGTCGGCGAAAAGTACTTCAAGTTTCTTCACCGTTCCCCCTTTTCTTTTCTCTTTCTCCCCCTTTTAGTCGATCTTCTTCCTTTTCAATTTATTTTGCTTACTTTTAGTCGATCCTGTTTCTTTTTACGTTATAGTCGATCTTTTTTATAAGGTTTAAAAAAAAAATGCCCCACTTCGCTTTTAAACTATTACAATTCTGTTGTACTTCGAATTTAATATATATATATATATATATATATATATATATATGTGTGTGTGTGTGTGTGTGTGTGTGTGTGTGTGTGTGTGTGTGTGTGTGTGTGTGTGTGTGTGCGTCTGAGGAGTCCTAGAGTGGGTGAAACGCGGAATATTCAGTGTAGCTTAATCGCCATATATATTTTATAAATTACTAATTAGCTCTACCTACGTATTGAGCACTTTTGAAGTAAATACTTAAAGTTTACGCATAAATCAATACTTTCGTATATTAATTTTATGTGAGGAAATTAAGTAGTTATATATATATATATATATATACATATGATTATATACATATTTACACATATAATATTCTCAATATATCACTCTCATTTGTATAATTTTAACAGTCGCTTTTTATATGCACACGTCAATGGTGCATTAGCTCACAATGAATGTCAATTCTTATCTGACGTATATGAGATGAAGATTTCTTGAACCAAATATTAAATTGATGTCTACAAAAAACATATCCAAATAAGGAGCATTTGCAATTACGTGTCACGATATTTCAATTGTCTTTTCATGCAATTTATGCAAACGATATTCTCACTTAATTTCCAAACCGGTAATCTCTTTAATTGCCATACTCGAAGTCTATTATTTATGATAGATAATGTGAGAATAAAAAATATACTCAAACATTTATACATACAAACCAGCACACACACACACACACACACACACACACACACACACACACACACACACATATATATATATATATATATATATACGAGATATGCTCAATAAGTAATGAGAAAATGTCCGGAGAGACATTAATATGATTTGATCAAGCTGGTACTTCATGATGAAGTACATATACATATAGTCTACAAAATGATTTACTGACAACTTCCTCTCATTGTAGGTTTGAGCGCAGCGGTGTTCGTTTTTGGGACCAGTCTGATCAGGTTTGCCAATATGTGAACTCTTGATAAGATGCAGGGAAACAAGGAACTACATTATGACATCAAATTTTGTGTTAAACTAAAGGAAACCAAGCAAGAAGCTTATGGAATGTTAAAGGATGCCTATGGAGATGAGCAGATGAACCAACAAGTTTCTATCGGTTGTTTAACCGATTTTCTGAAGGAAATGAACAGGTTGAGGATGAACCCAGATCTGGAGCACCAAACAGTGTACGCAAGGAGGAAAACATTGAGGAAGTGTGAATATTAGTGATGCAAGACTGTCGGATTCTTGGTATTAGCAGACAGTTCTGACCGACGATCTGGATCTCCACAAAGTCTGTGCCAAGTTTGTACCAAAAATCCTTTCCGATGTAATTTGTTGCACTAACATTCTTGAAAAGATAGAGGCTAATTCAGGTTTCCTGAATCAGGTAGTGACTTGCGACAAGAGATGGTCTTCACCTACGACCTTGAGAGCAAACGTCAGAGTGCCCAGTGAAAGCACCCATTCTCCCCCAGGCCTAAGAAGGCAAAGCTGAGCAGGTCATAAGAGAAGGCAATGGTCATTCCTTTCTTTGACTCCCAGGGCCTCATTCATATTGAATGGGTTTCTCAGTGTCAAACTGTCAATCAGGAATATTACCTTACTTTTCTGAAAAGGTTCAGGGAGAAAATGAAGAAGAAGAGGCACCAGCAGTGGAGGAGTGGTCAGTGGTGGTTTCACCAGAACAATACCGCATGCTACAAGTCAACGCTGGTGACCACCTGGATGGCCGACTGGGGGATGAAAGTGGTACAACACCGCCGCCGTTACAGCCCTGACCTTGCCCCATGTGACTTCTTCCTGTTCTCATGCATAATCTGACGGAATCAGATTTCAGTCAGCAGAGGAGCTGAAAGAGGCATAAGAAAATTAGCTGAATAAACTACCGATGAAGGACTTTGAGGAGGTTTTCCAGGATTGAAAGAGACGCATGAAGAATATGTAGATGCGGGAGAGTATTATTTTTAAGGGGACAAAGTTTTGTAAGTTTATGAAAATAAATATTTCTTCTGACATTTTCTCATTACTTATTGAACATAGCTCGTATTTATGAATTTGCCTTAACATGTTTTCCTTTGTTTACTGGAAAAATACTTTATTGGATAGTTAAATTCGAACATTACATACATACATACATACATATATATAAACCAATAAGATCTCGATCTCTCTCTCTCTATATATATATATATATATATATCGGGAGAGAGAGAGAGATCTTATTTGTTTTTGTTTTTGCGGTATGTTTTGAATAAATTAAATTATTTACGAAAGTGCATTTTTATCTAAATACGAGATACGAGTTGGGAATAATTTTCCCTTTAACAATTTGGCACCCCCATATGGGGAGCGGCATATAATATATTGTTTTTATAATATAATTAGCCACTGACACGTGTTTCGTCGTCTACGACTCATCGGAGTGGCTGAATCTAGCGACATTCGAACATTATATATATATACAGAAGATTTGTCACGCTTGATATAGAATCCTTCAATATGTCTTTGTTTGATAAACTCTTAAAGTTGAAACGTATATACCTAACTTAGATATAATTAAGTTATTTAAAAGGGTATTTATTGCATATAATAATAAGCTATGGACTAAGAAAAAAATAGGGATAATAATTTTGATATTACCATGGGTCCAGATGCAGCACAAGTTACTGATTTCTTGAGACTTTATATGCTGGGAAAATTGTACAAAGACAATCCTGAATTGTTAGGAGGGCTAAATAGGAATGATGCCTTGTTTTCTGTGGATTCCAAAGAATCTTAAGAATTTTCTTAAGAAATAAGAGGAGTGGAAGAAATGTTTCGTGAATTTTATAGTAAAATAAATCTTAAAATATCTATGGATATCGATCATAGTGTAGTCAATCGTTTGGATGTTACATAAGATTTGGTTAACAATACATCCTATCATCAAATAAACCATACTTTATTCCACATAGATAATAATTCTAACCATCCATTTTGTTTTAAAAATGTATAGTTTCATATATCTCAAAATGAATAACTTAATTATCTAAGAATAAAAAACGATTTAATAAAAATAAGACACACTATACACCGCGTCAACTGCTTTATTGCAGATGAGTAAAATATCAATATTTCACTAAACATATGTCACAACAAAATGTAAATTATATCATCATATCACTGCTTTAAGGTTAGTTATTTCCCAAAATCTTATTCAAATTCATGCGATATTCACAAAGTTATGACATTTTATTCTTTATCGTGGAATTTTCACTGTCTATCGCTTTATTGCAGGTCTTTTAAAATGTTGTTTTAGGGCAAAAATATACTTATCATGCGAACTTTATTTTTATTATATTTTTCTGTCAAGGAATAACGAGAAAAAGCACATCTTAGGTGCTAAACCTCAAATAAGTGAATTATTTATCGACATATTCACCATTTTTTAAATAACTTAAAACAACCTTTTGTCCCTCGGGGAAGTCAATTGTTTGATCTAAAAAAGGAGTTATGACTCATGCAATATCAACTATGTTCTCCACCAGGCATCTTTTGAAGTAAATTGCTCTCTTCCCTTATAAACTCCTCTTTTTAATATTGACTAGAGATATTCAATAGGGTTAAGGTCTGCAGAACACGGTGGTTAGTTCATGAGAATTTATCCAAAGAAGTCCATAGATTCAAGGAAGGCTGCAGTCGCTCTAGCAGAATGGGATGGTACATTGTCATGCATAAAAATCATCTGAAAGCGGCATGACAATGGTAGGTCATCTAGCCATGGTGACAAATGTTTATCCAAAAAGGCAGTGTACGCATTGTTGGTAAGTTTTACACCCCCCGGTACTCAGAATGATCCAACCTTGGAATAATTTTGATATTCTTTGCCATCTCATTCAACACGGGCCTGTCTGGATCTTGGAGCGATTCCAGCTCTTGCAAAAATGGAAGCACTAGTGCTGTTTGGGTTTCGATTAACTTCCCTACGAATTTTTCGAATATCACAATGTGAAAGGTTTCTCCTGGTGCCCTTATCCTTTCTGGATTTGGTGTTGGGGTTGTTCACGAATGAAGCCAAAGTTCTTGGATCCCTTTCCAGCTCCATAATTAAATCTTTGATGAATAATCCTTCTGCGAGTCCAGCAACAATTCTTTCCTTTTCAATAACTGTTAATCGCACCTTTTTTGGCATTTAAAAAGACCTGCAATAAAGCGATGGACAGTATAAACTAGTTAATAATAAATAAAAGGTCATAACTTCGTGAATATCACATGGATTTGAATAAAATTATGGCAAATAACTAACCTTGAAAAAGTAATTTGATGATACAATTTTCTTCTTTTTTTATGTATATTTAGTGAAATATTGATATTTTACTAATCTGCAATAAAGCGATTGACACAGTTTAATGTGGCTCTAACTTGATCATGATATAAAAATAGTATTAGTTTGAACCAATTTAATGATGAACTAAGTAAAGTTAAAAAAAACAGCTGGTGTTAATTATTATAGGCAAATTCTTTAATAAATTCTATTAAATTATCTTTTTTCTATTTCCAAAAAACCAAGCTGCATCTATAATAACATATAAAATATTTAAATACGATGTGCATGCCGAATAAATGATGGCCATCGACCTATTAATACTATTAATGTAACTAAAAACATTTGGAAGTGTAGAAATAAGAATTATTGCCCATTAAGTGAGAACTGTGTAAGTTCAAATGTTGTATACAAATGTAGCATAATCACAGGAAATATTATTAAAACTTATGCCTGATTCTCTAGTCGGCTTCTAAGAAAAATATGTGTTTTTTTCTTCAAAATGGAGACAAATTCTGGATCTTATAAAGCTTCTATTTCTCTAGCTAAAAATGTTAAAGAATCATATGAACATAATATTCATTATAAATTAAGATGGTCAATATAAGGTAAAACTTATAAATATCTATCCAACAAGAGATTAAATTAAATTCATGCACTTTAGAATCCTGCCATATCCTATGAGAATTTCCTTAAAAAACAGGAAATAATATAAAACTTTCCATAGAGGTATATGCTAGCCTATCTAAAACTTCTACAAATAGTAAGGTGACAATTTAAGCTAAAATTCTTATGTATACAGGTTGTAGAATGAGAAAATATATTTTATAAATGATTCAGTATTTTAAGAAAATTACACTAAACTTAATCTTATTAGGGTCGAAAATGTTTCTTCTACTAATTTGAAACTGAAATAAATACTAATGTTCGGCTGTTACGAATTTGGTAATGTGCATATCATAATAAAATTCTTTCGAGTTAATCAATATGAGAAATTTCTGGGTTATTCTTTTTTCTTTATACCCAATATGATAATTATAATTTAGGTACATACCACAGTGTATAGTTTTTAAAAAGTGAAGGGATTTAAAAACAATTAACTTGAAGATTGAAATTCTAAGCTTTGACTAGTATAGGTTTCTAGGTTTTTAAGTTAATTCTAAATGAAAATTTAGTTTAATATTCGTATGTAGTCATTTGATTATGATTATTCAATGCGGCTTTACAGTTTTTTTCAAAGTTTTTCAAGTTTTTCAAAATTTTTATGATTTTTGAACGTTTTTTAAGATATTTAAAAGTCTTTTAAGATTTTGTTTAGGTTTTATAAAGAGCAGAAAAAATGTACGACTTTGGTTCTTAGGTTTTTTTATATTAAAAATGAATAATATATATATATATATATATATATATATATATATATATATTATATATAACTAAAATAAAAATAAATAACAAAAATAAATTTATATACTAGGAGTAGCTAATTCTCTGATTGATTTATATAGATTAGACAGACGTTTTTAATTCGAAAGTGGAATGATCTTCTAATTGAATTGTGATATGATTTTAAGTCTGACGGGCTGATAAAAGCACGTAAAAATAATTAGCATTTTAAAAGTAGTTATACCTGAACTAATTTTGTTAGGAAATAGCAGTTTAAATAATGCAAGGGAGACAACTCCTATATATCCTTATAAAGATTTATCGAACTTGATTTGCTGTTTAAATTAGATTAATAATTACAACGTAAATCTTAAAATTATATTTAACTAGCGGGGGTACCCGGCGTTGATCGGGTGTTTAGAGGTGTGCGTGTTGGGCGGGGGGCAGGAATCAAAACAAAAGAATAAGCGAAGTAAGAACTCTGTTTAAATATTATAAATATATATATATATATATATATATATATATATATATATATATATATATATATATATATATATATATATATATATAAAACAGTGTAAAAACTTTTTAAAAAATCGTTGCCCGGGTGTTTGTGTAAAAAAACAAACAGTTTTGGTAAGTAGTTGGTAGTTTTGGTAAGTAGCCTTGAGGCGAAGTTGGAAAAGAAAGTGTGCAAAAAACCTGACACGTTACCAGCTCGGCCAACAAAGAACAACGTTTGAATTTATTCATTTAAGTATTAAAAACAGAATTGACACGTGCCCGCAATAAAAGTTAACTCTGCTACTTCTATTTGACCTCATTAATGAGGTCAAATAGAAGTAGCAGAGTTAACTTTTACTGCAGGGCAGCTTTTGGGTTTGTTTACCCAAGATGTTGGGGAGGGGGAAACCAGCTCCCCATAAAAAGGGGATTGTCCAAATTGAATAGCAATTGTCTGATATAAGGAGTTTAGCCCCACATTGATCAAAGCTGATTGCTTCTGGACGTTCCCTGGTGCGATTACCGAGAACAGTGCCTTAGCTTTCAATTAGTTTTGCTTTTTATATGAAAAAGACTAATCAACATGTGAGAAGCAAAAATAGTAATAATTTTGTAAAAGTCGCTGTAAATAAATCTAGACATGACCCACGTTCCCAAATTGTAGATATTATTATCTAGGGGGTATATGAACATTTCTAAGCGATAGTAACGACCCCGGGACCATCAGCGAAAAAAGCCTTTTCGATTCATACAAAAATGCGCGCGCCACATTTGCCTTTTATATATATAGACTAGCAGGGGTACCTGGCGTTGCCCGTGTGTTTGAAGGTGTGTGTAGGGGGGGGGGTAAAGAACTTCTTAAAAAATCGGAAAAACCAAAATAAAAAAAACAGTCAACGAACGTAAAACTTCTTTTTAAAAATCGGAAAAACAAACCCCCTCCCCCAAAAAATAACGGCGTTGCCCGGGTATTTGGAGGTGTGTATGTAGGGGGGGGCGCAAAGAATAAACGAATTAATAACCCTGTTTAAACGTTTTTTAAAATAATCGGAAAAAACAAAATAAATAAAACAGCAAATGGACGTAAAACTTCTTTAAAACAATCGGATAAACAAAAAACCCCAAAAAATAAAAAAAAATAAAAATAACACAGCGAAAAGCGAAAAAAATGGTATAAATAACCTCGTTTCAATATTAAATGTTTAAAAATCGAGAAAAAAGTATATCTGATAACTGGGATTGAACCTGAAATATTTAGATAATGACACTGTCACTTAACCCGTCGCGCTATAGACACATGGATTAAAGTAGGTCGGTTTTTATAACATTTAAAACGAATTCAATGTACAACGTCTTTTGCAGGTATTGACGCATGCGTAAAGCCATCCTGTCATGAAGATACCATTTTTTTCACCCCTCCCTGTAAAAAAGAGAGCCGTTAAGGATGAAGGAATGAATGTTTTTGCCCAATTTTTCGATATTTGTCGTCCAAGATGTCGAGCTTCAAAATGATACCGAACTCGTGAAAATCCGTCGCCTCTGTCAAAAGTTTTTGCGAGACATACAAACACACAAAAACACACATTTTCGCTTTTATATATATAGACTAGCGGGGGTACCCGGCGTTGCCCGGGTGTTTGTAGGTGTGTGTGGTGTTAAATAAAAAAGAAACCGGAGGGGGGGTAAGATCGAACCCGAAGCCCTGAGGTGAAGTTTGAAAATAAAATCGCCCATCCAGAATGAGTTAGTGAAAGATGTTTGAATTTATTTAAGTACGAACCAAATTGACAGATGTGCGCCCGGAAGTCGTCGAGCGTTACGACTACGACGACGTCAATGACCAGGTTTGTTTGTTATAAGCGAGGTAAAAAAAGAAAACAACGTAAAAACTTAATCGGGGGGGGGATCAAAACATCGAAAAATAACACAAAAAAAAACTAACGTAAGGCAAACGAACGCTGAAAACAGAAAACGAACACGTGAAAAATGGCTTAAATAAGCCTGTTTCGATATTAAAATTTAAAAAATCGGTGGGTACGCGGGTGTTTTTGGGTGTGTGGTCGGGGGTGGATAAGCGAAGTAAAAAAAAAAAAAACAGAAAAATGAACGTTACGTGAAAAATGGCTTAAATAATACTGGTTCAATAATTAAATTTAAAAAATCGAAAAAAAAAAGAAGACATTCACACCACGATTCGAACCCAAAACGTTTAGATTATGAACCAACGCGCTAATCAACTGACCTAACGCGACGTACATGAAATTAAGTCAGTTTTTCAACTTTTTAAAGTAAATCAGGTTATAATGTCATCTGGCGCATGCGTAGAACCGCCCCTGTCGAAAATTGTCGATTTCGGGGTGAAAAAATGAACGTCTTTGGCCAATTTTTCGATATTTTTCGAGCGAAGGATGGGACTTCAATATGATATCGAGTTTGTGAATTTTCGTCGTATCTGTCGAAAGTTTTTGGCAGACACACAAATACACATACATACATACAAACATACATACACATATTTTCACTTTTATATAAATAGATTTTTTTTTGTTTAGTGCTAGTAAATACAAATAAATATTTGAAAAATATTGATGGCATGAAAATTAACAAGAGTATTTGCTTAATGGAAGTGGGAATATTTATTTATATAAATTAAAATTTATTTTTATTGGAAATTAATTTGTTATGTAGATAACTTTAATTTCATAAATTACGCTTTAAAGAACTTTCAATTGACTAATGAATCAAGTTAAATCTTAAGCTATTTGTTATTATAAATATTTGGAAATAGCATCTTTTAGGATTTTGTTTCGACTTATATTTTTAATTTGAACCTAAATATGAAATATTGTAAATATAGCATTTTAAAGAATTAAATATAATGGGGAGGGGGTACCTAAAAACACTGCAACGAATAAGTGCTTTTTATTCTTATGTTTCTGCGAACTTATGTGCAAATTAATATAAGGTGTCTTCAATAAGTTTCCAGACTTTTCGTATAGGCACTTTTATTGACAGTACATGCATTAAACTCTAGTCTACTTCAAAGTAATCTCCTCTGGCTGCAATGCACTTGAACTGTTCCAACAACTTCTAGTAGGCCTTATAGAAGTCCTCTTGTGTGAGCATGTCAATGACCCTCATCACAGCCACTTTCAACTCCTCAATTGTTTCATAACGACAACATCTAAGGTTTTCCTTCAGCTTAGAAAATAATCAAAAGTCACAGGGAGCAAAGTCTGAACTATAAGGAGGGTGAGGAAATGTCTTGATGCCCATTTTGATCAAATCGTCTCTGACAAGAATGGAGTTGTGGTCTGGTGAGTTGGTGTCCTAGTGGAAATGCCACTGACCCGATTTGAAGAGTGCTGGACTCTTCTGATAGAATCTCTTCCTGACCTCCCTTAAAACCTCAACATAGTATCCCTTGTTGACTGTCTGTCCAGGGGGAACCCAGTGCATATAGATCATGCCCGTGCTGTAAAAGATAGGGATCATCATAAGTTTCTGAGTGGATTTCCTCTGCCTGGCCTTCTTTAGTCTAGGAGAATCAGCATGCTTCCACTGGGCACTCTTTTTCTTGGTTTCTAAGTCATAGCAGTAGATCAACCTTTCATAGCAGGTCACACGAACATCAAGAACTGATAAGTTCGATCATCTCCCTGCTGTCATGACAACGTTTTTCTTTCTGATCTTTTCAGAGCACTCTTGGAACAAACTTCACACAAATCTTCCACATCCTCAGTTATTCACTGACACCAAACTATGCACTTATTGTCTCTATAGACTGACGAGGGCCCTTATCTATGAAATTCTTTATTTTGCCAATCAACTTTGGTGTTCTGACTTCCTTACTCCTTCCACATTTCTCCTCCCTCACAGACTACTGCCTTCCTGAAATCTCTTATGCTACTCAAAAAACTGCTGCTCGATTCATGCAAGATAGTCCAAAAGCAGTCTGAAGCATTCCATACATTTCTGTGGTATTTTTTTTTTCAAGTTTAAAAAAGAATTTTATTGCATATCGTTCTTCAAAAGTGTCTTCACGCCCAGACTGCATGTTTGAAATTCAACAGCTGTGACAATCAGGCTTTAGTAGGATGCATTTCAATTCCTGCTGTAGCTGTTAATTTGAACTTGAATTCATAAAAATTGGTTAGTCATCTCATAGGATATATAGCAATAACATACTGACTTTTCGAGAGTCTATGACAATTTTAAATACTTGTACAGAAAAGTCTGGAAACTTATTGAAGCACATCGTATATAACATTTTCCTTTCATGAACATTTTTTTCTTACTAAATACGTTTTCACTATGAAGAAAACACCTTTCAACTGTTTTCTGTGAAATATACATTTATTTATGATGTCTTGTTTGGTGCTATTAACGAAACACATGTACGACGTACTTCATAAATAATATGAATAAAATATTACGAGTGTGAATGAAATACGTCTTCTGGTTTTGGGATGTTTATCAGCGATATATGCTTCTCGCCTGACTATAACATAGTTGTCTTCAAATCTAACGTGAATAAATTCCTGTTGAGCCATCCTCTTAGATAACTTAGTTTTGCCCAAGTTTTACCATGACTGATTTTTTGACTAACCATCTACCTAACACAGCCCTTATCCTAGAGTAGTGACCTTCCAAGAAAAAATATTTAAAAATAAATATTAACAATTATTTCTACACACACAGACATTAGTTTTTCTGCTGCTTGAGAGATTCGAAGCTAGCCAACAAAGCCGTCCTTTGCTTAGCAGACTAGTGTCTTTCCTCTAGGCTACTCAACACTAATGCGTAAATAGAAGGAAATTATCTATGAATGTATTTTTCGGCGGCGGTGGGAGGGGGCCTTTCACAGTTGACAGTCGGACAGAGTATTATACAACAGGAAGATAGAATGATGCGTTTTCATTAAAGTTGGCCGTTTTTTTTTCTTAATTCCCTAAATAAGACTAAACTTTAAATATCTTAAATGGCTCTGTAATATTTTAAAATAAATATTAACAATTTTTATACCTACAGACGCAGGTCATGCTTATGCAATTATCCACATAGTTATATGTATTGTTGGTCTTTATATATATATATAAACAGCGTGTTTTGAAGCACACCTTCGCAAATGAATTCGTTTAAAGGGTAAATGTGTTCTAGCATCATGATTAGCATGGCTTCTTTCTCTTTTTATTTTTTGTTCTTTTTAATTTATTAATAATTCTCTTTTTATAAGTATAAACGAAAGTGTTACTTTTAAACGATTTCATTTGGAAAGGCATGATTAAGAACTCGTCCAGCTATTGTTATTGAGGGGGGGGGGGCAAGTGAAATTTATTTTTGTTTCTGATTTCCAGTTGTTATTTCTTTTATACACATTGTATGAATTAATTTTTTCTTGTTATTTCTTGGCTCCGATAGAGTAGTAGGTCACTAAAATGTAATTGTATTTCTGCAAATTGTATTTAATGTTAGCATAATAAATATTTAGTATTGAACACTGTTGAAAAAATCTTCAGTTTACGATCCTTTTATGGATACATTTAAATTTGTTTAAGGGATATGTAGTTTGAAGCATTGTTGGTGAACAGGTTTTTAATTTATGATACTTGTGCAGTTTATCGACAGTGTTATTTTTAGATGAGAATTTCAACTAAAATTGCACTTTTACGATATATTTTAAATTGTTAGATGAAAGTACAGAATAGTTAAAAAAGCAAAAGCCTCATCACCATGTTAAGAATGGATTTCTAAATAATACCGTATTTCAGCACAGCCCGTAAATTGCACGAGTACAAAGTTTATAATTTGTATTAATATTTTATTTGCAAGCTAGAAGAGTGTCTGACTCAGCAGAAAACCTACATAAATTTATTCCAGTGCAGTAATCATTCTACGAGGTTAGACCATCAGAGTAACTTGAAAGACTCTATCTGTCTGCTTTGCATGAAATCATTATTTGTAAATCTAATCTCACTTTTCTCTCTTTGCTTTGTATTTTCCTTATATTATTTATGTATTTAAAGCATATTTTATTCATTTATTTTAAAACAAATTGATTACTAAAAACAGATGGGTTTTATGGTATCACCATGCTTAATAGATACACGATTTATACCTATTGTTACTTTTATGCTAATTTATTTAGAAAAGAGTAAAGCTTTATTTGAGTAAGATACTTTTCTGGCCAGTAAAAACATTTATCATGGTGCCCAAGAGTTTTCAACTGTTTCCTACATAATTTGAGGGCGCTGATTTCAGAAATGCTGTTACTTTTTTTCTATCATGTCTAGTTTTTCTACTATAATATATTCCCGACTCTGTAGGAAGCCGATATCTACAATAAAAAACAGACAAATCTAAGAAACAATATTTTTATGTAACTTCAAGACATATACGAAATCACACCAAAATATGCACAATAAAAGCTTAAAGTTGTGAAAAATATCCTTGTAGGGAAACGTGCGACTTACCTAACTAGCACGTGTGCATAATTCAACGGGTCGGTCGTGGAATGAAATGAATGAAGAAGAAAGAAACAAAAATGGCTGCCTTATCTCTTTATATGCCTGCAATGTGACCACCCGATATGCAAATGAGATGCTCCAGGTTGGAGATAAAAGAGGGTTAATTTTTTAGAGGGACTCCCATTTGGAGTTGAATTTCGAAGAAATAAGTTGAATTAGCAGAAGTTTGTTTGGAGTTGAGACAAGTGCGTTACGTATACAAAAGTTTGGAACTTGGAAGTTTGGACAACAGTGTCAACCTTACCCAGGAAATTATTGGTGTGACGGGCGGAAGAAATAACACTGAAGTTATTGAATTATAAGCTATTTTGGCTCACGGTGTGCGGTGACTCGAAAGGCAGAAAATGGACAGATTCGACTTTCGCTTGATTCTTTAGTTTGATGGATCTACCACTGGACCGTCTGTCGTTGAATGGGTGGAAAAGGCTGAAAAGATCTGTACACTATGCAGAATTAAAGAACCAGCCACAGTCATTCCTTTGAGGTTAACCGGAGGGGCCTATGCAGTCTACCAGCAACTCTGGGATGAACCAGACTGGGATACAATCAAACACAGCCTGTATACAGCGTTTGGTACAGATCCGTTTGTTGCATGGCAACAGTTCACGAGCCGGCGATTTAACCCCAAGGAAACAGTTGATGTGTACCTAGCCGACCTACGAAAGTTGTCGGTACCATTTGGTGGGGTTAACGATAAGATATTAAGATGTGCCTTTTTAGTAGGCTTACCTGAGGAGGTCAGCAAACTGTTGCGGGCATCGTCACAAATTGATGACTTGACAACAGACGAGTTATTAGCCCGACCTCAAAACATCTGTAAGGAATAGGAGCCAATTGCAGCAGCAACTAGTATTCAACGTGCAACAGTCGAACCACATGGAAGCAATGTAGATTCTCTCCCAGGTAGTAATAAGCGTGTAGGCCCAGTCTGCTTTAAATGTGGGGAGGCCAATCATTTTGCTAAGGATTGCCGGAGTGATAGGAGGTGTGTATATCCACGAGCACAGAGAACAGTACAATGCTATCGCTGCAATAAGTATGGGCACATATCTCGCAACTGTTTGGGAAACGGCGTTGGGGGCAAGGTACTATCGCTACCCTTGCCCCTTGCCAACAAATAAACACAGGAATACCAGTCATTGGCGTTAAAATTGACGATTTGCAGTGTTCAGCACTCATAGACACGGGGTGTTCCTGGTCTATAGGTAGTGCACATTACTGTCAGATGTGGCGGGAGCAATCAGTCGGTATTATGACAATCAATGGTTTATCCCGAGCATGTTGTGGTGAAGGGACAGTCACGATCTGTACTGAGAAGGGTGACACAGCCAAAGTTGATGTTCTGGTGATGCAAGAAAAACCCCTTGGCTATGACATGTTGATTGGGATTGATACAATGCAAGCACTAGGAGGCGTCATGATCATAACATCCCAACAACGAACTTCCATGTCACTAATGTCTTGATGGCAGTGCTCCCCTTGCTTGTCACTCACATCACCTAGATTTTCTGGAAAACGGGCAAAATGGCTATGCAAAAAATGTAACTTTATGCTCATATTTGTACCCAGTTGATGGAGACTTATAGGTAATATTTCAACTTGCTCTTTGTAGTTGGGCGCCTTTATTTTTCCCAAGAAAAATTTTACTACATTTGTAAACGTCGCTCAGGCACTTAATTCTGCAGGATTCATAAAATTACAGAAATTTGCATCATTCATTAAATTTCAAATCTGGGGTCGATTAAAAATTCTAGCTTTTAATTTCCCTATGCTTATACCACGAAATTTCATGCAAATATACGTGAAACAATCGCCATCTTTCTTAAGAGTCTTCACAAATTGTTTGATGATGCCAAGTTTTATATGAAGAGGAGGAAACACAATTTTGGAATGCTCCCCCAAAGGAGAATCTAAAACATTGAGAGAGCCAGGAATCAATTCACTGCGCACAGGCTAATCTTTTTTTTTATCCAGTACTCTGTTCTTTCCCTACTATCCCACAAACACAAGGAAATTTTGTGTAGCCACCTTGTAGCCCGAGGAGAAACCCAACCATTTTCAAATCGACACATATGATCCATTGGTGCTGTCTGTATGAAATCCAGAACAAATTTCATTTCATCATATTATCTTTGACGGTCGTTGAATGACCTGGAGGAACTGATCCATATTAGTTACTATTGTGAAGAAGAACACATTTTAAACTTCTTTTGAAACTGTCTATAAAAAGACGCCAATCTTGAGAATAATACTTTTCGACACCAAGCTGCTGCAGCAGACTGGCAACATAGTTGCACTATGTCGTTTTCCTGAGTGAAATATGGACAGAATTCAATATAGCGTTTTCTATAGAAAGTTATAAGAGTTCTAGTCTGAAGTAATATTTTTTTCTTTGAGTCTTGAAGCTAAAAGTTCAGAAGATTCTTTGGAAAGGTTGAAATCTCTAGTCAGATCATTAAGTTCTCCTTGAGAAAAAAGCTGTGGTAGAGAGGAAAGAGGGAAATCGACATCTGAAACAGTGGCTACTGTTAATGGATAAAACAGAGGTTTCATTGCAGTGTGGAATTAGCCTAATTGCAGACTTGAAGTTTGGATATACGAACGAATTCCTGTTCTTCCTGTTTATTCCCTTCATTTTGACTGCACAGAAATAGCAGTTATCGAAACGGTTTTTCGGTTCACACCAGACTCTTGGAATACCAAAGCAGAGTGACTTTCTATCCTTTTTTGTCTTTTTTTCTGTCGAAGATGCTCAACACAATATGCGGTGTTTATCTTGATCACCCAGAATTACATTGAAGTAAGAAAGATAAGCACACTTTACAAATTCTCTGGTCCCTTTCCTTTTGGATTGTAACGTATATTCCCCACAAACATAGCAAAACACATTTGGATTGTTTAAACAATTTTAGGAGATGATGTATCCATGCTTCATTTTTGCAAAAACAATCTGTAACGAAGCTAAAATAATGCAGTTTATTTCCTGTCTGACTTATAAACGAATTCCTAACATTAAGAGAATAAACCTTACTTTGACCCAGAAATCAACAAAATCATGCCACAATCGGTAGGCCTATTTACTGCTCAATGTCATTTCTTACTAACTACATACCTCATTGTATAGCAAATTTGACTTTTACTTTATGGTTTGTGATACCATAATCAATTAACCCGCATCACAATAACAACCTACAATTGTAATTATGAGGCTAGAATATATAGAAACATGCCTAATGTTCTGTCGTCGCACGCACCTACAATTCACAGTCAGATAAACTATTCTAAAACATAACGACTCTGAAGAGTAGTACATAATCCACAGGTATATTTATTCCAAGAGAGAAAGTAAAAACTATAACAACAAACGAGTGTAGGAAAATAAAGAAGTTAAAGAACTCGAAAGACTGAATAAGTTCGTCAAGAAATGTAACATGAAATGTCACGTTGCATGACAAAGTAAACAAACACAGAAGAAAACAAAGTCCAGAAGAAGAAATGAGTAAAACATACCGTTGATGCCGGGGAGGGGAACGAATAAAGAAGAAAGCGGTGTGTTGTGTCACCAATGGTTGTGAAAAAGGAAGTAAAGACCAACCAGTACAGGAATTAGGGAGAAAGAAACTTTTTAGTTAAGAATAAGGATGGGAGGCAGAACACCCAAATTTAAGGTAAAAAAATAAAATAAAATAGAAAATATCTCAACAACTTCACCTGATGAGAAAAAAATAATAAGATTTTCGAACTCAGCAATCCCAAATTAGTCTGAATCAGATTAGAAACCTTAAACATCAAAAATGTGTTGGCCACTGTTATTTTTCCACACATGCGGGAATACAGAAATACCAGGTCTAGATCTCACGCACATTGTTTCCCTCCTCTGTATGACGGACCCATAAACCTTGTCAAGTCATCCATGTAGGAGAAGGAAAACTCTGATATAAAATCTGTGCTACTGACCCGATGTCACTGAGCTGAAACACTGGGGGAGGAATACCTCCTTAGTCCTGATCAGCAACATTCCTAGAGCTAGTGACTCTAACAAATTCTTCAATTTTCAGACACGCTGCACTTGATCTTGGTTCCTGACTATGACAATGAATTCCATCTCCCTATTCGCAATTTCTTTCTCTCTCACGAACTGATCAAATTGGATGTGTTTGCCTGTCGCTTATGCTCGTTTTACTGGTCTGGGCCGCTCTTGTCTGAGAGATAGAGGATACATGCTTGACAATTTGTCTAACTGCTGTTTCCAACTGGCAGTACAGGGCCCTCACTCTCTGGTAGGGTTTAGAGATGTTACTTCATCATCAGCTGTATAATATTGGGATATTTGTAGTGCCATATCGCACATGAAAAGGGACTCTACAGTTATATGTGAGGTTTTCCTGGGCCATAACCATCTAGACAAGATTCGGCTAATAATCTACTTATGTATAAATATTTAGAATCAAGACTGACCTACTTTGACCAACATTCTACCCCCAACCTTAAACTATCATTTAATGACATCCAAAACAAAAAAAATGTCATCCCAAACAAAAATGCTGATGAAACAAGACAACCACACAAACAACATTTATTCATCTCTTTCCTTGAGGCTGGTATTCACAAGTATTTAGATGATGTAGAGTTTTTTTTCTCCTAGTAAACTCCCCTCATATCTTAGCATTAAGTGAAAATTACACTTTGTAATCCCTCTAACTGCTTTAATATAAGAGGATATCTCCCTCTCTGCAATAAGGACTCAAACAGACATGCACAAAATTGGCGTCTCTATTCATAGCACCCTCCTCTTTATTATAGAGCAAAATCTAGAATCAGATGACCAGGCCTTCATATTATTTAGACTAACCTTTCAACACTGAATTAGTTACTTATATTTTCTCTTACGTTCTCTCTCAAACCAGGGCTGTATCCTAATCCTGATTAGGATGCAGCATTCTCCTTAGATATTAATGCTCAAGTTAATGTGTATGGCGATTTTAATATCCACGATAATAATTGGCTTCGATTCTCCAGTTACACAGATGCAGCTGGACAAGTACTCATAGTTAGCCTCATTCCCTTATACAGGCAATTATGTTTTCGACCCACTATGTAGATCAGCAAGCTTCACTTCTAGATCTATCCGTAACCATATTACCTGAAGGTTGTGTGGCAAATGCTCATGGTCCACTCGGAAATGCCAATCACTTTGCGGTATCAGTAGACATCACATTTAAATCCCAACACCCTAGTTGAAGAAACGAGGCTCAAAAAGGTTAGTTGGGAAGCCACCAGAGAAAATATCAGAGATAACATATTGATTATATCTTTTATCTTCTTGTTGAATATTGTGACAATGAGACAACCGAATGGTGCAAAGTAGGTATAGAAATATGTTCCTACACGACAATATTATACCAAGTCTCACTCTCTCCAATCGTTCACTTCAAATTGTGCAGCTGTCATTGCAAAAAAGTCAACATGCATTTCGCAAGTTCGTCCATCATAAGTTAAGTACAAATAAGCAAAAATATACAAATATTAGATGTTATTGTAAGAGTGAAATAAATACAGCAAAAGGAAGACATGCTGAAATAACCAGAAAACATGTTCAGTCACAGGAAAGGAACTCGTGATTTGGGGGAAATTTACAATGGTGCATTTAAATAAAATTTATAATAGTGTCATAAATAAAATTTATAATAGTGTAATAAAAAAAATTTATAATAGTGTAATAAATAAAATTTATAATAGTGTAGTAAATAAAATTTATAATACTGTAATAAATAAAATTTATAATAGTGTAATAAAAACAAATTATAATAGTGTAATAAATAAAATTTATAACAGTGTAGTAAATAAAATTTATAATAGTGTAGTAAATAAAATTAAACTTACTATAATAAATAAAATTTAACATAGTGTAGTAAATAAAATTTATAATAGTGTAGTAAATAAAATTTATAATAGTGTAATGAATAAAATTTATAATAGTGTAATAAATAAAATTTATAATAGTGTAGAAAATACAATTTATAATATTGTAGTAAATAAAATTAATGATAGTGTAGTAAATAAAATTTATAATAGTGTAGTTAATAAAATTAATAATAGTGTAATAAATAAAATTTATCATAGTTTAATAAATAAGATTTATAATATTGTAGTTAATAAAATGTATTATAGTGTAATAAATAAAATTTATAACAGTGTAGTAAATAAAATTTATAGTAGTGTCATATACAAATTTTATAATAGTGTAATAAATAAAATTCATAATAGTGTAATGAATAAAATGTATAATAGTGTAGTAAATAAAATTTATAATAGTGTAATAAATAAAATTTATTATAATGTAATAAATAAAATTTATAATAGTGTAATAAATAAAACTTATAACAGTGTAGGAAATAACATTTATAATAGTGTAGTAAATAACATTTATAATAGTATAGTAATTAAAATTTATAATAGTGTAATTAATTAAATTTAAATTTGTGTAATAAATAACATTCATAATAGTGTAGTAAATAAAATTTACAATAGCGTAATAAATAAAATTTATAATACCGTAGTAAATAAAATTTATTATAGTGTCATAAATAAAATTTATAATAGTGTAATACATAAAATTTATAATAGTGTAGTAAATAAAATTTACAATAGCGTAATAAATAAAATTTATAATACCGTAGTAAATAAAATTTATTATAGTGTCATAAATAAAATTTATAAATGTGTAATACATAAAATTTATAATAGTGTAGTAAATAAAATTTACAATAGCGTAATAAATAAAATTTATAATACCGTAGTAAATAAAATTTATTATAGTGTCATAAATAAAATTTATAATAGTGTAATACATAAAGTTTATAATAGTGTAGCAAATAAAATTTATAATAGCGTAATAAAGAAAATTTATAATAACGTAGTAAATAAAATTTATAATAATGTAGTTAATAAAATTTATAATAGTGTAATAAATAAAATTAATAATAGTGTAGTAAATAAAATTTACAATAGCGTAATAAATAAAATTTATAATACCGTAGTAAATAAAATTTATTATAGTGTCATAAATAAAATTTATAATAGTGTAGTAAATAAAATTTATAATAGTGTAATAAATAAAATTTATAATATTGTTATAAATAAAATTTATAATAGTGTTATAAATAAAATTTATAATAGTGTAGTAAATAGAATTTATAATAGTGTAATTAATAAAATTTATAATTATTCTAATAAATAGAATTCATAATAGTGTAATAAATAAAATTTATAAAAGTGTAATAAATAAAATTTAAAATAGTGTAGTAAATAAAATTAAACTTAGTGTAATAACTTAAATTTAAAATAGTGTAATAAATAAAATTTATAATAGTGTAGTAAATAAAATTTATAATAGTGTAGTAAATACAATTTATAATAGTGCAGTAAATATAATTTATAACAGTGTAATAAATAAAATTTATAATAGTGTAGTAAATAAAATTTATAATAGTGTAGTTAATAAAATTAATAATAGTGTAATAAATAAAATTTATAATAGTGTAATAAATAAAATGTATAATAATGTAGTAAATAAAATTTATAATTGTGTAGTAAATAAAATTAATAATAGTGTAATAAATAAAATTTATAATAGTGTAATAAATAAAATTTATAATAGTGTAATAAAAAGAATTCATAATAGTGTAGTAAATACAATTTATAATAGTGTAATAAATAAAATTTATAATAGTGTAACAAATAAAATTTATAAGAGTGTAATAAATAAAATTGATAATAGTGATATCAATAAAATTTATAATAGTGTAATAAATAAAATTTATAATAGTGTAATAAATAAAATTTATAATAGTGTAGGCAATAACATTTATAATAGTGTAGTAAACAAATTTTATAATGGTGTAATAAATAAAATTTATAATAGTGTAGTAAACAAAATTTATAATAGTGTAATAAATAAAATTTATAATAGTGTAATAAATTAAATTTATAATAGTGTAGGAAATAACATTAATAATAGTGTAGTAAACAAAATTTATAATAGTGTAATAAATAAAATTTATAATAGTGTAGTAAATAAAATTTATAAAAGTGTAATAAAAAAAAATTTATAATAGTGTAATAAATAAAATTTATAATAGCGTAGTAAATAAAATTTATAAAATGTAGTTAATAAAATTTATTATAGTGTAATAAATAAAATTTATAATACGTTAGTAAATAAAATTTATAATAGTGTAATAATTAAAATTTATAATAGTGTAGTAAATAAAATGTATAATAGTGTAATAAATAAAATTAATAATAGTGTAATAAATAAAATTTATAATAGCGTAATAAATAAAATTTATAATAGTGTAATAAATGAAATTTATAATAGTGTAATAAATAAAATTTGTAATAGCGTAATAAAAAAAATTTATAATAATGTAGTTAATAAAATTTATAATAGTGTAATAAATAAAATTAATAATAGTGTAATAAATAAAATTTATAACAGTGTATTAAATAACATTTATAATAGTGTACTAAATAAAATTTATAATTGCGTAATAAATAAAATTTATAATAATGAAGTTCATAAAATTTATAATAGTGTAATAAAGAAAATTTATAATAATGTAATACATAAAATTTATAATAGTGTAATAAATAAAATTTATAATAGTGTAATAAATAAAATTTATGATAGCGTAATAAATAAAATTTAACATAGTGTAATAAATAAAATTTATAATAGTGTAATAAATAAAATTTTTAATAGCGTAATAAATAAAATTTATAATAGTGTAATAAATAAAATTTATAATAGTGTAGTAAATACAATTTATAATAGTGTAATAAATAAAATTTATAATATTGTTATAAATAAAATTTATAATAGTGTTATAAATAAAATTTATAATAGTGTAGTAAATAGAATTTATAATAGTGTAATTAATAAAATTTATAATTATGTAATAAATAGAATTCATAATAGTGTAATAAATAAAATTTATAAAAGTGTAATAAATAAAATTAAAAATAGTGTAGTAAATAAAATTAAACTTAGTGTAATAACTTAAATTTAAAATAGTGTAATAAATAAAATTTATAATAGTGTAGTAAATAAAATTTATAATAGTGTAGTAAATACAATTTATAATAGTGCAGTAAATATAATTTATAACAGTGTAATAAATAAAATGTATAATAATGTAGTAAATAAAATTTATAATTGTGTAGTAAATAAAATTAATAATAGTGTAATAAATAAAATTTATAATAGTGTAATAAATAAAATTTATAATAGTGTAATAAAAAGAATTTATAATAGTGTAATAAATAAAATTTATAATAGTGTAGTAAATAAAATTAATAATATTGTAGTTAACAAAATTAATAATAGTGTAATAAATAAAATTTACAATAGTGTAGTAAATAAAATTTATAATAGTGTAGTTAATAAAATTAATAATAGTGTAATAAATAAAATTTATAATAGTATAATAAATAAAATGTATAATAATGTAGTAAATAAAATTTATAATTGTGTAGTAAATAAAATACATAATAGTGTAATAAATAAAATTTATAATAGTGTAATAAATAAAATTTATAATAGTGTAATAAAAAGAATTTATAATAGTGTAATAAATAAAATTTATAATAGTGTAACAAATAAAATTTATAAGAGTGTAATAAATAAAATTGATAATAGTGATATCAATAAAATTTATAATAGTGTAATAAATAAAATTTATAAAAGTGTAATAAATAAAATTTATAATAGTGTAGGAAATAACATTTATAATAGTGTAGTAAACAAATTTTATAATGGTGTAATAAATAAAATTTATAATAGTGTAGTAAACAAAATTTATAATAGTGTAATAAATAAAATTTATAATAGTGTAATAAATAAAATTTATAATAGTGTAATAAATTAAATTTATAATAGTGTAGGAAATAACATTAATAATAGTGTAGTAAACAAAATTTATAATAGTGTAATAAATAAAATTTATAATAGTGTAGTAAATAAAATTTATAAAAGTGTAATAAATAAAATTTATAATAGTGTAATAAGTAAAATTTATAATAGCGTAGTAAATAAAATTTATAAAATGTAGTTAATAAAATTTATTATAGTGTAATAAATAAAATTTATAATACTATAGTAAATAAAATTTATAATAGTGTAATAATTAAAATTTATAATAGTGTAGTAAATAAAATGTATAATAGTGTAATAAATAAAATTAATAATAGTGTAATAAATAAAATTTATAATAGCGTAATAAATAAAATTTATAATAGTGTAATAAATGAAATTTATAATAGTGTAATAAATAAAATTTGTAATAGCGTAATAAAAAAAATTTATAATAATGTAGTTAATAAAATTTATAATAGTGTAATAAATAAAATTTATAATAGTGTAATAAATAAAATTTATAACAGTGTAGTAAATAACATTTATAATAGTGTACTAAATAAAATTTATAATTGCGTAATAAATAAAATTTATAATAATGAAGTTCATAAAATTTATAATAGTGTAATAAAGAAAATTTATAATAATGTAATACATAAAATTTATAATAGTGTAATAAATAAAATTTATAATAGTGTAATAAATAAAATTTATGATAGCGTAATAAATAAAATTTAACATAGTGTAATAAATAAAATTTATAATAGTGTAATAAATAAAATTTTTAATAGCGTAATAAATAAAATTTATAATAGTGTAATAAATAAAATTTATAATAGTGTAGTAAATACAATTTATAATAGTGTAATGAATGAAATGTATAAATAAATGAAATGTATAACAGTGTAATAAATAAAATTTATAATAGTGTAATAGATAAAATTTATAATAGCGTAATAAATAAAATTTATAATAGTGTAGTAAAAAAAAATTATAATACTTCAGTAAATACAATTTATAATAGTGTAATGAATAAAATGTATAATAGCGTAATAAATAAAATTCATAATAGTGTAATAAATAAAATTTATAATAATGTAGTTAACAAAATTTATAATAGTGTAATAAATAAAATTTATAATAGTGTAATAAATAAAGTTTGTAATAGTGTAATAAATAAAATTTATAATAAGGTAGTAAATAAAATTCATAATAGTGTAATAAATAGAATTTATATTAGTGTAGTAAATAAAATTTATACTAGTGTAGTAAATAAAATTTATAATAGTGTAATAAATAAAAGTAATACTAGTGTAATAAATAAAATGTATAATAGTGTCACAAATTAAATTTATAATAGTGTAGTAAATAAAATTTGTAATAGTGTAATAAATTAAATTTATAATAGTGTAATAAATAAAATTTATAATAGTGTAATAAATAAAATTTATAATAGTGTAATAAATACAATTTATAATAGTGTAGTAAATAAAATTTATTACAGTGTAATAAATCAAATTTATAATAGTGTAGTAAATAAAATTTGTAATCGTGTAATAAATAAAATTTATAATAGTGTAATAGATAAAATTTATGATAGTGTAATAAATAGAATTTATAATAGTGTAATAAATAAAATTCATAATAGTGTAATAAATAAAATTTATAATAGTGTTATAAATAGAATTCATAATAGTGTAATAAATAAAATTTAATGTAGTGCAATAAATAAAATTTCTAATAGTGGAATAAATAAAATTTATAATAGCGTAGTAAATAAAATTTACAAGTGTGTACTAAATAAAATTCATAATAGTGTAGTAAATACAATTTATAATAGTGTAATAAATAAAATTTATAATAGCGTAATAAATAAAATTTGTAATAGTGTAGAAAATCAAATTTATAATGGTGTAATAAATAAAATTTATAATAGCGTAATAAATAAAATTTATAATTGTGGAATAAATAAAATTTCTAATAGTGTAGTAAATAAAATTTCTAATAGTGTAGTAAATGAAATGTATAATAGTGTAATAAATAAAATTCATAATAGTGTAATAAATAAAATTTATAATAGTGTAGTAAATAAAATTTATAATAGTGTAATAAATAAAATTTATTATAGTGTCATAAATAAAATTCATAATAGTGTAGTAAATACAATTTACAATAGTGTAATAAATAAAATTTATAATAGTGTTATAAATAAAATTTATAATTGTGTTATAAATAAAATTTATAATAGTGTAGTAAATAGAATTTATAATAGTGTAATTAATAAAATTTATAATTAAGTAATAAATAAAATTTATAATAGTGTAATAAATAAAAATTATAATAGTGTAGTAAAAAAAATTTATAATAGTGTAATAAATAAAATGTATAATAGTGTAGTAAATAAAATTTATAATAGTGTAATAAATAAAATTTATAATAATGTAATAAATAGAATTTATAATAGTGTAATAAATAAAATTCATAATAGTGTAATAAATACAATTTATAATAGTGTAGTAAATAAAATTTATAATAGTGTAATAAATAAAATTTAATGTAGTTTAATAAAGAAAATTTCTAATAGTGGAATAAATAAAATTTATAATAGCGTAGTAAATAAAATTTATAAGTGTGTACTAAATACAATTTATAATAGTGTAGTAAATACAATTTATAATAGTGTAATAAATAAAATTCATAATCGTGTTATAAATAAAATTTATAATAGTGTTATAAATAAAATTTATAATAGTGTAGTAAATAGAATTTATGATAGTGTAATTAATAAAATTTATAATTATGTAATAAATAAAATTTATAATAGTGTAATAAATAAAAATTATAATAGTGTAGTAAAAAATTTTTATAATAGTGTAATAAATAAATATTATAATAGTGTAGTAAATAAAATTTATAATAGTGTAATAAATAAAAGTTATAATAATATAATAAATAAAAATTATAATAGTGTAGTAAAAGTTTTTATAATAGTGTTATAAATAAAATTTATAATAGTGTAGTAAATAAAATTTATTACAGTGTAATAAATCAAATTTATAATAGTGTAATAAATAGAATTTATAATAGTGTAATAAATAAAATTTATAATAGTGTAGTAAATCAAATTTATAATAGTGTACTAAATAAAATTTATAATAGTGTAATAAATAAAATTTATAATAGTGTAATAAATAAAATTTATAATAGTGTAGTAAATAAAATTTATAAGTGTGTAATAAATCAAATTTATAATAGTGTAGTAAATCAAATTTATAATAGTGTAATAAATAGAATTTATAATAGTGTAATAAATAGAATTTATAATAGTGTCATAAATCAAATTTATAATAATATAATAAATAAAATTTATAATAGTGTAATAAATAGAATTTATAATAGTGTAGTAAATAAAATTTATAATAGTGTAATAAATAAAATTTATAATAGTGTAGTAAATAAAATTTATTACAGTGTAATAAATCAAATTTATAATAGTGTAGTAAATCAAATTTATAATAGTGTAATAAATAAAATTTATAATAGTGTAGTAAATAAAATTTATAATAATATAATAAATAAAATTTATAATAGTGTAATAAATAGAATTTATAATAGTGTAGTAAATAAAATTTATAATAGTGTAATAAATAAAATTTATAATAGTGTAGTAAATAAAATTTATTACAGTGTAATAAATCAAATTTATAATAGTGTAATAAATAGAATTTATAATAGTGTAATAAATAAAATTTATAATAGTGTAATAAATAAAATTTATAATAGTGTAGTAAATCAAATTTATAATAGTGTAATAAATAAAATTTATAATAGTGTAGTAAATAGAATTTATAATAGTGTAATAAATAAAATTTATAATAGTGTAGTAAATAAAATTTATAAGTGTGTAATAAATCAAATTTATAATAGTGTAGTAAATAGAATTTATAATAGTGTAATAAATCAAATTTATAATAATATAATAAATAAAATTTATAATAGTGTAATAAATAGAATTTATAATAGTGTAGTAAATAAAATTTATAATAGTGTAATAAATAAAATTCATAATAGTGTAATAAATCAAATTTATAATAGTGTAATAAGTAAAATTTATAATAATATAATAAATAAAAATTATAATAGTGTAGTAAAAAATTTTTATAATAGTGTAATAAATAAAATTTATAATAGTGTAGTAAATAAAATTTATTACAGTGTAATAAATCAAATTTATAATAGTGTAATAAATAAAATTTATAATAGTGTAATAAATAGAATTTATAATAGTGTAGTAAATCAAATTTATAATAGTGTAATAAATAAAATTTATAATAGTGTAGTAAATAGAATTTATAATAGTGTAATAAATAAAATTTATAATAGTGTAGTAAATAAAATTTATAATAGTGTAATAAATGAAATTTATATTAGTGTAATAAATAAATTTATAATAGTGTAATAAATAAAATTTATAATAGTGTAATAAATAGAATTTATAATAGTGT
This sequence comes from Euprymna scolopes, assembly GCF_053919585.1. NCBI lineage: Eukaryota > Metazoa > Mollusca > Cephalopoda > Sepiida > Sepiolidae > Euprymna > Euprymna scolopes. Next base: position 55,970,505 of record NC_136516.1, read on the forward strand.
AGTAAATAAAATTTATAATAGTGTAATAAATAAAATTTATAATAGTGTAATAAATAAAAGTTATAATAAGGTAATAAATAAAATAATAATAGTGTAATTAATAAAATTTATAATAGTGTAATATTTTTTTTTACATGGGTGTCACCACTTTTCAAGGCCCAGAGGCCATTCGAGGATAAGGGTTTATATGTATACATTAATCATTGTGATTTTAGCATAGTAAACAGTGGTAATTTTGTAACTTTGATTACTTAGGGGGACGATTCAATTAGAACTTGTTCACATTGGACTTTGTCTTTCTTTTTTTATAGGCATCAACACATTATCAAGGCCAAGAGGCCACTCAAGGATAAGGGTTAAAAAGTGTACAGTAGAAATTGGATAATATAATAATCATTAGTAATGAAAATTTGTTAAATTTGATAACTTATATGGAACGGCTCATCAAGAACTTATTTCCGTTAGACTTGAAGACAACCATATTGTAGTCAGCCGGAAATATCATAAAAACTTACACACCTCTAGACTGATCCTATCCCTGCTATACTAATTTAAAAATGCTCAGCTGAGCTATCCCCCATACTTTCCAAACTCTACAATAAATGTTTTGCTGAATCTGGCTTCTCTAATACCTGAAAAACTACCTCTGTGGTATCAGTGTATATGGATTGTAATATTTAATGCTACTAAGATTAAGCTTCTTTGCTTTAACAATTACAAGAACTCTTATCAACCATCAATAGTCAGAACTAATAGCACCCTACCTGAGAGCTCTTTTTTCAAACTCCCTGATTTAACATTCATATGCAACATGAACCGGAAAAAATACATCAAGAACATTGCAAAGGTTGCTGCAAAGAAGATGAGTCTCTTCTACTGTGCTAAAAAATTATTTACCCCTGAGAGTACCTTGTACCTTTACAAAGACACCATTCGCCCATACATGGAGCATTGTTGTAAAATCTGGATTCGCGCATCCATCATTAACAAAGAGGGTGCAATAAAAGAGTCTCTGCTCTAATAAATCCCGCGCTATCACATAATCTTTGTTGCATTCCTCTGCTTGTTTAATAGTATTTTAATGGAATGTTCTCTGATGAACTCATTACAATTGTGCCCCCCCAAACGTACATATACACCTCCACAACAAATCCGCTTAGCAACAAAATCCCATCCCTTCACTGTAGAGGTCCCTAGATGCTGGCAGACTGTCTACTTTGATAGTTTTTTCCTTGGAATGCTAAACTTAGAAATTCCCTACCTGCTTTCCCAACTGTACTGGCATATAGAAGTTTAAAGGTAATGTAAACCGACATCTTGCTTCTCTTTTCTGAACATGGTCTCAAGTCCAAGAAACAATATGTCTTGTTTAGCATGAAAATAACTATAAAAAAAAATGGTGAGTATTTATGAAGATTGGTTGCAATGTAGAAAAAACAAAATGGTGAAACAGAGCATAAAACAAAAATGGAGGACAGTATTTGGGTTGCGAATCGTCAGAACATCATTTCTTTTTCAAAGACCTTTCGCATATTAAATCAATAAATATGGGCTAAATATTAGTAACAAAAAAATCCAGGATTGTGTAACTTCCGTCACGTCATGCGTTTGACGGTTCCATTTTTACATTCTTTTTCAGAAAGGGATTCACTCCTGAAATTATCAAATGTGTTACACTCTCCCGGATATGCGAGGAACCGGAATTTAAGACGCCGTATGTAATGTTGCTATTACCTCTAACATGGTGAGGAAGAGTTGGACATTGAAGGAGGAAGAGAGGTTACTGCTACTGATAATAATAATGATGATTAAAGTTGGAAGACGTTATCTCCCCCTAATCCCAAATTATAAAACATATCAAGAAATTAGTGATTCCGAAATGTGCCTGTCTCACTAATGGATAATATTCTGCTGGGATATGCACATATAAATCAAATCAAAAAATATGGTGTGGATGGGGGATAACAATAATTAATGCCGACTGTGACCTGTCAACCATTGGGGGCTTAAATGCTATAATATTTTGTGAACAATCACAGCTGAGCTAGCCAGGGGGCTGGCGGAGGACAGAGAAATGGGAGTAGGTGCAGCAATTCCAAATAAAGCTATAAAGGCTGAATTGAATAGAAATGTTCTGTTTGGTCAAATAATTGGAGAAAAATCCGGCTTTTTTTTAAATCTTTTTTGTAAAGTCAGGAAGTGTAAACAAATGAATGGAGAACGCGCAGACTGTAATAAAGAATGAAAACATGAGAAAGGAAAGCAGAAAAAAAAAGAAAGGAATAAAAATTAAAGGAAGGGAGAAATAATGATAAACATGAAAGAATGAAAAAGAAAATAATAAAGAATGAAAAAGAAAATAATACAGAAAGAAAAAGAAAGAATAAATAATATAAAATAAAGATGTATAAGGAAAAGAAGAAAGAATCAGAAACGTGAAAAACGAAGATAAAAACATGAATGACACATAGGTATCTCCAAAACAATGTGAAAAAAAGAAAGCATGCCTCCGTGACGTCAGACTTCTGTTAACTATACGAACTATGAAAAAGCAGAAGCGACTTAATGGTTTTTTAAAACCTTTGTTTATTTTCTTCAAACTGCAATTAATAATTAATCTTTTAATAATTAATTTTGTTAACTTTTTAGATTTACACAGTTTAATGATTAATAATATCATAAACATTTGTATATTAAATATGAAATATGGTTTTACTGAATTTTCATGTTCTGCTTCCATACTTTTATTCAGTAAAAAGAGGCAAACAAAATATGAGGGGGGGTCTACAAAATGCTTAATATTTGTGCAATAATGTTTTCAAATCGGTTTTAATCCAGAGATCAAATAGCCTAAAAGAACCATGTTTATATCAAAATTTGATATTAAAAAAAAATTAAACACAATTAATTAAAAATCTATTTGTAACGGAATATTTTAAAATAATGTAATTTTAATCGTTTTAATCTTTTAAAAATTAATTAATGTTTACGAAATTCCTTTTTCTTGGCAATTCAACTGATTATAATATATATTAATTTGAAAAAAAAAACGCTTTTTAAAAAAACATAATAATATTAAATTTATATCAGTTTTTAATTGCAACTTCAAGGTAAATTTTTGTTCAATACGTATATTTAAATTTTTAAAAAATAAATATTTTTTTACTTATTTGAACTCTTATGTTTCATAATAAATAGAAATGTCGCTAGATTTAAATATATTTTGTTCAAATTTCAAACAAATATATAGGGGGGAGACACGTACTAAAAATATTTCCCCTCCTATATTTTACAGAAACTGCCTTGTATATGTAATTTCATTCTAAAATGGATGAGTACCGAAAATTTCACGAAAATCTGACCATTAGTTGATTTTTGCTAGATTTATTAAACAAGGGTATGTTTTCACGTTCGAAATGCTTACTTCATGGGAACGTTATTTTAAAGCGCCGATTATGTAAACACGATTTTCGACTCGCAATTTCATTATTTTCGTTCGATGAAAAAAATTATTACTGGTTTATTTTGCTCTTCTTCTTTTAAATGGTACAAAAGTTATATTGGTAATATTAATTTATGATGAAGTTACATCGTTTTACATATAGGGGGTAATTCTGTGGTGACTTTTGGAGGTGCCTAATGACACATAAAAAGAATAAACAAATAAAGAATGAATCAAAAATATGAATGAAACAAAGAAGGAAAAAGAAAAGTATAGAAAAAACGTAGAAAGGCGTTAACAAAAGAAGGAGGAAAGATAAAACAGGAAAATTAAAAAACGAAAGAACAAATTGAAACAAAAATGAAAATAAATAAATAAAAAGAACATATTTGGAACGGAAAAATAAAGACGAAATAAAGGAAACAGAATAATAGAAAGAAAATGAAAAAAAAAATACTCACAAAAAGGAAATCTTAAAGAGAGATTATATGTTGATAATAAAACAGTTAGAAAGAATAAGAACCGATCAGAAATGAAAGAGAGAACAAAGCCAACACATAACTTAAATTAAAGAAACAAAAAAATACAAAGAAAAAATAGAAATAGACAGAATAAAGGAAGAAAGAAACAAGAACAGAATGAAAGAAAAATAGTAAGGTAGTAATAGTAAATAAGAAAATAAAAAAGAACAAAGAAACAAAAATAGGATAAACAAAAACAGATTGAAAAAAAGGAGGAAAGAGAGAAATGGACGAGAAGAAATTATTTGCAAAAATGATGAAAGAAATAACTGAACAAAGAAAAATAAAACAAAGGAAACATTTCTCAAAAAAATCTCTCTTAAAAGTTTGAATGGATGAAAAAAAGAGGGAAGTTAAAAATCTTATAAAATCAAAACGAGGATGATTTTCCACAAGTTTGGTTATAAAAGAGTCCCTTCTTGCTTTCTTTATTTTTTGTTCGCAAATTTTTGTTCAGTTCGAGTGATGAGAAAGCATAAACAGAAAAGTGTCACTCGATTCAAAGGACAACGCAATAGCATTAGTTCTTGTGCCAATTTCTTCGTGGTTGGTGCAGGAGAGATGAAATGCTGGTTTGAGATTGCAAAGAATAAAAGTTTGCCAACATTGGAATCAGAATTACAGGAACTCTATTTGACATTTCCTGTTCGTTTTTATTAATGGATAAATAATATAAACACATTTCTTTATGATTCCTATTTTTAGATCTTTCACACAACAATTCTATCCACTCCTCCAGCACACTCCCTTTCCGACAGATATTTGTGCTATTATTGATTGCTCACTAACAATAACAAATGGAGTTGGAATAAAAACAATTCTCCCCAGATTTCCAGTATTTCCACCTCTTTCAATAACCATTGTAAATGAATTTGTGTTATTGCAAAAGCCGCTTACTATTGATTTCTTGATAGCAAGATCCCTTGAATTCGCTAGGATTAATGTAGCAAAAAGCCTCCCCAAAGGATATTTTGCACTCTTCCAGAGGAAGTCTGGATAGTGGTTCCCTTAGTCTTTCCATTCTCCTTGACCTTTCACGACTATTTTGTGTGACATCACTCGAAGCTCATGTCATCACATTGTGTGCTTTTTTTTTTAAGGGGGGACTGAAAAACTTTGTGAAATTCCTTGTCAGTTTCCTGTGATGATGTTCTTTCTATGTTTTAGTTTCATTTCTCTTTATATATGGCTGATTGGCATTTGTATTTTATGTTGGTTGGTTTCCGCATCCAAGGATGCTTTATTTAATTCACAGGAGTAGTAATTCGCAATTGTATTCTTAGTATGACTTGCACCGATGATTAAACCTTCAACCTCCAGAAGAGTGTCCCTTAGAACTGAATTTTATTTAGTACTTCACCCGTTAAACTATGAGTTATCATATTTAGAATACTGTTCTCATTTTGGATATTATTCTCACAAGATTTCGTCTGAGGTAACATCTGCCATTCTTCAGGTGTATCTTGTCGAACACGTGGCGTAACGGATAAAGTACTAAGTCATAATCAGTTCTCGGTGACAATCTACTGGAGGTTAGTTCAATTCTCAGTGTGGGCGTACTAAGAATTCAATTGCGAATAAGTTAAAACTTCTAGCCGATCATGGCTGACGGAATGAGAGCATGCTACCTTCGTGGATTAAATTAACTGTTTCGTCTGAAATATTAGTCGGAATTTACATTGTCCAAAACGTTGCGAGAATAACATTCAATATGAGAACAATAGTCCGAATAATCCAAATAATCCAATATCTTTTATTCAAAACATAACTGTTAGCACATTTTTATTTTAGTTTGATTTAATATCTTTGCAAATACATCTATTCGTACTCGGAATATAACACGATATAGCATTTACTCCTACTTGGAATATCTTTTCCAAAAGAAAGCATCACACGATATATGTATCATTTATTCCTAATCGTAACTCAAATGAGTTAAGGGAGATAACTCATATTTAACTTGAATAATATAATATGAATGATCTAACTTACATAAACATTTCTTTTTCTATCTAATATGTGACCACTTCGTGTATTTTTGTGCTGGTGCGTGTTTCTCGTTTATCCATAATTATCTAAGATTATATCCATTGAAATAAAACAAATATACATACAAAAATTTGATTGTTATTTGTGTATAACTTTAAAATCTACAAAGAATAAAATTATAAATTAAAATGATATTACTGCTTCCCGAGCAGCGCTGGATGTACGTCCAGTTTTATATAAACAGAAATTACGCATAGAGTTATGAATATAAATGTATCCTTGTGTGGATGACTGCCGTTCAGTAGAAGACTGCAAACGAGCATTCACGGCTACCTCTGAGTGAATCATACAGTTAGCATTGGCGATGAAAACATATAACACAGTCGCAATATGAAACAGTGTAAAAAATCTTTATGCTAACAAGGACATTATCGGCTAAAGAGATTGGCGCAAAGAAAAGACATACATAGCGAAGACAAATGACATTGTGGGGGAAGGAAAGAGGGGAGAAACCGAAATAGGATGTCTTGGGTGTGGGTAGTTATGAGAGAGGGTCGGTGGTCGGGTGAATGTCAAAAAGGATTTTAGCCTTTAGCCCTCAAACATCGTCTTTGCCCCCCATTTTTAGTTAACGGGTCAGGTTAGGTATGTACTGGTAAGCCCCGTCACATCTTTTTTCCATTCTGAAAAACTCACATTAATTCTGCGTGAACTTTGACAGGCAAATCTGGAAATAATGATTTCATATGTCATTGTAATATCTAATGCTTTGATGACTGCCTGTGTAGTTACATGAATAACGGGGGGGGGGACAAGAGGTTCCATAGGTTACAGAACCCTCCACAGCCCCAAAACGGAGAAGAAGAAACGGCAAAGGGTACGTCTTACGCTCACTATTAGTTTCTGTGACTTAAGACTTATTATCCATGGCGAATGGGGACATAAGGCGTTGCGCAGGAAAGACATTATTACTGGAGATTTTCAAATTCTGAACACGTTTAGATTAATGGAAAGGAAAGAAGACTGATTTTGCATCATTTTATTGTCAACAATATTCGTCCAAATAAATCATTGCCACTCACCTCCACCTGTCTTTTGGACTAATCCATTTGCAGACAAAAATCATTCTACAATATTACGAATAATCTCCAAACGCTGAGATATTTAATGCAAAGGCTTATATAAATGCTAACGTGTTTTATCGAAATATATCTTGATTAAGGATTTGTTCAACGATAGTTAATTATGTTATCATACTGAGAGCACATTTTGATTTCAAATCTTTAAAAACTGGATATGTCCTGTGTTAGAACGAAAGATTAGCCATCAAAACATTTAAAGAAAAGAACCAAGACACACGAACTAGCTCTTAGAAGTAGTTCTAGAATATTTAGAATAAAAAAAAAATAATTTAAAAAAATAATTGCATTTAAAAATTTTGTTACATATTAGGAGCTCTACGTGGGTTGCTATTAAGTTAGCTAGAGTAAATTTTTGACAAGGTTTTAACTGAGTACACGATAACATTGACCTGCAAACAGAATCGCTCTCAGGGGTGAAAGACGAGTGACGTAATATTAGAGTGGGAGGCAGAGGTCAGACGTCGTGGACAAAACAGAGTTGAACAATGATGAATGAGAATTAGTTCTCTCCAGGAAGCTGTGCGAACGCAACATACCAATGATGTAGAAAACCAATAATCTCAGCGAATGTTATCGATGTTTCTGTTCATCTGCGTCACACATTTTGTTAAGTTGGAAAATTAAGTTTAAGAAGTAAATAATTATTAGGATAACATTAGTCTCTCTCTCTCTCTCTCTCTCTCTCTCTCTCTCTCTCTCTCTCTCTCTCTTGTTTATTTTCTCCAAATTCCTTGAAAGAAACCCAAGAATCGTCTCCTTTTATTATTTTTTTTCATGAAAAGTTTTATTCGTCTTAGTTAAATAGAGGAGACGATCGATGGCCACCTATAAAAAGGCGAAAAGAAATAGCACTAGACAAGGCAACAAAAGACAAGCACGTATAAACACCGGTGTATAAAGTTTTAATATTAAAAAAGTAACTGGAAAAAGTTATTTCTAATTTGATTACAAAATGCCCTGAAAGTGTTACTCCTGATTAATTATAAATGCCCTGGAAAATGTCCGTTCTGATTATTTTTTTTGTTTACTTGCCTCCCCACAAGGACGGAATTGGACATGAGGTCGGTGAAAAATTTAGGGGGAAACCAGCTCCCCAGAAGGGGCATTCTGGTCAATAACAAAAATAAGAATTGTATCAGTAATGAAGGATTTCTCCTCCATTAACCAAGATCCAAAAATGGGGGGATTTAAGTCACTGGAATGCTGAAACTGATAGTACACTCAGACATTCATGTTGAAGCAATGGTTACCTAATCCCTAACCGTCTTAATGTTTTTATGTATTACTTTCGAAAAGCTGCTGAAACAGATGATGGTTACGGGATATGAAGGTAGTCCCGGAAATTACTCAAACCGTTTACGATTTAAACATTACTTTATTTCATGTATATTTTTAACAGTGGGGTGGGGGATATTAAATCAGTCCCGAAAATGAGTGAACCCGTTTACGCATTACACATTGCTTTATTTAATGTATATTTTTAACATTGGGGTGGGAAATATGAAGTCGGTTCCGGAAATGGCTGCAACCATTTACGTCTTGGACATTACTTTATTTAATGTACATTTTAAGCAGTAGGATGGGAGATAAGCAGTCGGTCCCGGAAATGGCTGAAAAAGTTTACGATTTATATATTACTTTATTTCATGTATATTTTCAACAGTGGGGTGAGGATTATAAGTCAGTTCCAGAAATGGCTGAAACAGTTTACTATTTAAACATTACATTATTTCATGTATATTTTTAGCAGTGGGTTGGGGGATATAAAGTTGGTTCCGGAAATGGCTGAAACAGTTTAATATTTAAACATTACATTATTTCATGTATATTTTATGCAGTGGGTTTGGGGTATAAAGTCGGTGCCGGAAATGGCTGAAACAGTTTACTATTTAGACATTACATTATTTCATGTATATTTTTAGCAATGGGTTGGGGATATAAAGTCGGTCCCGGAAATGGCTGAAACGGTTTACTATTTATACATTACATTATTTCATGTATATTTTTAGCAGTGTGTTTGGGGTATAACGTCGGTCCCGGAAATGGCTGAAACAGTTTACTATTTAGACATTACATTATTTCATGTATATTTTATGCAGTGGGTTTGGGATATAAAGTCGGTCCCGGAAATGGCTGAAACAGTTTACTATTTAGACATTACATTATTTCATGTATATTTTTAGCAGTGAGTTGGGGATATAAAGAGGGTCCCGGAAATGGCTGAAACAGTTTACTATTTAGACATTACATTATTTCATGTATATTTTTAGCTATGGGTTTGGGATATAAAGTCGGTCCCAGAAATGGCTGAAACAGTTTACTAGTTAGACATCACATTATTTCATGTATATTTTTAGCAGTGGGTTGGGGATATAAAGTCGGTACCGGAAATGGCTGAAACAGTTTACTATTCAGACATTACATTATTTCATGTATATTTTTAGCAGTGGGTTTAGAATATAAAGTTAGTTCCGGAAACAGTTTACGATTAAAACATTACTTTATTTAATGTATATTTTCAACAGTGGAGTGGCGGACATGAAGTCAGTCCAGGGATTGAATGAGATGTGCAAATATACACTATCAGAAAGCGTCGCCCAGTATTGAATGAGATAGGTGGAAAACATATAGTAGCAAAATACCCAGCGCTGCCCGGGATCAAATGAGATAGGTGAACGATATATATTAGCAGGATATGTGGTGTCACCCGGAATTGGATTAGATAGGTGAAACATATATACTATGAGAATACCCAGAATTTATTTATTTGTTTGTAATGAAATAATCAGCCCAGGCAATATATCGAAGTCATTATTTAAGTAAGGTGGAATGACATAGTGGGTTAAAGTTATGAAAATTATTGTCGAAATTAGTAAGATATCCAAGAATTTATGAAAAATGATGAAATGTGAGTTACTTGATTGGTGTGTTTGTAATGATATAATAAGCCCAGACAATATATCAAATATATTATATAAATAGGAGGGAGAGACATAATGTGGGTTTTTAACTATAAAAATTATTATCGAAATTAGTAACATATCCAGAATTATGAACAAAGATTAAATGTGAGTTAATCGAGTGTGTGTTTATAATAAAATAATCAGCCCAGGAAATATGTCAAAGTAATTATGTAAGTAAGAGAGGGCGATAAGGATAGTTTAAATTATGAAAAATAATTGTCAAAATTAGTAACATATCCAAGAATTATGAAAAATGATAATATGTTATTTAATGCATTAGTGTGTTTGCAATGAAATAATCAGACCAGCCAATATATCAAAGTTATTATTTTAGTAAGTGGGGCGATGATGTGGGTTAAAATGATGAAAAATGATTGTCGATATAAGTAACATATCCAAGAATTATGAAAAATGACGAAATGTGAGTTAATTGTTTGGTGTGTTTGAAATGAAATAATCATCCCAGATAATATATCAAAGTTATTATGTTTGTAGTGGGTGGTTGATAATGTGGGTTAAAAATATTAAAAATAATTGTCCATATCAAAAGAATTAAGGAAAATATTAAAAATAATATTAAAAATAATTGTCCATATCAAAGAATTAAGAAAAATGATGAAGTGTGAGTTAATTGATAGTTATGTTTTATGAAATAATCAGCCCAGAAAATATATCAAAGTATTTTTTAGTAAGAGAGGGCGACGAGGATGGTTAAAATTATAAATATTTATTGTTGAAATTAGTAAGATATCCAATAATTACGAAAAATAACGAAATGTGATTTAATTGATTGGTGTGTTTATAATAAAATAATCAGCCTAGACAATATATCAAAGTTATTATTTAGTAAAGAGGGAAGGGCGAAAATGTGGTTAAAACTATGAAAAATGATTGTCGAAATAAGTAACATATCCAAGAATTATGAAAAATGATTAAATGTGATTTCATGCATTAGTGTGTTTGTAATAAAATAATAAGCCCAGACAATATTTCAAAGTTATTATTTTATTAAGAGAGGGCGATAATGTAGATATACATTATGAAAAATGATTGTCGAAATTAGTAACATACCCAAGAATTATGAAAAATGATGAAAGGGAGGTTAATTGATTAGTGTGTGTGTAATGAAATAATCAGCCCAGCAAATGTATCAAAGTTATTATTTTAGTAAGGTTGGGCGACAACGTTGGTTTAAATTATAAAAAAATATTGTCGAAATTAGTAACATATCCAAAAATTACGAAAAATGATGAAATGTGAGTTGATTGATGTATGTGTTTGTAATGAAATAATCAGCCTAGAAAATATATCAAAGTTATTATTTTAGTAAGATGTGTGATATGGTGAGTTTAAATGGTGAAAAATTAGTACTATATCCAAGAATTATTAAAAATAAAATGATGAAATGTGAGTTAATTAATAGTTGTGTTGTTTTTTTTATAAAATAATCAGTCGATACAATATATTGAATTTACTATTTTACTAAAGGGAGAGGTGATACTGTAGGTGGAAATTATGCAAAATTATTGTCGAACATAGTAACATATTCAATAATTATGAAAAATGATAAAATATGAGTTAATTGACCGGTGTGTTTGTAATAAAATAATCAGCCTATGAAATATATGAAAGTTATTATTTTAGTAAGGGGGCAGTACAGTTTTAATAAAAAAAAATAGAATATGATTGTGCCTTTATTCATGCTGAATAGAACGCTCACAGCATGCCCAGCAACAATATATTGCATATGAAAAATGTTGCTGTGGAATTTCCACAGGTCCCGCTAGTATTACTTATTTCTAATGACGTCTGTTTTGATGCATCAAAACGTCTTTCGTCTTAATTCTAACCAATTAAACTGGGCGTTGATGCTCCAATGGAATACAAAGGCCCCACTATCAGCACAATGTCAAATTGCAGTGAGCAATATAATATGCTGGTTTATATGGACATTAGGCAAAACTTTAAAAGCAGTAACAAACAAAATATATTTGTCAGTCTCTTGTTATTCAAAAGAGATATAATGTTTGTTCAACTGAGAATCCTGTTGTATTTTCTGTTGTATAATTAAGGTATTCAAGTCGGAAGTTTTTTCTCCAACAAATGTAAGTCTAAGGGGTTGTTGCATTTAGGAGACTGTGTATTTCAGTTGCTTTAAAATAATTGCTAGTTTTCATTTGAATGTCACTTGAATGCATTCGGGGACAGCTGATGTAAAAGGTTGTTTAATAAAGTAAAAAAAAACGTGTGAATGGAAAACGTGTGACTAAAAATGGGAAGTGACGCTATTGAAAATCTTAGAAAACTTTTTCTTGGTAAAAGGGAAATCGACAAGTACATATATAAAAGTAACCTTCCTAATAAATAGCTCAAAACAAACTAAACATTCCCTTTCTACCACACTGTGACAACATTTCATATGAAAACCTAAAGGAAGTGTCTGCCAACCTTTAAATCATCGCAGAGTTTATTCTATTAATTTAATTAATTAAGGTTGGTTTGTTTCGTCCCGTTTGTTTCCTTTAACTAATTCAGGGCAGCCAAGTCCTCGCACACATGGATCACAAGAACTACCAGCATCGGCTCAATTTTGATTTCATTGGAAAATTCATAAAGTATGACACATATGTTAAAGATTATATATATATATATATATATATATATATATATATATATATATATATATATATACTACCTGTACCCTGCCACGCGTTGCTGTGGCTCAATTTGGTGTAATGGAAAATTCTAATAAAAAGAGAAAATGCATGTTTCTTATATTCTTAGTACAGCAATCCACTCCACAAAGTAAAATAAAAAAGGCGAAAATGAAAACAAAATGGTACTCTTACAGAATTGGATCCTGATCCTCGGAATTACTATCAATCATGGCTTGGGCTCGACCAACAATCAGTGGATAAAGCTGAACATAGCAAAAATGTTGAAACGCTAAATGTTTTTTTTTGTTTGTTTTCTGTATAGAAAAATGTGAGTTAGTAATTGATATTTGAGTGATTGGTGTGGGGGGGGTACTATATACAGATTCGAAAAAGTTGTCCAAAAACAAATAAATGAAAGCAAAGGTAAGGTAAGTTATGTTTCTACCTAACTGGATAATTGTTTAGTATTTTTATGCAAATTATTCAAATGGTTGCAGACTCTGTTGAATACATTAAGTTTGGGAAAGTAAGTTGAAAACTAAAAACTATAAAATGCAGTGTAAAAACCCCACCGAATATATGTTACCATAACATAGGCTGACATAATCGGTGTGTTTGTAACAGTATTTTGTATAGTTTTTTTAGTTTTAACTCACTTTCTCAAACTTAACGTAATCAACAGTGTCTGCCACCATTTGAATCTTTCAAATACACCGATAAACACTGTTTTTCGAGCCAACTAAACGTTACATTAAATGAAAAGGGTTTGTATTACTAAACACAGATACAATAAGAAGTTGTCAAAAATAAATATATAACAAATAAATTTTATCAAAGGCAAGAAAAGTAAATGTTCTACCTAACTGGATAACATTGTAGTGTTTTTATGTAATGTATAATGTTTAATCGGTTCAAAAACATGCAGTGTTTATCGGTATATTTGAAAAATACAAATGGCGACGGACTGTATCGAACACATTAAGTTTGGGGAAATTTTGGGAAAATGAGTTTAAACTAAAAAACTATACAAAATACTGTTAGGAACTCACTCAATATATGTTACTGTGACGTAGGCTGACATATAATCAGTGGTTTTAAACTTTTGCTCGATACAGATGACGACTTTTAAGAGTCCCTTTTAGTGATTACCTGGTTTGAGGATATTTGTACAACTAAACGGCAAATCTGCCCCAAAAATCCGGTATTATTTTACTTTAAGGCCCGCGTCATATTCGTATATAACGGAATATTTTATTGTAGATTTCACTGTACTAAAAACGAATCTGCAAACCGTTTCCGTCGCAAAAAGAAAGTTTTCATTATATGAAGAAATTACTTTTTCGAAAACTGGGTGATCACTTTTCAATCTAAATTTAACTTAGAATGAGCACCCACTTTCTGATCACCTGAGAGAGGGGCATTTTTCTGTGTGTTTCTTGGCTAAAAAGTTTTTTGTTTGATTTCTTTTGCATGGTAATAACCCCTGGACTCTGGGACTATTTCCTATTTCACAGCGGTAGCCATTGTTTATGCTACGCGCGAGCATAAACGAAAGCTGTTTAGCTAATAAACATGGGAAAAAAATCCCCCCCTCTCTCAGGTGGCTAGAAAGTGGGTGCTTATTTTAAGTTAAATTTACATGGAAAAGTGATCGCCTACTTTTCGAAAAAGTAATTTCTTCATATCATAAAAACTATTTTTTTGCGACGGAAACGGATTGTAGATTCGTTTTTAGCACACCGAAATCCTTAACAAATTTTTTTGTTATATACAAACGTGAGACACACGGCCCTTTGTGGAAAATTTTATCAAAAATCCGGGAGAAAATAGTTTTCAATAAAAACAGCAAATGAATTCGATAGAAAAAAATGGATGCTATTTTTTTCACTTAGAATGAGCTCCCACTTTCTGGCCTCCTAACAGAGGGGCATTTTTCTGTGTGTTTCTTGGCTAAAAAGTTTTTTGTTTGATTTCTTTTGCATTTTGCAATTTAAACAGGTAATTTTAAAGGATTTTCCAAGGGTAGAAAGAAAGTCCCCCCCCAAATCGTGGCCACAAAGTGGGTGATCATTTTACGTTAAATTATTATGGAAAAGTGATTCTCCACTTTTTTAAACTAACATTTCTTCATATCTTGGTAACTACTCGTTTGCCTTAATTATAAACGTTATTTTCGTTTTCAGCGATCTCGAAAACCTTTAAAGGTGGTCATTTTAAAGAATTTTCGAGGGTGGAGTAATTCTTCATATTTACCTTCTTTTTTTTTTCCAATAACATAAGAAATTAAGAATTAGACAAATTTATTTTAGGTAGGCTTTTAAAAATAAAAAATTAAGATGAACAAATGGTGCTAGTGCACTTACCGATCCGCGCTATTTTTTTAAATCGTATTTCCAAGTTTAATTAAAGTTTTATGATATGTTGTTTTTTTTTATTCAATTGTAAGGTTAAAGTACAATATATATATATAATTTAAAAAATAGGGAATTTTTTTTTTATACCCATCTATCAATTAGATAGTTAAATGTTGTAATTCGAAAGTCGTCAACCTGTGGTGCAGTGGTGCACGTGAAAGGCGCATTTCTACCGGAAATGAAATATGGCGGACAGTCTCGCAGTTACGAAAAATATTTTTTATTTTATTTAATATATTTTTATAATTTGCGATCTTAACGATCTTAATTTATTTTAATAACATGCAAACATTCCTTGACTTTGCACATAAATTTTCTGAAAATTTCAATTAAATTGGTAATGTAGTACTATATTTATGGACTTTGAACGAACCAAGAATTACATTTTTATATATATAGATAAAGCTGAACGTGTGTGTGTGTGTGTGTGTGTGTGTGTGTGTGTGTGTGTCTGATCACGAATAGGCTCCTATATGGTTGACTATTATAGAAAACTGATCGCATATAATGATACAAGATGTATCGAGACACAGGAATGGGTATGTTTGATCTGGCATAATGATAATTCATTAAAATTGTGGGGTCCGTGTACGCGCTTGGTCCACAAAGTATGGAAATAAAAAATTTAAAAACTAAAAAAAAACATTTACAAGGGTTTTTGATATAGATGTACATAATAATACTTTGATAAGTATATTTTAACTTAAATAGGGATGGTATAATAAAATTGTGGGGTCTGCGTTCGCGCCTGGCCTCCATAGAATAGAAATAGACACAAACTTTAATAAAGACTTTCCACATCTATATGCGTAAGTATACTTTGATAATTATGTTTCAGTTTGAAGAAATATGGTATAATAAAATTATGGGGTGTTCGTTCGCACCTGGCCTCCATAGAATGGAAATATGTCACACAGTTTAACAAGGTTTTTTTTAATATAGATCCACAGAATATTGTGATAAGTGTTTCAATGTAAACAGGTATGGTATAATAAATTATGGGGTTTATTTATTTTTATTTTGCTTTGGTTTTGATACCCCCAAATTCGAAGCTATCTCTTTACAACCCTTCCTTTTCATAACCTATCACACTTTCATAAATCAGAGTCGATTTTCTGTAGGCTGTTTTTGAACCCAGTCAACGATGGGTACTTTTGCTAGTATATATATATATATATATATATATATATATATATATATATATATATATATATATATATATATATATATATATATATATATATCAGAATAATGAAATGAATTAAATCACAGATTAATCAATCTTGTGGTTCAAAGTCTTATAAAATATTTTTGGGCGGTAATATTTTATATATAAGACAGTCTAAGCCAAATAAAATTGCCCAATATACTAGATAGAGCAACTTAAAAATTGTAGGTTTTATATTGAAACTTTTTTTCAGAAAAATATAATTTTTAAAACAAAAAAATATTGTTTGAACAAGGAATACAACAATTAAACTTTCCTTAATCCATGGATTTTCGATGTAAAGCACATCTCCCCAGAGGAAAGTTATTAGCAAAATATTTATTATGGATTGATATAATTTTGCTATTTAGTAAATTTATTAAAATATGTTAAAGATTAAAATCGTTTAAAGAAACATAGAAAAGGGCAGCAGGAAAAATGGAATTAATAATAAAAATGGTTATAGAGTTCGGAGTGGTGCTACTGGAATAGAAATGAATGTTGTTTTTATGTTTCAGATTGGTTAAAGAAACATTCATTTCTATTCCAGTAGCACCACTCTAATCGGATGCCTGAACTTCATATCCTTTTTATTGTTCATTCCGTTGTCCTTTTCTATAGGGAATTTCCAATGAAAGAAACTATTTAGAGTAGAAGTCGTTTCAATATCTAGGAACCGCTACAGTAAAGGTGTAAAATTTTGTTGCCGGATTAGGGTTAGGGTTGTTTACATGGAGGAGGTACAAGTGCTCCGAGTTTGTCAGAGTACATTCCAATAAGGTACTTGTAATATTCCGCTTGTGTACATAAAATATAGAGAGTTAGATAAGTTTACTGAATTGTGCACATTCTTTTTTTTTTTATGTGTGTCTATGTATGTGAATGTACACACACACACTTACCTGGATGTATTCATATACTAGATATAGATATATATTTTTATACCCACACACATATATATGTATGTATTGGAGCTTTCATAATTATATGCCATATGTGCGTGTGTTTTTTTCTTCTGTTTTGCTTGAAAAAGCAAAATCCGCCAGGATTTACATGAGGAACAATGAAAATCTATTATGCCCGCAACATTCGTTCATATGGCGTTTTTATGGTGATTTTCCACTTGAGATCTTTTTTTGAATTGAAAACTCACTGTAATTTACATATGCAGTCTCTTTGATTGCACAATCAACCAATTTTTGATCCCCTGTTGCATCTTGAGCCACACTTTATATCAAATAATCTCAACTGGAAGAAAAAGAATATATATATATATATATATATAAAACATCGAACAACTCATCAGAGATAGATATATATTCTCCAGAAACCAATTGGAAAGCTTTTCTTTTATTTAGAATAAAAAAGGTTTGGCAAAAAATGTTTATACAAGGAAATGTAGTTCGCAAATCATAAGAAAAAAGAACACTTATTGCAGTGTTTGTAGCCCCCCCCCCAAAGAAACAAGTCAATTTTAAGCACACATAGGAAATCCGTCTGATACTGGCATAATATAAATGTGTGTATGCGTGAATGTGTGTGCGTGTGTGTTTGCGTGATTTTATATATGCATATTTAATTGAATAATATAAAAATAAATATTTCATATTAGATCCTATCGTAATAAAAACATGTTTGATATTATAAAGCTTAATATGACTAATTATATTGGTAAAAATAAAATTTACATTATTTATCATATTTTATAATATTTATAATATCCATCATATATATATATATATATATATATATATATATATATATATATATATATATATATATATGATATATATATATATATATATATATATATATATATATATATATATATATATATATATATCCAGGGTGTCCGTAAACTTACTATACAGTCTTATTGTTTTATTGTATTATATTTGTATTAATAGTTAATATTCATTTTTTTTACAGGTTTATTTAATCAAGCATGCCATGTAATCTAACTTTGGAAAGGCGCAAATTTATTTTGAAGCGATATTGGAAAACAGAAAACGCACAGGATGAAATTCGTGACTGTATAGTAACTTTACGGACATCCTGTATATATATATATATATATATATATATATGTGTGTGTGTGTGTGTGTGTGTGTGTGTGTGTGTGTGTGTGTGTGTGTGTGTGTGTGTGTGTTTAGGAATAAGAAGATGAAATATGGCATCTTAAAAATTACTGAATCCTCATGGGCCTAAAAATACTTCAGCCTTCTCTCCTGAAAGATCGCAATATATATGTTGAATAAATAAGATTTTATGAATCATATGACTTTTAACAAATTCCATTTCTACAAGCGTTTATCCTCTTTAATCCGAAATATAAAATGTGGAACTGTTCGTTTTTTATTCCGAGGAACATATGATGTGTCATTGATGAGTTGTTTGATGTTCGTCTGCTATTAAGCGAAACACGTGTAAGACAAAATAAAAATTTTTGAAAAAAAATAGATATATATTTGTATTTGGAATGTTCACTACTGATCTATCTATCTATCTATCTCTCTCTCTCTCTCTCTCTCTCTCTCTCTCTCTCTCTCTATATATATATATATATATATATATATATATATATATATATATGAACATTTAAATTAAAATGTTTAAAATTCAACGCTATTTCACACGGTTAATAGTAGCCGAATGGATACGGCCTCCGCTAATCGAGCCAGAGATGTCTTGTGTCGCGGGGTTCGAATCGTTCGACTGGTAGTAATCGTGACACCCTGCACTGAAGAATCCCGAAAGGATGAAACACTAGTGTCTGTAGGTATTTAATTATTATAGTAAAAAAATAATTATGACAGCCCCTTTAAGAAATTCGTTTCTTATCGTTGAGCACTTTCCGTTGAATTAAAAGTCGGTCAATTTAGCTCTTATGCGTAGATCATCGTATAACGATTTGATCACTGTCTGTCTGACGTAATGAACATTTAAATTAAAATGTTTAAAATTCAACGCTATTTCACACGGTTAATAGTAGCCGAATGGATACGGCCTCCGCTAATCGAGCCAGAGATGTCTCGTGTCGCGGGGTTCGAATCGTTCGACTGGTAGTAATCGTGACACCCTGCACTGAAGAATCCCAAAAGGATGAAACACTAGTGTCTGTAGGTATTTAATTATTATAGTAAAAAAATAATTATATATATATATATATATATTAGTGTTGGGACAATTAATTGGAATCGGAATCAAGAATCGGAAAAATTTGAGCCTATTTTCCGATGCCAAAACCCATTTCTAAAATTATCTTTATTATTTGATTTTGTTTTAATACATATCTTCCACTGCTTGTAGTAATACGAAAATAAATATTTATTGATTTAAACTTTCAATATGACTAAAATATCTAGATCACTCCCTCACAAGTGTGTTTTTACGTTTGAAAAAATATAAGCATATTTAATATGTGTTTTTACAGTAATCGGAACAAAATAACAATTTTTATAGCTAACTATTTAGAGATTTATAAAGAATCGGAAGCGAAATCAGTAATTGTATCATAATCGGGAAATTAGTTGGTTGCTGTTTTTATTTTACGGCATATCAACCCTTTTCAGGTTATTTAATGCCGAATCCAGTTATTTGAAGAACATTTTTTTAATAGAATATATTTGTTGTTTTCAAGTCGGTTTCTATGTAACCCATAGTTGGTACCCTAACAGGTACTACCACTCCAGGTCAGAGTGGACCTGGGAGCAATAGCAATTAAAGGGTGGCTTCACACTCCTCAAAGCCCACAAGCTGTGGCCTCACCACTGGATATAGTTTTAGGTCATATCCAGGACCGGCAAATTAGTATGGAATCGATAATTGTATCGGAAACAGGAAAATGTTGCAATCGTCCCATCACTTATATATATATATTGAGTTGAGCATATTGAGAAGTGAAACACGAATTACCATTAGCATATAAGCGACGCTCTTTGTGTAAACAAATCGAGCGGAGGTATTTCAGACGATATTAAAAAAAAAAAAAAAAAAAAAAATATCGTTAAAACTCACTACTCGTTCAAGCAGCCGCCAATAGCGTAATGGTTAGGAGCCTTGACTGTCGTACAAACGGTCGGGTTTCAATCCTGGCTTGAGGTAGTTGCCTGTCTAGCCGCACTGATGAGCTGTGAAACAGCGAAACAGTACTGTATGTGGATGACTATATATATATATATATATATATATATATATATATATATATATGATACAGAAGACCTTGGTATTTTGTTATATTTTTACTCTCAGCTTTGTTTATCCCAACATCATTGGGAGCATTTTTTCTTCTCACTATGTTAGGTTTTATGGCTTTGTTTTCTTGGTTCACACTCCATTGTATCACGTCTTTTAATAACCGTACCCTTGAAGAACCTTACATTTGAATGTCAGGTGGCTCACACTCTTTAATTCTTTGGCAGAAACTGAATTTGCTGTCATTGCTGAGACCACTCTGTTCGTTGGTTCATTTGTCCTGCTTTTTATAATGGAATTCTTGGCGACTCTTTTAGGCTATCTCCATAGCAGACTTGTTTTCTGATTCTGTCTCATTTGTAAGACAGTCTTGCCCAAAATGTTTGTCCAGTTTTGTGATTGAGGTTGTTTGGTGTCTCCTGTTTCATGATATTCGCTCACTATTTTGAGGTTTTGATTTTGGGAGCGCACGATAGTCACACGATGCTGATTGTCAATCTCCAAGAGACCCATAATTCCTCCTCCGGAGAAGTTATGCATGACCTGCAAGCGTCGACTTAAGTCAGTGTCTGATTTGGCATACAACTTGCAGCTATCCATGAAGAGCAGGTGGTTGAGTCTTTTATTCAGGTTTTATTGGCAGCCCTGGCTCAAATTGTAGGCACTCCAGATTTTTCTGATTAACTTGTTTAATGGATATATAGTCAGAAAAATAAAGGAAATAGGCCCTTTGGAAGATTTTCAACTGATATAGGTGGATTTTTACAGTTCCATTAGTGTAGATTAATGTCATTTTTGTTTGCCTCATTTTTATATGTATAGCCATAGATGGTTTATGATTGATTAATAACTGTTCCTTGATGCTTAAACACTTCCTCCTGTCCCCTGCTTGTTCTTTTTCTAAGCATGTTCCAGAGAAAAGGTGTTTATAAATGCTATCTGCAACAAGACCAGTGAAGAGTTTGTAGGTAGCAGTGTGACAGCAGATGGGTCTGTAGTTAATAGGACGTAATGTTTCATTCATTTTCGGTATGAGGATTGTATCACCATTTAAAAGCCATGATGGCATAGCCTCTTCATTCCTCAATAACCTGTTGAATATATATACTATAATGTCCATGCACTGCTGTTAGTTTTTTTAGCCAGAAATTGGGTAGATTTTCTATAGTTCTGGAACCCATTCAGCTTGTGTTTTATCATGACTATTACTGGCTCTAGCATTTCAGGTTTATCTTTGTTGCTTTTTGTTACATTTTGGAGCCATTTAGCCTCTCCATTATAGGCAACCTCGTTTAATAATCAAATAATTTTCCAGCTTTTCCTTTTTAGGTGGTTTTGCTACTGTTATTGTATCTATTATTGCATTACGGTAGAGTAATTGTGCATTTTACTTAAACAGTTAATTTTTGTAAAGGAAACTAAAATTTAAAAATGCTAATAAATATTCATCTGGACTCTTTCCAACTCCTAACGTCAATTGTTATATTCATCGTTTCTTATCCTTCAACTGCCCCCCCCCATCCAAGGTTTCTCTGTGTTTTCCCATTCGTCCTTTTTATAGCCGCCATTGTCCTTATATGCACCTTAATGCCATATGTCTATTAAGGTTAAGGTTAATTAATTATGTATATTAATAAGTCGTTTATGGACAAAAGCTTTTCTTATCTCTTTCCTTTTTTGATTTCGTCACCCGACAGGGTAGACAGAGGCGCTGTCGCTTGTGTAAGTCACGTTTTGCATTACTTTCGTCACATTTTGGTTTTCATCTTATTCTTGTTTTCTTTTTTCTTTAGTCTTTTAGGAATTTCTAGGAGCCTGACTCTCGAGGTTTCAGTGTGATGTTTGTTTTTTGCTCTGGGCTCCCATTGTTTTTGCTGTTGGAAATTAGAAACCGTTTTTTTTAACATACGATATCCGGTTAAACTCGGTGAGTGATGTATGGTACAAGCAGAGCAACATTCACCCATTTTATTGCTTCCCTTGTAGCTCTCATAGACTGTACTTTGGCCAATTTAGGTTTTTCCACTCGCCTCATCCTTTGGAGATCTTTTTGTAAGCAGAAAAAATGTCTGTTAAGAGATTCTATCATAGTACATTTAGCATACATAGCTTTATTTTAGATATATAGTGTTTTTATCCTATTAATTCACTATAAAGCCACTTTATTTAAAACGTATGCGTTTCTCTCGCTTTTATAAATAAAAATCCCTCAAGCAAGTTCGAGAAGAGTGAGGGCAAAATCGGTCATTTTTTTCCATACTTTTAACTATGAATATCAAAACATGTCTTCGCTTCATAATTGCAATACAGCATTTTTTGTGCTCGATAAAGAGATTATATATATATATATATATATATATATATATATATATATATATATATATATATATATATTTGTGTGTGTGTGTGTGTGTGTGTGTGTAATATATATAAGAACCCACAAATTAAAATGAATGCGTATTTATATTTAGTTTTTATATCGTTCTCAGTCGAATCTTATGTGCCTTTATATGTACCAGACCAAAATTCTGATTCTATGTGCATATTTGCTTTTTTATATCCTTTTGTCCTTTCTCATGCACATGCGCACACACATGCGCACACACACATGAACATAGCATGACGGATTTTGCCACACAGGCATATACATATCTGTATGTGAGTATAAGTATTTTTTTTTCTTTTGTATTTGATTGCCACTACATTTCTCAATGGGTCAACGTTTCCGTTTTGGGGAATTTTGTGTGTTTACCAAACAAATCTTTATGCATGACTTGGGTGGATGTGTGTAGTAGTGGGGTCTGGTGAGAGTGAAAGTCCCCGGAAAAACTTATATCGTTTTATATGTGAGGCAAAATCCATTTTGGAGGAATCTGATCAGAGACGAGTCTCCCGAAAAACCTTTGTCTTGAAGTTTGCGTACCAGATTCAGCCAAGCGAAATTTATGCCTCGTCAAAGGCGGTCTTTCCAAGTAATCCGTGTTTAGATTGACTTGGAAAATATATCGTCCATGGGAATCCAAGTGGAAAAATAATAAAAAACAGATACATAGTAATTCAATCGGCAGATTTTTCTGATTTCTGCTATGGAACGATTTTTCTTGTGTTGAATTCTTATTACAGTTTGATTTAAGATTGTCTTTTAGCCCATGTTATATTCCAGTGGATTGGTTGAATAAGAAAAGAATCCATTAGTATTACTCATATCGATTTTTTACAAGTTAGAGCATTCATTTTATATTTTATACAAAAATGTGAGTTCGTTACAAAAGCTATTAATCAAAATATTTTTGATCAAATAGTGATTGTATCTTTCCCTTCTAGACTTTCGCATTTGATACTGAAAACTAAAACATTAGCGTTGCTAATATGCATTAGACAGTAGAGATAATATTTGAATACTCACAAATAGTTATGACTAACTGTAAATATACAAATGTTGCTGAAATACAGTCAATTAGTGTCATGGTCGTAAAAAGGTTAAGATATGTATTTTTATTTTATCTAAAAGAAACATACAATTTTTATTTCTATTTATTTTCCCTTTTAGTCCTCACATTCTAAGAGTAATGCCTCTGACAAAGAAGAAAGAATTGCTGTTTTCTTAGTCGGGATCAAATTTTACTAACACTTATTGTTGGCATGTTTCTGACTTTAAAATACTATCGTTTTAACTTCTTACATCAAGTAGCTATATGCCTTGACTGGGGCGATTTCCATAAAACAGATCTTCTTCTCTTGTATTCCATCAATTAAAATACGCTCAAACCACTAGACTTACAGCAAAACGCCACCTCTTCATTGTAAATGCTGGAAGATTTCTCCTCTAATAATTCTTTGTTTCTTAGGTCGTTTGCCTTGTAATTCCCTCCTTCTTTTCTAGGCCACATTAATATGCCGAATATTAAGGGCTGTCAAATTCCCTCACTCAGGTTAGCACCCAAATAAATCTGGGCCCTGGCACAGGATCAGGTTATGCTTCAGTGCAATATACCTTGTTTGAGTGAACAAACGTTTTTTTTTTGTTTTAAAGAAATTTATGCATGTGTATAATTATGTTTCGGTCAGAGACTCTCATGACATAAGCAAATTTATATCTAACAATCCAATTATGACCAAGTTTAATATATAATTACGACTCGGCTACAATTGATCACATCATTTTAATATGTGATTTCATGTTTTTTTAGTGGAGGCGGAAGGACTATTAGAAGAAAAAACAAGAAATATGACACTTTTAAGACATTTTCAAGGCAATCGATTTGAAGCATTCTAGAAGGAGAAACTTCCAAAAAGACACATTTTTTTTTTCTTAACATACGTTTTTTTAAATTTCCATTTCCGGTATTATTTCTAACTAGCGCGGGTACCCGGCGTTGCCTGGGTGTGGGGAGATAGTGTAGTAAGGAACCCCGGTAGGCAGCTTGGGGGAATGGAAATCAAAATAACAGTAGGCAGCCTGGGTAGAGAGAGATATTTACAACAACAAAAAAAACGTGGTAGTAGGAAGGCAGGCTGGCCGTAACATGAAGGAGGAAAGTAAGATGAAAAAAACTTAACGTCTGATGCGTCCATCACAAAACTGGAAGTCGAGAGTGTTCGAATTAAGGGTAGTCAATCCAACGGAGACAATGACTTGCGAAAATATCGATGCAAAAACCGACCCCTCCTTGTAAAAAATGGCACAGTTGAGGGTGAAGGAATTAATGTTTTTGGCTAATTTTTCGATATTGTCATCCGAAAGACCAAACTTTATAACAATACCGATTTTGTCACGTTCAGACGTGTCTGTAGGAAGCTTTTGTGAGACATATAAACACATACATATACACATTTTGCCTTTTATATATTAGATTAGCCTGGGTGCCCGGCGTTGCTCGGGTGTTTGGAGGTGTGTGTTGAGCAAAAAAAAAAAAAAAAACAAGTAGGCAAAAGGCTCGAACCCATGCTGCGAAGGAGGAAAAGAACATGAAAAAAAAAACCTGATGTCTTTGCCGTTGCGTCCACTGCCAAAACGGAAGTGGCGAAGGTTACAATTAAGGCTAGTCAATCGAAAAGAGGCGATGACTTTCAAAAATATCGGCGAAAAAGCGACCCCTCCTTGTAGTAAAGTGGCCAGTTGAGGGTGAAGGAAGTAATGTTTTTAACCAATTTTTCGATATTTGTCGTCCGAAGGGTCGAGTTTCAGAACAATACCGATTTCGTGAAAACCTGTCGCCTCAATCGAAAGTTTAGGTAAGCATACATACATACATACATACATACATACATGCATGCATGCATGCATAAAAATAATTTAATGAAATAAAAATTATAGTGAAAAGCCCAATATATAAATTTAAAAAGTATAATCCTATTAATTTTTTAAATGCCTCTTTCAAATTGTGTGTGCACATTTTCTTTTATTTAAATGTGTTTTTGTTTGTTTGTTTTGTTTGTTTATTTATATATTTTGAAGTTTTTAATATTTTTATAAACCAGCAAAGATTACAAAACAAATTGTTCTGTAAATAAGACTATTTTTAATTAAAAAGTATCATATAACAAAACGTGTTTGTAAATAAAACTATGATGTATGTTTTTAGTCTATTAGTAAACTTTTTATAAATGCAACCATTTTTTCTCTAAAAGATTGGGATGGCAAAGTTACCAATGTACGGATTGCTTTGTTCAAAATTCAATTAGAAAAAAAAGCTATGTAAAATCGGCCCTTCTGATCGTTGCATATTCTTGAGTATCTTAATCCATTTGATTCATTTAAAGTCCATTCAATACATTCGAAATTCCATGCAGAAAACTGTATACTATAAAACTATACATAACTATTGCTGAGTTCAACCAAAGGCACTTGAAGAAGGTCGGAGATTACATCGGCCGAAACATTGTGAGAATAACATCAAATCTAAGAACAGTATTTCCAAATATCCAAATAATACACCCCATTTAAAAAATTTCAGAACATAAATGACAAACAGACAAATAAAGCACGTCTAACATATCTCTATAGATATTTATTTGCGATTCTCTGCGAATCTATAACACATAATACACCTCAAATGAGTGGTTGTACATATTTTTAATCTTTATGCTTTTTGTAAATGGGGTATACCTCGAAAATGCAAAGAACACAACACCACGACACCATCCTGATTCAATAAATGTTGATAATTAAATAAGTTATAATTGAAATTATTCGTTTTACCTTTTTTTCATACCCAACAATGTTTTCCTTCAAAACTGCATTGTCGTAGCCTTCAAACATAATTCCTTACACACTATGCACAGTGCTTCAAACAAACTACCTCCTCCTCATACGTATATTAACACACACACACACACACATATATATATATATATATATATATATATATATATATATATATATATATATATAAGGTAAAATTTAAAGCCAAGAACAATGCGAGATTTTTTTTTTTTTTTATAGAGTAAAATTAAATGCAAACAAAAGAAATAAAGTTCTTTTTTTTTCTTTTTCACACAAATTTTAACTCTAAACAACAGTAATTTTTTTTTCTGTTGTATTCAATGGTGATATAAATCTCAATATATTTCAGACTTATTAGTCCATTTTCAAGAGAAGACAGCGGAAGAGTGTTCAAAATTGGAAAAGTAGCCGCAGAGTTTGCCACGTGATACCGCGAAATATAGAACAAAAAATGACGTTAGGAGAACGTTAAAATAAATCAGTTGATGTTTGAAATACTTGTTGCGTTTGTGAATCAAGGGAGATGACTATTCAAGCAAGGTTTTTTTTTTTTTTTATATATATATATATATATATTCGTGTGAAATGTGGCAAAACGTTTTATAACTTGTATCAACTTTAGTTCCCAGCATTTAGTAGCAAAGTTGTTATTCTTATAAAATGGCTGCCAAAGTGCAAAGAGTAAAATGAAAGTAAAATAACGAAAACAAAAAAAGGCTAAAAGTGACTGACATAAAAAATAAAGTCCTTATTTTTTATTTTATGGTGATTCATCGCGGAGAACAGATTAAGTTTTATGATAAAAAATAGTAGGCAGAGTAAATTAAAGAAGGGTTGGTATACATATATTACTCAGGGAGTTACATTTTGTATATCTCAGAATTCCTCGTTTTTAAAAGGCTAACCAGATCATAATGGATAAAAAAACTAATGTGTTTTTAAAGGAAACAAAACTAAACACAAATTCATTCTTCTTTTTGTTCATGTTTTCTTTCTTGCGTGTAGATACGATTATAAAACTGTGTATTTTAATGGACCTTACAGGTTGATGAGCCAGAGCCAAACACTTTATAACATAGACATGCATTAAACTTGTGTTGATGCTGCTGCTATAACTCACTTTTAACAAGAAAATCAATAAAACTTATCAGAATCGTTTCTGTAGAGACTCGATTCAATGAAATTTTTTCCATCCAAAACTTGGTTCAGTATTTATATATTTATTAAAATATTATTGAACAATCAGAGAGCTAGGATTTCTTTCATCTCACAAGCAAAATAACAGTAGCTAAAAGGCTGAAAGGGCTGCCTTGGGTTAATTCCAAATTATATGAAGCAAGTTTCCTGCAAGACAATCTCATTCAGCTTGCTAGTATGATTACTAAACTCTGATATTATTAGTGAGAAAAATCAATTAGCACTGACCATCTACTTTACGGACTAACACGTACATAAGCCTGTTCATGATACATATATGCACAAAAAAGCACCTGCCAAAAATCTTGTTGATAATTCATACCAATTAATGATACGTCCTCGACAATCAGTTTGATTAAAATAGATCGCTAGGGAAAGAGGTGTCCTGCTCTGTCAGCCTAGCATATTATTCATGTTTCAAGAAGGGTTGAGTTTATTACTAATCGCCCGAGGAAAAACTGGCCAGGCTGCTAAAGTATTTTTGTAGGGCCAGAGTGCACTGCCCCTCGTGTATTGGCCTTTATATCACTCCCTTAAGAAGATTCAGTGGATTGGCAACTAGGAAACTGCAATGACGCAATCATTGATGATACGTCCTCGAAGTATCCCAGAAGTTTCAGAAACCTGGACTTATTTTATCCAAACTAGAAGATACGACTTTATTTAAGTAAAATACTTAATATCTACAATTACTATAAACTCGCTTGTATTGAATATGTGGCTTCCTTGCTATCTATAACAAACCGCGGAATATAGTTTGCCTTACTTTCAATTATATTTGTACCTGAAATATACAGTGATCTTAGATACGTCACTATGACTATTTCTGAATAGATATACAACGCTTTGTGCCTGAGCTAATTGACTGTCGTTAACTACGAATTCCGACGCGCCACGTAGTCTTATTATGGTAGAAACACCCCCCTCTTGCGTGTTACGTATATCCAATATATTCATTTCCTCCAAGACGATTGCTATTGTCTGATTTGCATGTTAAATAAATAAAAAAGAAAAAAAATGAAGTTTTTTTCTCTATAACTAAATTTTACTTGACTATAAATTCTAAAAATTAATTCTACTGTATTCTATAAGTTAATCCTCTCCTAAACACTAAGTCTACCCTACTCCCCAAACTGCTACTAACACTCATACATTACACACGCTTAATATAAAGTCATTCTGTAGTAGATGGAAGGTCATCTGATGGTCTACTTGTGTTGCATGCCTGGTGTTCTGCATAACCACATGTTCAGCACCCCTTACCTAACTGAAACTTTAAAAAAAAATGACAGTACAATCTAAAATTACGCTTAAACCAAGACAAAACTCAAAGAAAATCAAATTACCTCCTCCCTTGAAGCTTGCATTTACGAACATCCGTGGGCTTAGAACTAATTTAAATGATGTTGAAGCATTTCTCCTAACAAACACCCCGGATATCTTAGCACTAAGTAAGACTAACCTACACTCCTCCATCCCCTCTAACTACTTTAACATGCCCGGATATCTCCCACTCTGCCGTATGGACTCTGACAGACATATGCACGGGCTTGGAGTCTATATTCAGAACACCCTCCCCCTGACTAAAGAAACGAAACTAGAATCGGACGATCAAACCTTTATGTGACTTAACATGCAACATAATATTAGTTACTTGTATTTTCTCTACTGCTCTCCCTCGGCACAGGACTGTACCTTATAAACAAAGTCTCTGACAGCATAGATACAGCACTTTCCCTCGACACTAGCACACAAGTTCATGTATTCAATGTCCACAACAGTAACTGGCTTGGATTCTCTAATTACACAGATGCAGCTGGTACCACAACACATAGCTTCTCTATATCTCATTCCCTATCACATCAGTTACGTTTCCAACCCGTTTCCCTGATCAGCAAGAGCAACACGCATCACAGCCCACTTGGGAATGCTGATCATGTAGTGATAATAGTTAAAATCACCCTAAACTCTAGAGCCAAAATGGAAGAGCCATTGCTCAAAGCAATGAGATATTATAAAAAGGCCGACTGGGTAGCCATCAGGGATCTCATTAGAGACGCCCCATGGCGAAATATCTTTCCACTTCTTGCTGAACAGTGCGCAAATGAGACCACTGAATGGTTCAAAACAGCAATTGAAGCACATGTCCCCACGCGGAAATTTTATAGCAAGCCCCACCACTGTATGGTTTACTTCTACATGTGCAGCTGCCATTGCGCAAAGGTAGCATGTGTACCACAGATTTAACTTACATAAATCCAGTTCTAAAAGACAGAAATATATAGAAGCCAGAGGTAACTGTAAGAAAGAAATAGCGACAGCTAAGAGAGAATTTACTGAAACCACACAAAAACGCGTCGAAGCTCAGAAATTAGGAACCCATGACTTCTGGAAAATCTACAACAGTGTAGTAAACAATTCCCCCACTATCCTACAATCATGAAGTTGTTTGCTCAGCAATCGAGAAGGCTAACATGCTTTCCAGTCGGTTTGCCTCCAACTCCACACTAGACCGTGCTAACCACCCTCTCTCAGACTTTCCTTTGAGGACAGACGCCACACTTGACGATCTGAAAATCACTCCTTCTCAGGTACATGCCATCATAAAAAATCTTGACACTGCAAAAGCATGTGGACCTGATCTCATTCTGGCTGTGATATTAAAAAAGTGCTCCGCCGAAGTAGCTCCAATCCTCTCCAAACTTTACAACAAATGCCTTAATGAATCTTGCTTTCCTGCCTGCTGGAAAACTGCTTCTGTGGTACCAGTTTTCAAGAATTCTGGAAAAAGAACTGACCCATCAAATTACCGCCCCATTAGCCTCCTCCCACTTTTTGCCAAAATATTTGAGTCCATAATTAACCAAGCTCTAGTCCATCACCTTACAGATGCAAAACTTCTTCCCAACCAACAATATAGATTTAAGCAAGCTCGTTCCACAGCAGACATCCTCACTGTAATCTCCGAGCGTATGTACCATTCAATTGACAAAGCAGGGGAGGGTAGAGCAGTAGCTCTAGCTATGTCTAAGGCTTTTGACAGGGTATGGTCTTCTCAGGAAAATAAGATCATACGGTATCACTGGAAGAATACTTAACATAATTAAGTCCTTCTTATATAAGAGAAAAATCCAGGTTGTCCTCGATGGCCGTACATCTAAACAATATGATATAAATGCGGCAGTACCTCAGGGGTCTATCCTTGGACCTCTATTATTTCTAAATTCATAAATGACCTCCCTGACAAAATTGTCTGTGAGATGGGTATATATGCTGATGACACCACGCTCTATAATAGACACGACAGGAAAACAAATAGACACATGTCTAAAGAACTGGCAGAAACACTAGAGAATGACCTTCAATCTGTAGTGGAATGCGGACAAAAATGGATGGTCACATTCCATGCTGCCAAGACTAAACTTGATTGCTTCAATAAGTACAAGAAACCTTCTCTACCACCAATAGCAATGGCCAAAGACTCTTTATCTGAAAGTACATCTTTTAAACTCCTTCGTCTAACGTTCACAGGAAACATGAGTTGGAGCAATTACATTGAGAGCATTGCCAGGACCGCTGTGAAAAAGGTAGATTCTCTCTACCGTGCTAGAAAGCTACTGACTCCTGAAAGTATCCTGTACTTCTATAAGGCCACCATTCGCCCATGTATGGAGTACTGTTGTCATCTTTGGGCCGGTGCATCTGCTACTAGTCTCTCACTCCTAGACAAGGTTCAAAAGAGAGTCGCCAACCTAATAACTCCTGAACTATCATCCAAGCTTCAGCCTCTGTCCCATCGATGCAATGTAGCATCCCTCTGCCTGTTCTACAAATACTTTAACGGTGTATGTTCCGACGAGCTGCAAGCACTTGTACACACTCTACGTAAATACTCCCGACAAACCCGACAAGCAGTACAATCCCACCCTCACACAGTAGAGATTTCTAGATGTAAAGGAGCCTTCTACTCCAGTAGTTTCTTCCCCAGAACCGCTAGACTTTGGAACTCCCTGCCAGGTTCCTACTTCCCCAACTGTACTGACATGCAGAAATTCAAGTGTAACTCCCATGTTAAAAAGGCTTTTTAAATAATAACATTATTATTTCAGCATGGATCAATCTCTGCATGAGTACCACATATATATATAGCAAAAACAAAACAAAACAAAAAATATTATTATAAAATGTTTCTTTACAGTTAATAAAATTTAAAATTTAAGGTAGGTTTTCTTTTCTTGTTATGCTTTCATCGGCGACACTCGGCTTAATGTCCTCAGCAATGCTCGGTTTACTCCAGCTGTTGGCGTCATGTTCTAGAGAAAGGCGGATGAGTACCAAAAGGTTATTTAAAAATTAAGAACAAGCGAAAAAAAAATTACCTCCGAATTAAAAATAAAAATAATAATTTAACTTAGAAGAATATTTCGAAATGAAAACAAATCTATTATAGAAAATATTTAATAAAATGCTCAAAGAATTAAACTACCACAGTTATTTCCCTTAGTTTTCTGGTTTGAAAATTTAAAGGTTTCAGATTTACGATAATAATAAGTAAATTTAAGTTAAATAAATTATAAATTGAAATGAAAATAAACTAAATAATTACATTTTAAATTATATTTTTAAATAGTACAGTATTAACGAGGCTATTATGTCGAATAATTAATATAACCGAGCTAATTATTTAAAATGATTTAATTTAATGTGATATGCTAATAACCATAACTCAGTCGATGTATATGTGATGTGAAGAATGATATATGTAGAAGTTACACATAAAAATAAATGTCTCCTTTGACAGAAGCATCCTACAATGGACATTAATATTTCTTGACCAGGAGAGGTGTACACACACAATAGACACTTTATATTTCTTTGATCATAGGGAGTTGTACACACAGACAAATACACACACGAACGCTATTACTTTATATATATATATATCTTGTCTGTGTCATTTTGACATTGGTTTTTCTATTTTAAAATTATTCCAATCACAATTCAACTTTTTTTTCCTCCCTCCTTTTTCTTTCTTCTTCACCCATTTTCCTGAATTCAATCTTGCCTCGACAGCCGAGCTGTATATTTGATCCATTTCTTTTTTACGCACATTTTGTTTTTCTTTTAATAATATATTGGAATTCTTTCCCATTTCCTTGTACCTATTTGTGAATTATTCCACGGATTTCTGCCTTTTGGATTACTTTGGATCATCTTCTAATTATGTGGTTCCCTTGGATTTTACTTGTGTGAATGGAAATTTAACTAACTTTCTTAGATTCTGCATCTTTGGATTTTACCGTCATTGGAAATTTTACTCTTCACCAGACTATCCATTCATATGAAATCACTTTTTTATTCACCCCATTCCCTCTGCTTCACTTTTTGTTATCAAGTAAGATCTATTATTTACTTGTAGTTTCATTTAATACTTTTGCAAGCAAAATCCAATCCCGCATTTTGCTAAATCCTACCCTCTGATGAGAAGTAAAGTATTTCTTCGAAATTCCGCAGATTAAGGACTATCCATTTATTTAGTGTTTCCTTTTTAAAATTAAGTATGTTTTTAACTCTTTTCCAAAGTGTTTTTTTAACATGTTTTATTAACTACTTGTTCTTATTATAAGCTCTATCTCCTATTTGGTTTTATCGAGCTTTTACATCTGGTTGAGATTAATTTATAAATATTTATAATTTACTTTAGTTTTGCCATCTTGGATCATTTTGATAAACTTATCTGTAATCCTTATTTTATATATATATATATATATATATATATATATATATATATATATATATATATATATATATATATATACACTCGTGAGCAAAAAATAATGGGCCAAGAGTAAAAGAAGGAAGAAATCGATTTTTCAATATTTTTCCATGCATTTTTGTTAATTTTAACTGAAAATTTCTATTTTGCTTATCATTATTATTATAGCATAAAATAAGAAGTGGAAAAATTAATCCTAAAAATTTTAAGACCACATCTTGGCAAGGACCGAATTGCAGGATTAAGGTAGGCCAAAATGACTTCCAAGCAGATTTTTGATATTTTAAGAAAAGAAAATGTGAAAACATCTCTTTCTGCAGTGAAGCGAATTGGTCAAAGGTTCGAAGTCGAACGCTTGGTAAAAGGGAAATCTTGATCTGGTCGCCCTAGAGTATTTACTTTGAAGGACTGCCATATGCTTAAATTAACTGTTTTGAAGGATTGAAAGAAAACTTATGTTGACCATAGCAAAAAATTCAAAACAGGGGCCGGAAATTCTCTTTCTAAATATATAATATTTAGATGATTGAAAGAAATGTGATTTTCTTCTAAAAGGTGTCCAAAGAAGCTATTTTTATCTAAGAAGAATATCAATGATAGAAAGAGATTTTTCTCGTGTTATGGCAAGAAAAGATACAGACTGGTTCAAGAATGTTTTCTGGTTAGATGAATCAAGATTTTGACTTGTTAGTGATGCTCCTGATGCTGCCGAACGGTGCAATCGAAGAACTGGAGAAAGATTTTCGACAAATGGCATAAAAATGACATTTAAACACGAGAATGGAGGGATAATGGTATGGGGAACTTTTGCTGCAGCAGAAGTTGGGGAACTTATTAGATGTGAAAAGTCAATCAATGGAAAGGAATACATTTGAATATTAGAAACAGGACTATTACCAAGTATCCAGAAACTGGAAATATTCCCAGAACATTATTTTTCAACATGATAATACCCCCTGCACACACTGCTAAAGTCACAAAAAATGGTTTTCTGATCTGTCAATTGATGTGATATTTTGGCCAGGTGAAAGCCCCGATTTAAACCCAATCGAGAATATTTGGCCCATAATATCTCGTGCATTGGCCGGAAGAACTTTTGAGAACAATCACAAACTGTGGGAAGCTGTGCAAAGCGAATGGAACAGCATCTCCTCCTCACAATGTTCCAGTTTGGTTGAGAGCATATCTAAAGGGATTGATCTTTTAAAGAAATCAAAAGGGAATGCGATCCCATACTAAGCATTTATTAAAGTAAATGTCTTGTTCTGCATTATTAGTCTCGTTTAAGTTTCCTTATTCAATTGTTCTTTGTTCAATGTTCAATATAGCTTTTAGTGCAATAAAATATATAAAATTTATTTGGCCCATTTTTTTGCTCACGAGTGTATATATGTAGGGAAACGTGCGACTTACCTAATTAGCACGTGTGCATAATTCAATGGGTCGGTCGTGGAACGAAATGAATGAAAGAGAAAGAAACAAAAATGGCTGCATTATCTCTTTATATGCCTGCAATGTGACCACCCGATATGCAAATGAGATGCTCCTGGTTGGAGATAAAAGAGGGCTGATTTTTTAGAGGGTTGTTCATTTTGAAGTTGGATTTCAAAGAAATAAGCTGAATTAGCAGAAGTTCGTTTGGAGTTGAAAGAAGGTGCGTTACGTGTACAGAAGTTGAAAGTTTGGACAAAGTGTTAACCTAACCCAGGAAATTATTGGTGTGACGGGCGGAAGAAATAAAACGCAAGTTATATATATATATATATATATATATATATATATATATATATATATATATATATATATGGCAGAAAATGGACAGATTCGACTTTCGCTTGTACCTGAGTTTGATGGATCTACCACTGGACCGTCTGTCATCGAATAGGTGGAAAGGCTGAAAAGATCTGTACACTGTGCAGAATTAAAGAACCAGCCACAGTCATTCCTTTGAGGTTAACCAGAGGGGCCTATGCAGTCTACCAGCAACTCGGAGATGAACCAGACTGGGATACAATCAAACACAGCCTGTATACAACGTTTGGTACAGATCCGTTTGTTGCATGGCAACAGTTCACGAGCCAGCGACTTCACCCCAAGGAAACAGTTGATGTGTACCTAGCCGACCTACAAAAGTTGTCAGTTCCATTTGGTGGGGTTAATGATAAGATATTAAGATGTGCCTTTTTAGTAGGCTTACCTGAGGAGGTCAGCAAACTGTTGCGGGCATCGTCATGAATTGATGAATTGACAACTGACGAGTTATTAGCCCGAGCTTGAAACATCTGCAAGGAACAGGAGCCAATTGCAGTAGCAACTAATATTCAACATGCAACAGCCGAAGTGGAAGCAATATAGATTCTCTCCCGGGTAGTAATAAGCGTGTAGGCCCAGTGTGCTATAAATGTGGGGAGGCCAATCATTTTGCTAAGGATTGCCGGAGTGATAGGAGGTGTGTATATCCCCGAGCACAGAGAACAGTACAATGCTATCGCTGTAATAAGTATGGCACATATCTCGCAACTGTTCGGGAAATGACGTTGGGGGCAAGGTACTATCGCCACCCTTGCCCCTTGCCAACCAATAAACACAGGATTACCGGTCATTGGCGTTAAAATTGACGATGTGCAGTGTTCATCACTCATAGACACAGGGTGTTCCCGGTCTATAGTTAGTGCACATTACTGCCAGATGTGGCGGGAGCAACCAGTCGGTATTATGACAATCAATGGTTTATCCCGAGCATGTTGTGGTGAAGGGACGATTACGATCTGTACTGAGAAGGGTGACACAGCCAAAGTTGATGTTCTAGTGATGCAATAAAAACCCCTTGGCTATGACATGTTGATTGAAATTGATGCAATACAAGCACTAGGAGGCGTCATAATCACAGCGACTGTAGTACTTACCAACAAAACAAACGTCCACGTGTTTGTGCCTTGTATAGGCATGCGCGACAACAAAACTTGGATTTTTATAAGCGGAAGTCTCGAGGTTGTCAGGAATCTACAGGCGCATGTGCAAGAGAAGGGATTGAGATAGTGGTATAAAAGGCAGGTCGAGTAAGAAGGTGTTGTTGTTGTTGTCATTGGACGTTACAGTGACGCGTGCGTTAGCAGGTGATTAAGAGGCTGTTTTTTTTTGTGTGTCGTCGAGCACCTCGGTGAAGATCATATAAGTCGTGCACCTCGGTGAAGGTGAAGGTCATAAGCTATTTCGGCATTAGTCTTGGCTGCCTTTGCCATCATTACAACCGGTTCCTTCAGGTCCTCCTCATCTCTGATAATGGCTCGAGCGCATTCTAACAAATGTTCTATGGGCGTTACAGATACGCTAGTGGAAGCCCTCAACAGTTGCTTAACATGGTTGGGAAGGCCGGCCACAAACGCATACGCCAGTGTTTGCTCTGACACTCCATTGCCAAATAGAACTGCAAGTTTCTTCAGCTCTGCGAAGAAGACGTCCACGGTTTCTCCTGGCATGAGCTTCCTCGTGGCAAATGTTTCGTAGGCCGTGCAGGGATCCATGGAAAATGCCTTATATAAAGAATTTTTTATACAGGTAACATCAGCTTTCTCCACGGCACTAAGTTGCTGATATACACTTAGGGCGCCTCCAGCCAATCTCATGGGAATCACGGTATGCACCCCCTTTACTTCACAGAGGCTGCAGGTCAGCTCAACCCTTTCGACCCAGTCGATAACAGAAGTGGATCCGTCGAATTTGGGTATCAGTTTTAAATCAAACTTTGCCCCAGCCATAGTTGTCCAGGAAAAGAGACAAAACGAAATAGCCGTAATAGCTCTCTGTAGTTGTGGGATGTACTTCACTAGCTCGGCGAAGATCGCACACATGGCGTGGGGTTCCATCAACAAGGACCGACTTGTATTTGTAATGACTCTCTTCGTCGATTATTGGACAGTGTCAATGCCCTTTATCCTAACACGGTATTTGTGTATGGCATTGGCCGGTGCTGTTGTTAGTGTCTTCCCATCCTTTGGTGTGATGTTATACCAATACGTGGCCTCCGTAATGGTACATTGCTTTCTGGCAGCAATTCTCTTGATGCTGCGATGGCTCCTCTCAGCAATGCCATTCCCTGATGGCACATGAGCACATCGCAGTCGTAGTCTGACACCCCACTCATTCAACAACTGCCGAACTTGGTGGCTACAAAAAGCAGCATCGTTGTCCGTCAATATCTCTTGTGGCGCACCTCGCTCAGAAAAAATAAATGACAGTTGGCGGACAACATTCGCTGAGTCCTGCCTGGTCATTTGCCGCCACACCGCAAAACGAGTGGGTCCACAGTCGATAAGGGTTAGAAAGGACTTACCACTGTAATGGGTAATATCCATCGCTAATCGTTGCCATACATGCTCAACTTCCAATCGCCCCTTCTGCCATTGCTCCAGTGCAGGATTGATAGACTGGCATGCCTCACAGTGCTTGATGATCTGCCTGACATCCGCCCTTGTCACTGCCGGGTCCACACGCCTCGCAAAATACAAAGTTCTTTTGATACCTGGATGTCCACTCTGCACATGAATTCTTTGTATTTGGCATGAGCTAATCATGCCAACTGCGTAAGATCGAGCAGCAAACTCCACGCCTGTCTTCACAGCTTCATACCATTTGTGAGGCACATGGGTTAGTTGGTCTGCATGATTACAGTGTGATGCCACGAGCGTTACACTCACCGACAGGTCATACTCTGATACCAGACTCTTCAGGGTGTCCGACTACGACTGCGATGTGCTCATGTGCCATCAGGGAATGGCATTGCTGAGAGGAGCCATCGCAGCATCAAGAGAATTGCTGCCAGAAAGCAATGTACCATTACGGAGGCCACGTATTGGTATAACATCACACCAAAGGATGGGAAGACACTAACAACAGCACCGGCCAATGCCATACACAAATACCGTGTTAGGATAAAGGGCATTGACACTGTCCAACCAATCAACGAGGAGAGTCATTACAAATACAAGGTAGGGGATCCAGTTTGGGTTAGACCCCCTGGAAACCGGTGCACCACCAAGTTCAAGCGAGGACGAATATCTGGAGTGGTCAGCCAGCAGTCGGTCCTTGTTGATTGAACCCCACGCCATGTGCGCGATCTTCGCCGAGCTAGTGAAGTACATCCCACAACTACAGAGAGCGATGAATCATCAGATGATGAGCTGCTGATGAGTGAGGTCACCGAGCAAGAGAGTGGTAGTTGTAGTTCGTCTGATCAGGCAGGATCAGAACCAGAACCAGAACCACACCCAGAACAAGAACCAGAACCTGAATCCGAGATTGTAAATACCATCCTTCGCAGAAGCCAACGAACTAAGAGGCCACCCCCGGAGTGCACTCTATGTGATCATCAGATCAGGGGGGAGTGTAGTACTTACCAACAAAACAAACGCCCACGTGTTTGTGCCTTGTATAGGCATGCGCGACAACAAAACTTGGATTTTTATAAGTGGAAGTCTCGAGGTTGTCAGGAATCTACAGGCGTATGCGCAAGAGAAGGGATTGAGATAGTGGTATAAAAGGCAGGTCGAGTGAGAAGGTTGTTGTTGCTGTCATTGGACGTTACAGTGACGCGTGCGTTAGCAGGTGATTAAGAGGCTGTTTTTTTTTTGTGTGTCAAGTCGCGCACCTCGGTGAAGATCATATAAGTCGTGCACCTTGGTGAAGGTGAAGGTCATAGCGACTGGGAGTGTAATGCTTGGAGAAGGAAAAGAAGTTCGTGCAGCCATGTCTATTGAAGAAAAGGACTTCTGTGCTACGTTTGACGACAAGGAAAAGGCGTGGACTGCAAAGTGGAAATGGACTATGAGCCAGGCACCAGATCGGCTGTGCAACACTATTCCAGAGTATGCAGTTTCCACAAAGAATAGGGCCGCATATAAAGAAGAACTTCAGATGTGGATTGATAACGGATGGTTAATACCATACCCACAGGAACGTCTGGGACCACCCAAAGGATTAATTCCGCTCATGGCTGTTGAACAACCTACTAAAGAAAAAATTCGGCCCATAATGGATTACCGAGAATTGAATCAACATGTTGATGCTTTCACTGGAAACGCAGACGTGTGCGCTGCTAAACTAAGAGAGTGGCGTCAGAAAGGGAGTAATGTAGCACTGCTGGATTTAAAGAGAACTTACCTGCAGATACGTGTCCATGAGTCATTATGACCATTTCAGACAGTGATAATCAAGGGAAAACGATATTGTTTGACACGTTTAGGTTTTGGCCTAAACGTAGCACCCTTAATAATGACAACTATTATTAAAACTGTTTTGATGCAGGATGAGACCATAGCAAAAGCTGCTTCAGCTTACATTGACGACATCTACGTTAATGAGGATATAATGTCTGCAGATGTGGTTCGAGCAAAACTGTAATCGTTTGGGTTAATAAACAAAGACCCTAAGCGCCTAAACGACGAGGTGCCCGCGTTAGGCCTAGAGGTCTATGAGAAAGGCAGTACTTTGCGATGGAAGCGAGGGAGCACAATTAAAGAGTTATCCAGTGTATTGACAAGATGCATTGCGTTTTCCATTTGCAGTAAATTAGTAGGACATCTACCTGTCTGTGGATGGCTCCGATCGGCAACAGGAGTGTTAAAAAGACGAGTAACTGCAGTAACCAAAGGATGGGATGACTTGGTGGATGATGATTCTCTCCAGCAAATGATGGCTGAAATGTTGTCCAGAGTACATAGAAACGACCCTGCCCAGGGTGAGTGGCAAGTATCTGGAAACGAACTGAATGCATGGATTGACGCAAGTTCACTGGCTACAGGTGTCGTGTTGGAACAGTTGGGTATTGTTGTGGAAGATGCGTGCTGGCTTCGTCCGAAAAATGATGCCCAGCATATAAATTTGGCAGAACTCGATGCCACGTTAACTCGTTGTGTGTTTACCACTGGTTGACCGACACCTTGACTGGAAAGGCTCGAGTTAAGACTAGAGCTGCAAGTCAGATGTTAGTATGAAGGGGATTGGCAATAATAAAGTGTATAGTTGACGAATACTGCTTGCAGGTGGACATTACCTTAGTTTCGTCGATGCAGAATTTGGCTGATAGCTTGACTAGAGTACCAAAGAGGTGGATTGATGT
Organism: Euprymna scolopes; assembly: GCF_053919585.1. Taxonomy (NCBI): domain Eukaryota; kingdom Metazoa; phylum Mollusca; class Cephalopoda; order Sepiida; family Sepiolidae; genus Euprymna; species Euprymna scolopes. The sequence continues at coordinate 56,011,350 of NC_136516.1, forward strand.
AATGAGACAGGGATCTGATCCTCCACAACAGACATGCACGGCTGTAACAGATCAATTAACACCTGACCAGATCCGTACAATGCATCAGCAAAGTGGACATCCTGGAATTCGGAGGACAACATATTTTGTCCGAAGAGTGTGTCCCTCAACTACAAGAGCATCAATCAAGGCAGTTATATGCTCGTGTGAAGAGTGTCAACGAATTGATCCGGCACCATTCCAATGGCAAAAAGGGAAGCTTGAGGTGGAGGACAACTGGTATCGAGTAGGAATGAATGTAACGCATTATGAGGGCAGGCATTTTTTGACCTTGACAGATTGTGGTCTGACACGTTTCACGATATGGCGCCTGTTGACACGACAGGATGCATCTAGCATTATACGACAGTTGAGAGCTGTCTTTTTTGAACGTGGTGCCCTGCTGGAAATTCTGACTGATAACGCCACTACGTTTTGATGTCAAGAATTTTAGAAATTTACGCAGGAATGGGGGATTAGAATGTGTTACCGATGTGCATATTTTCCAGAAGGTAACAGTATAGCGGTGTCACCGCACCATTAAAAGAATTGCATCCAGGACACAGTGTTCTATTCCAGAAGCTGTGTACTGGTATAATGTGACACCAAAGGACAATGCAACACCAGAAACTGCACCAGCTAATGGGATTTACCGCTATGAACAGCGTATAAAAGGAATGGCTGTCACACCATCAGTGATTAGCGTTGTCAATACACCATATCAAGTGGGAGACCGTGTTTGGGTAAAACCCCCAAATGCTGGGTGCACTGTAAAATTTTGCAAAGGAAAAATAGACAAAATCGTAAGTCCTCAGACCATGTTGATTAATGGTGTACCACGTCATGTAAAAGATATCCACCCCTGTTATATCTCTTCTGATTCTGAGGATAATGAGGAAGATCACATACAGTTCAGGGATGATCCTGATCGCCTACTGCCCCTACAGGTGAGCATAGAAACACTACCTACAGAACCAGATGAGGGAATGATGGAACATACTAGTGGCAATAGTGATGAGGACGATGAACATGAGGAAGTAATACCACCAGTTCCTCATCAAAGTACCCGAGAAAGACGAATACTGCCCACGCGCCGTGATTGTGAAACACCGCCTATAGCACCACGAGAGGGAATGATGAAACATACTGAGGAAGATGGAACCGAGGAAGTGATGCCTCCGATTATTCGAAGGAGTACCTGACAAAGACGGATACTGCCCCCTTGCCCTGATTGTGAAACACCGCATGGGGAACCACAAGAGGGGATAATGGAACAGACTGGTGGCAATAATGGTGGCAATGAGGAAGTGCTTCCCCCGATTCTTCGAAGAGGTACCTGACAAAGACGACTACCCCCCTGCACTGTGTGTGATTATGAGATCAGGGAGGAGTGTAGGAAAACGTGCGACTTACCTAATTAGCACGTGTGCATAATTCAAATGGGTTGGTCGTGGAATGAAATGAATGAAGAAGAAAGAAACAAAAATGGCTGCCTTATCTCTTTATATGCCTGCAATGTGACCACCCGATATGCAAATGAGATGCTCCTGGTTGGAGATAAAAGAGGGTTGATTTTTTAGAGGGTTGTTCATTTTGAAGTTGGATTTCAAAGAAATAAGTTGAATTAGAAGAAGTACGTTGGGAGTTGAGAGAAGGTGCGTTACATGTACAGAAGTTGGAAGTTTGAACAAAAGTGTTAACCTTACCCAGGAAATTATTGGTGTGATGGGCAGAAGAAATAAAACTCAAGTTATATATATATATATATATATATATATATATATATATATATATATAACTTGAGTTTTATATATTTTATAAATTACTATATATATATATATATATATATATATAAATATATATATATTAGCAGAGCTAGTGAACGTCGTCTGGGACTAAAAAAACAAAATAAAATAAGCTAAGATCAATGTGTAGCATCTTTATATTAAAACTTCTATATCTCTACCTATCTCAATCCGTCTGTCTTTCTCTCCTTCTCCCTTCCTCGTTTTTCCACACTCCTTTCCTCCATGCCTCTTTCACGTCACCCCATTTCATTACTCTCTCTTGTTTTAATAATAATAATAATGTTTTAAGGTACTGAAGTGATTAATCATGTAAGTTATTCAACCGTATATTACTACCTTTCCTTAAAAATATAATGAAATCTGTATTTGTTTTAATATATTCACAGGAAACACCGAGTTTCTTATTTCTCTCTCCTCCTTAATAATATAATGAAAACTATATTTATTTTAGTGTATTTTCAGACAATCTTAAATTTCTGATCTTTCCCATTTCATATACCACATAGGAAATGTACTACTGTATGCACATCTTCTACACATAAGATATTAAGCACTGGCTCCAAATAAGCTCATATTACCTTTTCTACTATGCAACAGTGTAACAAAATACAGAAAAAAATTATTCTCCCGGACAACGCGATTTTCAAAACACCTGCTCTGTACATAATTACTCTCTATAGGATATTAAAAACTCATGGGCCACACCGAGTAAACACATCTGATCTATTTAGGCAATATTCGATTAATTTATAACATTTATAATACTGTGTTTTTACTATTACAGCGCCTAGGTAATGCCGAATAAACAAAAGACAGAGAAGTCCTTTCCTTCAGGACATGCTGTATTCTAACGAACCTGTTCTATCTAGAATGTTGAGTACTTTTACTTTACTATATACGTCTTACCAAGTGTTTATAGCAGTAGTGAAACCACCCAAATAAAATTAAAAGAAAAAAGAAGGCCACCAGGGCATTACTAAAATCACCTTTTTCTAGTTTCTTTCCCAACTCCCTAGTTTGAAGAAAGATTGAATCGGAATAAAATTATTATTTTCTTTCCTAATTATGACTGAAAACTCGACACATCGATGAAGTCTGCTTCATAGCTGTTTAGAAGTGCACTTGGAGATTCGGGAATACCTTGATGTTAAATAAAAATACACTTTTAGATTTTATGTAGATTCTCTAAGCATTCTTTCTATAAAACACATAAATACACACACGCACATACACACACACTTTTTTTAAGACAACGTCTTTCTACAGACTTTGCATTATAAAAAATAGGACTTAATACATAAAAACTCCTATGTTCGCAAAAGAACATTACCTTTCACTCTGGATACTTGATTGGACATTATTGAATTTTACCTTTAATGTGGCAATCTTCAACCAATCTGGAACCTAAAACATCAATCTTTTCTATTTCAGAACTATTACCTGAATCAATTTTTTCCTTTTCTATGTCTCTTTAAAAAATGTTAATCTTTAATATATTTTCAATGCATGTGTTAAATAGCAAAATGCTATCAATCCGGAACAAATATTTTGCTAATGACTGAGGATATGAGCCTATATCGAAAATCCATGGATTAAGAAAATTACATGTTGTAGTCCTTGTTCAAACAATAATTATATATATGAGATATATTGATCCACACTTGTTTCGTTATTTGTAACTTTTGGCCAGATACAGCAAATGCATCCACACTAATTCAAAACCTAAATGATTAATTGCATCCAAATACGATTAGTAACATAGCACTGTATTCATTGTGCTAACAAACTGTCACTAATTGCAGAAGAAATTATAGTACTAGATGTGAATTTTCTTCTTTTTTTTCTATTTTGGTACATTTTCAGCAACTGGAAAAAAACACTATTCTTTACAGAAAAAGAAATAAAAATATTCTTTATATTTTCAAATATTCGAATTCCACTTCAACAATGTTCATATTATATATACACGTGTTTCTAAAAAACGTTATTTCTTCGAACAGAGAAGGATTTAAATTAGTATAATTAATAACTAATATATAAAAGGCAAAATGGGCGTACTTGTTTGTGTATGTCCACAAAAAGGCTTTTTGGCTAGGGGTCTTTGTGTCGGTTAGATTCAAGGAGAATTTTTTGCATACTTCCTAGGTCATAATATCTCAGATTCGCAAACGGACACGGTTTCTTTCATTTTTTTTGGATCGAGTTGGCTGCTTGTTTTTCTTTTTATAGACATATTAAATAAAGCGAAACTATTTGAATGCAACCACCAATGCCTGGCCTTTGCCCGGGTTGCATCTGCTCATTAATTGCTCTTTGGTCAATGTAAGGGAAACTCTTCATACTGTGACAATTACTATTTATTTAAATACTGCTAGAGTGTCCCCTTTTTGTGGGGAGGGGAGCTGGTTTTCTCCCACATTTAAAACGATCTTTGTGGGAGATTTAAAAGTAACGTCATTTCTGCCAGTAATCTTTTTGATTGACTATGTGAACATTTTATACTTCCCGTCACGTCACGGAGTAGGGGTAAGACGTCACGTCACGGGTTCGAGCCTACATGCCTACTACAACTTAAAAAATTTTTTTACACCTCCAAACATCCGGACAATGCCGGGCACTCAGGCTATTATATATATATATATATATATATATATATATATATATATATATATATATATATATATATTGAGTAAAATGATTCATAATTTACAAATTTACAATTCAAAATCGGTTTAAAAAAGAAAAACAAACAAAATCAAAAAATTGTAGATGAGTAATAAGAAAATTTTATGATTTATTTGTCGAATTTAAACCAATTCTGCGCACTTTGTAGATATGAAGCCCTTAATATTTTAAAATATAATGACACTAAATCTATTCTCTTAAACTTAAAAAAACGAAATTCTTACAGAATGCATCCATAAACGTTGGTTTAAATTCGACAAATTTAAGTCACCATAAATCATAAAAAATTTTTATTACTAATCTATTTTAAACATCTATAATTTATAACTTAATAATAATAATAATTATTATTATTATTATTATTATTATTATTATTATTATTATTATTATTATTATTATTATTATTATTACGGTTTTATTACTATTATCATTTTACTTGGTATTTTACCATTATTTTCTATTTTTATTTTATTATCTATTTCATTTTGAATTTATATGTTATTTTTATTTATATTAGTTCTATAACTATTATAGTTACTATTATAAATAATATTGTTATCTAATTACTACCAAAATTATTATATATATATAAATATATATATATATATATATTATAAATCATTATTATGGATTTTATTAATATTATTATGTTTAAAACATTATATAAAAAATATTTAATGCTATAAATAATTAGTGGTTACCTTCCTTTGAACAATAAAAGTTTTTTAAATTTTTTTATTTGAGTATCATTTTTCCAAAATCGCAGTTTGTCGCTTTATAAATGAACTATAATTAATTTAAATTCAAATTAGCGTTTTCAACTGGTAATATTAATTTAACCAGCGTTTCTTTTGAAGTGTGTATACATCACCATTTCAACCATTCATAAACTACATTTAACAACATGCCAAATGAATGGATGGACTAAGATACCTACAGGCTTTAAAAGCGGGCGAATAAAAGGTATATATATATATATATATATATATATATATATATATATATATATATATATATATATATATATATATATATATATATAGTCATCCACATACACAAAAAAATAAAATAAAACAAAAACTAAAAGAATCGGGCGGAAAAGTACGGTTAAGAGGGGATATCTTTAATATTTCTAATAAATATATAAATATATATATATATATATATATATATATATATATATATATATATATATATATATATATATATTTTTTTTATTAGAAATATTAAAGATATCCCCTCTTAACCGTACTTTTCCGCCCGATTCTTTTAGTTTTTGTTTTATTTTATTTTGTTTTGTTTATAAACATGAAAATAAGTAACTTTTTTTCTTTATATTTTACATATTTTCCAGGTATATCTGCCTTACTTAAAAAATGCTTATTAATTAATTAATTTACCCCCCCCCTCATCCCACTCTTTTTGTTGATGAGGAGACTTTGTTTTATAAAATCAAATGATAAAATTATTGTTCAAGACGTGTTGTCTACTTCAATAAAAACATCGTTTCCGAAACGATCGTAGAATTTATTGATTTTGTTTGTTTTTCCTTTTGAAACCGATTTTTAATCATAAATTATTAATCATTTTACTCAATATTAAAATAGCTCTAGGATATCTATGCCTATTGAGCTTATTATATATCTTCATTACAACGAGCAATGTTTTCTTTTAATAGTATTCATACATTTACTAATACATTAAAATAAACTCCGCTCTGTAGACTATTGGTTTAACCCCTCAATATATATATATATATATATATATATATATATATATATATATATATATATATATATATATATATATATACACACACACACACACACACACAGAAAGAGAGAGCGAGAGAGAGAGAGAGAGAGAGAAAGAGAGAGAGAGAGAGAGAAGGAAAGTATTTTATTTAAAACTATGCAATAATGTGTCTCTTTGGTGTATTGAGGTTCCATTGTTTTAGAAAAACAATTCCTGGGGTAGGAACCGTTTTATTATTTTCAGCTTAAACTGTTCACACATTTCAGACATTAAAAATTCTGAGAAAATGGAGATTAAACTTTTTCTCTGATCTTTTTAACGTCTGTTATGAGCTGATGTTTCGATCCGAAAATAACAAGATGGTTATAATTCCAGAGGCCATTTGTTCAAAACAATGAGACCCTGGTACAGCAAACAAACTTTGTAATATATAGGTTTAGTAAAATACGTTATATTAGCTCTTGTATAATATATGAACGAGCACTTTAGGCTTCTTCAACAAGTTTTTAAAAATATATGGCCGGTAAGCTACACAGTATTTTCCGTGTTTCATCCTCTTGCAATAGTGTGACGAATCCTCACAAGGATGAAACACAGAAATTCGGTGTAGCTTAATTGCCATACATATTTTCAAAACTTACTACCTAGCTCTACTTACGTATGTCAAAGTACATACTGAAAATAGATAGATAAAAGTTTATGTAGACACATAGAATAATATATATATATATATATATATATATATGTATGTATATATGCATGTATGTATGTATGTGTACATGTGTGTGCATATGTATGTATATGCGTGTATTTTGAATGTATGAGTGTATGTACATGTTGTCATGTGTATTTGTTCTTGCATATGTATGTTTGCATGCATCTGTTTGTATGTGTACGTGTATATCTTTATTTCAATATGTGTGTAGGGTGGAGAGGACTCCCAAAAGCCCTGTTAAGGCAACCCCTCTGGGTGAAGCAAATCTCTGATTTAAAAAAAAATACATAAAGCGGGATACCAGTACCCGCATTAAGCTGGTCTGCAGTTTGATTTGTTGCTGGCTATCTTGCTCATGCTTGTTGCTGGATCTCGACATTTTGAACCGAGAGAGAGACTTAGCTGTCGTGCAAAGCTAAAACTCTGTAACATCATCTTTGTATAGATACTTCCTCAGGCATTTGTCTATAAAAATTGTCCGTGGCGATGGAAAAATTGTCATGTGTGTAGCCCTGAAATGCTGGAAGCATGTAATAATTGATCTGCCATCATTCTATATATGCATATGTGTGTGTATGTATGTATGTATGTATGTATGTATGTATGTTAATATATGTACTGGTGTATGTATGTGTATGTATACCTATTTGTATATGTATGTATATATGTATGTGTGTATGTATTTCTATTTATTTATTTATTGTGTATACATGTTTATGTGTGTTTGTATGTATATACGTATATATATTTGTGTATATGTATATGTATATATGCATATATATGTATGCGTATAGGTGCATATATATGTATGTGTACGTATATGTAGGTAACTTTATGTGTATGTATGTATATGTGCATACATGTTTACGTATATGTATGTGAATATGTATGTATATGTGTGTATGTATTTTTATATGATAGTATATATGTGTATGCATATATATGCATATGTGTGTGCATGTGTGTATGTATATGTTTGTATGTATGTGTTATATGTATTGTGTATGTATGTATGGATGTATGGATGTGTGCATGTGTGTGTATGTTTATAGGTATGTATGTGTATGTATGTGTGTATATGTATATATATGTATGTATGCCAAGGACCGTCTTCAATGTCATGTCTGCTTGAGCGTGTGAATTCGCTGGCAGGACTAAAAAAAAAAAAAAAGGTTATTTTCGGGCTCATCGACTTTCAGTGACTGAGGGAGTGGCACTCGTCTGACAAGACGTTGCAATCATCATGTATGTATGTATGTATGTATTCCACTAATTAAATCCTTCTCTTTTGTATGTTACTTTTTTCTTTCAGTTTATTTTCATGGGGAACGAAATGTTATGTAAAAGGTGTTTATTTTGTTCTACTTTTTGCTATTATCCTAAGATGGCTGCCGATAAGGGAAGTTTCCTTGGCATATGGATCATGAAATTTGGAGAGTAAATTGCGAATAATGAATTAATAGTATTTTTGGCGGCTTTGATAATACGGATAGTATGGACGGCAGGATTAGGCATGATTAACTGACTCTTATCGTAGGTCGTTTATGCAAATCTATGCAGATGAGAAACGCAAGTGTCATTTAGTTCTAATTAACACCAGTTATGCACAGCGTTCATTAACGTTTCGGGATGATATGCAAAGAAAAAACGAGAAATCTTTTCCGTAATTATTTTCTACATGTAATGAGATCAAAGAAAAAAAAGCGATATTTAATGATGATGATGATGATGATGATGACGACGAATAAAAAGAAGAGAGAGATATTACATCAATCCTTCGATAAGATCTAAAATATTCGTTATTTAAAAATCAAATCGTACTAAATCTATTGTAAAAAATGTATATCGATGGATAAATTAAATAAATTTGCTTCTCTCTCCTTTTGAGCTCAACTCTTTTGTAAAAGACATGTCGCGTTCTCAAGTATCTTCGATGCATAGTTCTCCACAAAAGTAATAGATTATCTAATAATTTCGAGTATTTCAGAACTAATGCATTTGCCTTGCACGTGACTGCAGCAAATGCATTACAGTTACAAAACACACAAATACCAACTGTTTCTAGCCACATTGAAGACGAAACAGCTCTCTGTGGATATCAAAAAAAAAACTGTTTTAGTTTCATCCACACAAACCATATTGCGTAAAGAACTCTTATGATTTATAAAAATAGGCGGGCGTTGGGCAATAGAATTTTTGTTCACATTGTTAGAAATTAATTCCAACTTAGATTTTTAAATAATAATAATCTTAACCATTACTTTAAAAAAAAAGTTATAAGAACAGCCAAACAAAGCCAAATTATTGTACATTATTCTCAGTAATTATATATATATATATATATATATATATATATATATATATATATATATATATATATATATAATCATCCACATACAGTACTGTTTCGCTGTATCACAGCTCATCAGTGCAGTTAGACAGGCAACCACTTGAAGCCAGGATCGAAACCCAAACGCCCGTATGACAGTGAAGGCTCTGGATTTAGTGAATTGGGGTTATGGGGGAGTAATTATCAAGTGGGAAAGCAGATGCGATTTGTAATGCCTACAATTTATTGAGGTTTCCGGTTTTTTATTTAAGATTTTATGCCTATCTTTAAATTTTGTGATAAATATTTGTTATTTAAGCAAAGAAGGTGAATTCAGTGACTGGCAAGTTTTTGCTTTTTTTAAGATTTGCCAGTCAACAATTGGTGTTAAGGTTTTACTTGTTAGATTTTTTAATTTTTTTTTTATTATTACATTTTCACCCCAAACAAGGCACATTGCCACTTTGGTGTAGGGGGCTACTATCAGGGGAAACATCTACTGCGGTACTATGTAGGGATTTGGGCAGCAAGATGTTAGTTCACGTTGCACTTGAACTGATGCATGTCAGTACAGTTGGGGAAGCAGTGACCTGGAATGGAATTCCAAAGTCTAGCAGTTCTGGGGAAGAAACTACTGGAGTAGAAAGATCTTTTACATCTAGGGATCTCTACAGTGTGGGGGTGGGATTTTGCAGCTTGTCGGGTCTGTCGAGGGTGTTCACGTCGTGGGCGCACAAGTGCTTGCAGTTCATCAGAGCATTCACCATTAAAATACTTGTAGAACAGGCAGAGGGATGCAACGTTTCGTCGATGGGACAGAGGCTGAAGCTTAGATGCCAGTTTAGGGCCTATCAGATTTGCGACTCTCTTTTGAACCCTGTCAAGGAGCGAGAGACTAGTAGCCGATGCACCAGTCCAAATATGACAGCAATACTCCATACATTGGCGAATGGTGGCCTTATAGAGGTACAGGATACTTTCGGGTGTTAGTAGTTTTCTAGCACGGTAGAGAGAGCCCACCTTCCTCGCAGCGGCCCTGGCAATGCCCTCGATGTAATTGTTCCAACTCCTGTTTCCTGTGAACGTTAGGCCAAGGAGCTTGAAAGATGTACTCTCAGATAAAGAGTCGTCGGCCATTGCTATAGGTGGTAGAGAAGGTTTCTTGTAATTATTGAATGAAACCAGTTTAGTCTTGGCGGCATTGAACGTGACCATCCATTTTTGTCCCCATTCCACTACTGATTGGAGGTCATCCTCTAGTGTTTCTGCCATTACTTTAGATATATGTTCATTTGTTTTCCTGTCGTGCCTGCTATAGAGTGTGGTGTCATCAGCATATATACCCATCATTGTAGATGCAGCTATTGATGTTTCATCTCTATAAATTGGGTTTAGGAAGGAGCTTTTGTGACCTGTATATCTCTGTTGAAAAGTATTGCTAGTTTGACCGATGTAGAATTTTCAAGTGGTGGGGGGTCCTCCTCGGCTCTAATACAAGCTTGATAAATCATAGAGGTTGTGAGGCAATTTTCCTTAAGGGGCATTCTGATTTATTAATACAGTTGCATGTTTTAATTATTCTATTCCCCCAGATTATATTCTGTGTCGTTGCTTAAAATTGTGTTATTATGGTTTTCATCATTTTTTTCTAAGTTATTGCCGCAACTGTAGCTTAATTTGATAGTGTTTTTGTTAAATATGTTGTGGAGGATGTTGCTTAATGAGATTAATGAATTTTCTCTCCAAGTTGGTTTTGACCATTTGATTGTAAGGGGGAGGGGGTGAACCAAATGATTTTTCTTTTACAGGTTTTTCTAGATGTAGGTGTTTTACTTAAAGGTTCTATATATTCTAATTCGGTTTCCTTATATCCATTGTTTACCAGGGCTTTGTTGTAAAAATCTTTGTGTTTATCGAAAATTTCTCTGGATGAGGAGTTTAACTAATTCTTCTGCTAATAAATCTGGGGATATGTTTAATGATAGTTTTAGGATGATTGGAGAGAGGGTGGACATATAAAGGGTTGCTATTATTTTTCCTATAGGGTTCAAAAATTCCTTTGTTGAGATTTAGTGTAACATCTAGGAAATGGACTATTTTAATGTTCGTGTTAATTTCAACTTTAAGGTTAATTCTCCTGAACTATCTTATGATAATTTTTTTTATCCTATCACATTTAGGGCCGACAGCATTTTCTATGAAAAGAAAGCCATCATCTCTATAAAGGCCAATCGTGTCAACCTCAATGTCCTTAGTAAGGTTATGCAGGATGTATAGTCCCACTAAGTCTGTAATTTCAGCAGAATCCAGAGGTCCATCAGAACATCAAAGGGTCCTGCTTGCTTCTTGGTCCATTGCTCATTCCTACTAATTAAGACCGTGTTTCTACATTTATTAATAGTGTCGATTTCCTTGGAGATATCGGCGAGGAAAGAGGTAAATTCCATTGCATCATTGAACAGCTCTTTTGTGATAGATGCGTAATAATTTGCAATATCACATTGTATAAAGGCACATTTATCTTTGTTTAGTATTCTAGAAGACTAGCTAATAGCATCATCAGTATTAATCCATTGGTTAAGATTATACATGTTTTTGATCTGGAGGTTAATTCTTTCTGAGATTTTTTTTTTACTAATTCTTCCGATTTCTGGTCTAGTTGGGTTGATCAGTCTAGTGGTTATTTTATTGTTGAAGTCTTGTTTGTGGTCTTTTAAGAGGACGTATGCTTGCTTTTTAGCTAGTTTATTAACCCTATTGCTAATATCAAGTTTGTCAGTAATGGATTTTCTATCAGAGTTAATTTTTCCCACCAAATCAAAATTTGCCTTCTTATAATGACTGGTAATATTTTTTTAAATAATTTAAGGTATTACAGTATGCTTACCTTATAAAAGTTGTGGGTTTTATCCACATGGACAAGAATTTCTTTTTTATTTTGGATTTTTTTCACTATTTTATCTAATCCATTTTGGAAGTTATTTTTTCTTTCATGGAAGGTAATATTCTTGACCATCTTTGCAAGATCTGTCTCGAAGTAATCCAATTGTTCCACATGGGATGCTGATTCCTGGCTTTTAAAACCGTAGTGATTCTTGTGTCCTTCATTTACCGAGTTGTGGAGTAAAAATGTGCTTTCCATCTCATCATTCGAAGCAGATCCTCTATTTTCATTGTAAGGATGAGTTGTTAATTCCATTCGTTTGTGGTTGAAATGTTTTTAAGCGAGGTGTTAAAGTTGAACCTTAAATTATATATATATATGTGCATGTATATATATATATATATATATATATATATATATATATATATATATATATATATATATGCATGTATATATATATATGCATGTATATATATATATGCCTGTATATATATATGCATGTGTATATATATGCATGTATATATATATGCATGTGTATATATGCATGTGTATATATATGCATGTATATATATATATATGCATGTGCATATATATATGCATATGTATATATATGCATGTGTATATATGCATATATATATGCATGTATATATATATTATGCATGTGCATATATATATATATATATATGCATGTGTATATATGCATGTATATATATATGTTCATGTGTATGTATATATATGCATGTGTATATATATATGCATGTATATATATGCATGTGTATATATATATATATATATATATATATATATTCGTATGTATACATAAACAAAAGCACAATAAAATTAGACTTAGCTGGTGTTCTTCTCTCCTTTCAAAGAATGGTTGTTCTCAAAGTTATTTTCTTCTTTTTCGAAGCGTTGATGGGACGTCATTAAAGCACTACCTTTACAATTGAAAAGAGTCTCCTAAACTAATAAAAAACGTTTCCTTAATTATTTCATAAAAAAATAAGACATTTGCAAAGATAGCTTTTTTACTGCACAATATTATATCGAGGCATATACTTATTTCTAACATACTCCCCTATAAAGATTGTAATATATTTTATTGCAATTCAAATGAAGTATTTTATTTAGGTAACTATTTATTTATTGGATTACATATCAGCTTTTCTCTATTTTACTGGAAAAAAGTTGCATTGATTTATTATTAGAGATACTCTTTTTCCCTCCTCATTTGATGGAATTTTGCAGTGACTTTGCATTTGTGTTTAACCGAGATGATATTTTCGGATTGAACAAAAACCTCATTCCTGCTATTACTGTTATAATTATTTACCATTAAAGATGGTTTGCTTCAGAACTTTTATCAGAACCATGCAGAAAGATACTATTTGAGAAACATTTGGATGACAGGATATTTTCATTGGGTATAGGTTGGAAATTGGGTCATACTCTATTGCCCCATTACCTAGCCGACTTTAGTTTGCCGACTCTTATTTTGTTGTCAAACCCTATTATACTTTCCAACACGTTGCCCAACTTCCAAAAAGGGTCTAGATTTATTTATGGATTTAATTAATACTATATCCAAAATTTAATTCTATTTTCCCATTTATTTTGGTTAATATTTCTGTCATTTTCTCTTAGACTTAATAAATAATTTCCATTCCATAAAGTTTTAGAATTAGCCATTAATCTCTCCTGCTATTCCAAGTTTGAATCGATCTTCCTCTTCAGATCTTAAAACTAAAGAGGAATTTCTATGTATTCTTGTAAATGAGTTTGATGTTATAAATTCAAGATTAACAAAACTTCATCCATAAGTTCCTAATATTCATAAATGACCTCCCTGACAAAATTGCCTCTGAGATGTGTATATATGCTGATGACACCACACTCTATAACAGGCACGACAGGAAAACAAATGAACACATATCTAAAGAAATGGCAGAAACACTAGAGGATGACCTCAAATCTGTAGTGGAATGGGGACAAAAATGGATGGTCACGTTCAATGCCGCCAAGACTAAACTAGTTTCCTTCAATAATTACAAGAAACCTTCTCTACCACCAATAGCAATGGCCAACGACTCTTTATCTGAGAGTACATCTTTCAAACTCCTTGGCCTAACGTTCACTGGAAATATGAGTTGGAAAGCATTGCCAGGGCTGCTGCAAAGAAGGTAGGCTCTCTCCACTGTGCTAGAAAACTACTTACACCCGAAAGTATTCTGTACCTTTATAAGGCCACCATTTGCCCATGTATGAAGTATTGATGTCATATTTGGGCTGGTGCATCTGCTACTCGTCTTCGCTCCTAGACAAGTTTCAAAAGAGAGTCGCCAATCTGGTAGGCCCTGAACTGGCATTTAAGTTTTAGCCTCCCATCGACGAACTGTTGCATCCCTCTGCCTGTTCTACAAGTATTTTAATAATGAATGCTGTGACGAGCTGCAAACACTTGTGCCCCCACGATGTAAACACCCTCGACAAACCCGACAGGCTACTAAATCCAACCCCCACACAGTAGAGATCCCTAGATGTAAAAGATCTTTCTACTCCAGTAGTTTCTTCCCCAGAACCGCGAGACTTTGGGATTCCATTCCAGGTCCCTGCTTCCCCAACTTTACTGATGTGCAGAATTTCAGGTGTAACGTGAACCGACATCTTGATGCCCAAATCCCTACATAGTACCACAGTAGTTGTTGCCCCTGATAGTAGCCCCCTACACCAAAGTGTCAATGTGCCTTGTTTGAAGTGAAAATGTAATTAAAAAAAAAGTTAAACGTCTAGAATTTATAGCCAATTTAATAGTTAATGATGTTGTTGAAAGTTCAAAATAAATAAGTTTTGATATTTCTATGGTCTTAAATAAACAATTTTTAAGAACTCCTGTTTATCTTTCCCAAGCAGAGAATATAAAGGGATACTGATGTCTTATTCTCGGCTTTTTGAATTCGTCTTGAAACGCCTTTGTAGAAAGCTGTAACATTACTGCTATACAATATTTGAGGTAAGAAGTACATATTACCAAACCTTTGAAAGGCCAACACAAAATCCCAGGTAGACATGTCAGGTAACAGTGCAAAATGGACTGCTCTTATATTAAAACAAGTAAAAATCAAAGCAATATTTTTTATATAAAAGATAATTGGAAGGTTCTACTTATAGACACTGGCGATAGGAACTGACCAATAAAATGGAGACAGCTTCTGCTAGCAACGAATCAGAAACCGAAATTGTATAAAAAAAATATTGGATCTTTTAGCATTCCCACACATACCTTTTCTATTCACACGAGTAAGATCTTTGCTCTTTGCTTAAAGTCGAAAGACTTATACAGAACCGCTACCCACCGAAAACTTTTTCCATTTCCAAAAGTTATACAGATTAGCTACCCTTCAAAAACTCTTCTTAAATTAAACATGGCTTTCAATTAAAATATATCTATATTCAAACTCTTTTTCATCTAGAAAGTCATGTTCTGCTAATCCACCGTCCGCCTTCATACGGTTTCTTAATTCATTTGAAATGGGAGTTCCATGATTTCAATAGGAAGCATTCTACCATAAGATTTTTTATTCAATTCCTTTATATCATTGCCAGTTACTATTAACACAAAAATTATTACCCAATATTTTGAAGAAAACTTAACATGATTTTGCATCAAATAATTAAGTATAAATGGAGTTTCTGTGTACCTGCACACTAAAATTTTATGATTATAACAAATAAGCTTGTTTCCTCTCCTCCAGAAAAAAACAAAACCGATTTTTATCAGAATAGAGGGATTAACTTTTATTTCTTTCAATAATTCCAATGTCGAGTTATTTATCAAAGATTTCCTCACATATTATACCTTCCTATTCAAATCCAGTACTTGAATTGCTATAAAATCATTATATGGCATCTTATTAATTTTATCTGAAAACCAAGAAAAATTTACATAACAGTGTTCATTTATAATATAATTCCCTCATTTAATTTAATATTTTGTTGATTATCAAATGATATAGTTTCTTGATCATTGGTATTTATTCGATTAACACTTAACGAAAGATATTTTCCAGCCTACTATCCACTTATCTACTATTAAACAAAATATGTACTAATAGATGCAAATATAACAGATATTCTAATAGATGAAAACATAGAATATATTCTAAGAGATACAAAATATAAGATATATTCTAATAGAAAAATATAACAATATTCTAATAGAGCAAGCCCTAAAATATATTCTAAAAGATGGAAATATAAAATATATTATAATAGATGAAAATATAACATATATTCAAATAAATGAAAAGATAAAATATATTCAAACAGATGAAAATATAAAATATATTCTAATAGATAAAAATAAAAATATATATTCTAATAGATAAAATATAAGATATATTCTAATAGACGGAAATATAACAATATTCTAATATGAAAATATAAAATATATTCTAACAGATGAAAATATAAAATATATTCTTGTAGATGAAAATATAAAATATATTCTATTAGATGCCAATATTATATTTTAATAGATGAAAAAATAAAATATATTCCAATAGATTAAAATATAACGCATTCTAATAGATGAAAATATAATATATATTCTAATAGATGAAAATATGACATATATTCTTATAATGAAAATATACAATATATTCTAATAGATGAAAATATAAGATATATTCTAATAGATGAACATGTAACAATATTCTAATAGAGATAAATCTAAAATATATACTTAAAGATTAATATAACATATTTAAATAGATGAAAATATAACATGTATTCTAATAGATGAAAATATTAAATATATTCTAATAGATAAAATATAAAATATACTATAAAAGATGAAAATATAACACATATTCTAATAGATAAAAATATATAATATATTCTAATTGATGAAAATAAAATATTTATTCTAATACATAAAATTATAACATATATTTTAATAGATGACATTATAACATGTATTCTAATAGATGAAAATATACAATACATTCTAATAGATGAAAATATAAAATATATTCTAATAGATGAAAATATAACATATATTCCAATACAGGAAAGTAAAACATATATTCAAATAGATGAAAATATGACATATATTCTAATCGATTAAAATGTAAAATATCTTCTAAGAGATAAAAGTATAAAATATATTCTAATAGATAAAAATATAACAATATTCTAATAGATGAAAATATCACACATATTCAACTAGATAAAATATTACAATATTCTAACAGATTAAAATATAACAATATTCTAATATATGAAAATATAACATATATTCTAATAGATAAGAATATAAAATATATTAAAATAGATAAAAATATAACATATATTCTAATAGGTAAGAATATAATAATATTCTCATTGAGTAAAATATAAAATATATTATAAAAGACAAAAATATTAAATATATTCTAATAGATGAAAATATATAATATATTCTAATACATGAAAATACAAGAATATATTCTAATAGATTTAATTATAAAATATATTGTAATAGAATATATGTTATATTTTGATCTATTAGAATATAAGTTATATTTTCATCTATTTGAATGTTTTTTATTTTTTAATCAATTAGAATATATTTTATATTTTAATCCGTTAGAATATATTTATATTTTCATTTGTTAGAATATATTTATATTTTTATCTATTAGAATATATGTAATATTTTTATCTATAAGAATATGTTATATATTTTCATCCGTTAGAATATATTTTATTTTTATCTATAAGAATATGTTATATATTTTCATCCGTTAGAATATATTTTATTTTTATCTATTTAATATATTTTATATTTTCATCTTTTAGAATACATTTTATGTTTTATTCTATTAGAATATTGTTATATTGCTACCTATTATAATATATATTATATATTAATCTATTAGAATACTTTTTATATTTTCATTTATTAGAATATATATCATATTTTCATATATTACAATATATGTTATATCTTTATCGATGTGACTATATTTTATATTTTGATCTATTAAAACATATATGTCATATTTTCATCTATTAGAATATATATTATCATTCCATCTATTAGAATATATATTATCATTTCATCTATTAGAATATATATTATCATTTCATCTATTAGAATATTGGTATATTTTCATCTAATAGAATATATGGTATTATTTTATCTATTAGAATATATGTTATGTATTCATGTGTTAGAATTTATTTTACATTTTCATATTTTAGAATGTATTTTATATTTTCATCTAATAGAATATTGTTATATTGACACCTCTTAGAAGATATCTAATATTTTCATCTATTAGAATATATTTTATATTTTCATCTATAAGATTATATATAATATTTTCGTCTATTAGAATGAATGTTATATTTTTATCTATTAGAATATTTTTTATATTTTCATCCATTAGAATATTGTTATATTTGCATGTGTAAGAATATTGCAATATTTATATCTATTAGAATATATGTTATATTTTCATCTTTTAGAGTACATGTTATATGTTCATCTATTAGAATATATATTATATTTTCATCTATTAGAATATATTGTATATTATCATCTATTAGAATATACTGTATACTGACATCTATTTGAATATAGTTTATATTTTTATCTATTAAAATATATTTTATATTTTAATCTATTAGAATATCTGTTAAATTTTTATCTATTAGAATACATGTTTTATGTTTATCTATAAAAATATATGTTACATTTTCATCTATTAGAATATGTGTTATATTTCTATCTATTAGAATACATTTTATATTTTACTTCTATTAGAGTATATTTTATAATTTTATCTTTTAGAACCTATGTTATATTTTATTGTATTAGAATATATGTTATATTTTCATCTATTAGAATATATGTCATATTATCTTATATTAGTATATCCTTTTTTATTTTCATCTGTCAGAATATATTTTATATTTCCATCTATTAGAATATATGTTATAATTTCTATATATTAAAATATATTTTACATTCTTTTAGAATACATGTAATATTTTCATCCATAAAAATATATTTTATTTTTTCATCTATTAGAATATTTGTTATATTTTCAGCTATTTGAATATTGTTATATTTTTATCTATTAAAATATATTTTATATTGTCATCTATTAGAATATATTTTATATTGTCATCTATTAAAATATATTTTATATTGCCATCTATTAGAATATATTTTATATTCTACTTCATTAGAGTATATTTTATATTTTCATCTTTTAGAATATATTTTATATTTTACTCTATTAGAATATTGTTACATTTTCATCCATCATCGATTAGAATATAGTTATGCATTCATCTATCTTATATTTTTATCTCTTAGAATATATTATATATTTTAATCTGATAAAATATGTGCAATATTTTCATCTATTAGAATACATGTTAAATTTTCAATTATTTGAATATATTTTATATTTTCATCATATTAGAATATATAACCTTTTCATCTATTACAATATATTTTATATCTTCAGCTATAAAAATACATTTGATATTTCCATCTTTTAGAATATATTTTATATTTTCATCTATATTAGAATATTGTTATATTTTCATATTTTCATCTATTAGACTTTATTGCGTAATTTTATCAATTAGATTATATATTATATTTGTATCTATTAGAATATATGCCATATTTTAATCTATTAGAATATATTTTATATTTTTATCTATTGGATTATTGTTATATTTTCTATCTATTAGAATATATCTTATATTTTCATATATTAGAATATATGTTATTTTTCTTCTCTTAGAATATATGCCCTTTTTTCCTCTATTATAATATATGCTATATTTTCATCTATTAGAATACATGTTATATTTTCATCTATTTGAATATATGTAATATTTTCATATGTTAGAATACATCTTATATTTTTATCTATTAAAATATATGTTATATTTTAATCTATTAGAATATATGTCATATTTTTTCTATGTGAATATATTTTATATTTTCATCTATTAGAATATATTTAATATTTTCGTTTATTAGAATATATATTTTATATAATATATTTTATATAATATATCTATAATATAAAGCTGAATGTCTGTGTGTGTGTACATGTGTGTGGTGTCTGGTCACGAATAGGCTCCTATATGGTTGACTATTTTAAAAAACTGATTTCGTATAATGATAGAAAATGTATTATGACAATGAACTGGGTATGTTTGATCTGGCAGAACAGTGGTTCATTAAAATTGTGGGGTCTGCGTTCGCGCCTGGTCCACAAATTTTAGAAATTAAAAATTAGAAAAAAAAGTTTACAAGTTTTTTTATATAGATGTACATGAGAATACTTTGATAAGTATGTTTAACTTAAATAGAGTGGTATAATAAAATTTTGGGGTCTGCGTTCGCGGCTGGCCTCCATAAAATGGAAATAGGCAAAAACTTTAATAAAGACTTTTCATATCTATCTGCGTAAGTATACTTTGATAATTATATTTCAGTTTGAAGAAATATGGTATAATAAAATTATGGGGGTGTTCGTTCGCGCCTGACCTCCATAGAATAAAAGTTTAACAAGATTTTTCATATAGATCCACAGAATATGGTGATAAGTGTTTCAGTGTGAACAAGTATAAATTATAGGGGTTTATCTATTTTATTTTTACTTTCATCATATTTTGCTTTGGTTTTGATACCCCTAAATTTGAAGCGATCTCTTTACAACCCTTCTTTTCATAAAATATCATACTTTCATAAATCAGAGCCATTTTCTGTAGGCTGTTTTTAAACCCAGGCAACGACGAGTACTTTGGCTAGTAATATATATTTTATATAATATATAAAATAAAATATATTCAAATAGATGCAAATTTAACACATATTCTAATAAGAGAAAATATAAAATATATTCTAAGTATTGAAAATATAACATATATTCTAATAGATGAAATATACAATATATTCTGATACATGAAAATATAAAATATATTCAAATAGATCAAAAAAAATATATTCTAATAGAGGAAAATTTACCATATATTCTAATGGATGACAATATAACATATATTCTAATAGATGAAAATATACAATACATTCTAATAGACTAAAATATAAAAAAATATTCTAATACATGAGAATATAATATATATTCGAATAGATCAATATATAACATATATTCTAATATATTGAAATAAAAAATATCTTCTAATAGATGAAAATGTAAAATATATTCTAATAGATGAACTTATTACAATATTCTAATAGATATAGTATAACAATATTCTAACAGATGAAAATATGACACTATTCTAATAGATAAAAATATAACATATATTCAAACAGATAAAAATAAAACATATATTCTATTAGACAAATATATGACATATATATTTTAATAAATGAAAAATAACATATATTCAAATATATGAAAATATGAGATATATTCTTATAAATTAAAATATATAATAATAATAATAATAATAATAATAATAATAATAATAATAATAATAATAATAATAATAATAATAATATTCTTATATATAAAAATATAGAATATTTTCTAATAGATGAAAATATTACATATATATTAATAGATACAAATATAATATATATACTAATGGATGAAAATATCAGATTAAGTCTAATAGATAAAAATATAAATATATTAAAATAGATGAAAATATAAAATATATTCTAAAAGATGAAAATATAAAATGTATTGTTATTGATGAAAATATATAATATATTCTAATAGACAAAAATTTAACATATTCTTATGTATCAAAATATTAAATATATTCTATTAATCGAAAGTATAACATATATTCTAATAGATGAAAATTGAGCAATAAATTCTATTAGATGAAAATATAACATATATCCTAATAAATAAAAATATAACCTATATTCTAATAAATTAAAATGTAACATACATTCCAATAGAGGAAAATATAATAAATTAAAATATGAAATATATTCTAATAAAGTGAAATATCAAATATATTCTAATAGATAAACATACGAAATATATTCTAATAGATAAAAAAGTAAATATATTCTAAAAGATGAAAATATAAACTAAATTCTAATAGATGAACATATAAAATGCTAATAGATTAAAATTTAAGATATATTTTAATAGATTAAAATATAAAATATATTCTAATATATGAAAATATTACATATATTCTAATAGATGAAAATATAAAATATATTCTAATAGATGAGAATAAAAAATATATGCTAATAGATGAGAATATAAGATATATACTAATACATACAATGTGTACACATATGCTAATAGACGAAATATAATATATTCTAATAGATGAAAAAATAAAATATATTGTAATAGATATACATATAATATATATTGTAATAGATTAGAATAACAGATGAAGTTTAATAAATGAAAATATAAACATATTCTAATAGATGAACATATAAAATATATTCTAAAAGATGAAAATATAAAATATATTCTAATAGATGAAAATATAACATATATTCTAATGAATGAAAATATTACATATTTTTAATTGTTGAAAATATCACAATATTTTGATAGGGGAAAATACAAAATATATTCTAAAAGCTGAAAATATTAAATATATTCTAATTGATAAAAATATAATGATAATGTAAAAGATGAAAATATAAAATGTATTTTAATAGATGAAAATATTAAATATATTCTAATAGATGAAAATATTAAATATATTCTAATAGATAGAAAATATAATTTATATTCTAATAGGTTCAAATATAAAATATATTCTAATAGATAAAAATATGACATGTATTTTAATATATAACAATATAAAACAAATTCTAATAGATGAAAATATAAGATAAATTTTAATTGATTAAAAAATAGCACGCATTCTAATAGATGACAATATATTCTAATAGATTAAAATATAACATATATACTTATAGATAAAAATATAAAATATCTTCTTATAGAGGAAAATACAAAATATATTCTAATAGATGATATTTTAACAATATTCTAATAGAGGAAAATATAAAATATATTCTAATAGATGAAAGTATAAAATATATTTAAAAAAATGAAAATATGAAATATATTCTATTATGTCAAAATATTTCATACCTTCTAATATATTTAATATATTATAATCGATAAAAATAGAATATATACTCGAATAGGTAGCAATGTAACAATATTCTAATTGATAAAAATATAACAATAATCTTATACATGAAAATATATAATGTATTTTTATAGATGTAAATACTAAATTAGATTATAATAGATGGTAATATAAGAAATATTCCAATAGATAATATACCATATTCTAATAGATGAAAAAATGACATATATTCTAATAGATGAAGAATAACACATATTAAATATATAAATATATAACATATATTAAATATATAAAAAAATAAGATATATTCTCATGAATTAAAATATAACAATATTCTAATAGATAAATTAAAAAATATACTCTAATAGATGAAAATATAACATATATTGTAATAGATGCAGATATAATATATATTGTAATAGATGAATATAACAGATGAAGTTTAATAAATGAAAATATAAACATACTCTAATAGATGAACATATGAAATATATTCAAAAGATGGAAATATCAAATACATCCTAATAGATGAACTGATAAAATGTATTCTAATGGTGAAAATATAACATATATTCTAATAAATAAAAATATAAAATAGATTCTAATAGATGAAAATGTAAAATATATTCTAATTGATTAAAAAATAAAATATATTCTAATAGATGAAAATATACCATATATTATAATAGATGAAAATATACCATATATTCTAATAGATGAAAATATACCATATATTCTTATAGATGAACATATAAAATATATTCTTATAGATGAAAATAAAAAATATATTCTAATAGATGAAAATATAAAATACAGATGAAAATATAACATATATTCTAGTAGATAAAAATGTAAAATATATTCTTATGAATTAAAATATAAAATACATTCTAATAGATGATGTAATATATATTCTCATAGATAAAAATATAACATATAGTCTAATAGATGAAAATATGAAATATATTGTAATAGATTTAAATTTTTCATATATTTTAATAGATTAAAATATTGTATTCATTCTAACAGATTAAAATAAAAAATAAGTTATAATAGCTGATAATATAACATATATTCTAATAGACAAAAATATAAAATATATTCTCATAGATTAAAATATAAGATATATCTTAATAGATCGAAATATATAATATATTCTATAACATCAAAGTATAACATATATTCTAATAGAGGAAACTATAACGTATATTCGAATCGATAGAAATATTACAAATTTTCTAACACATTAAAATGTTACATTTAATAGATGTAATGTACTTGCAATAACCCTTATCCCTGAGTGGCTTCCGGGCCTTGATAAGTGATGATCACTGTGAAAAAAAATGTAAATATAACATATATGCTAATAGATGAAAATATGACATATATTCTAATAGATAAAAATATAAATTATATTCTAATAGATAAAAATAAAAGATATATTCTCATAGATTAAAATATAACAATATTTTAATAGATAAAAATATAAAATATATTCTAACAGATTAAAATATAACAATATTTTAATAGATAAAAATATAAAATATATTCTAACAGATTAAACTATAAAATATATTCTAAAAGATAAAAATATAAAATATATTCTAATAGATGAAACTATAAAATATATTCTAATAGACGAAAATATAAAATATAGTCTAATCGATGAAAATATATCGTATATTCTAATAGAACCATATTCTAATATATAAAAATATAAAATATACTAAAAAAATAGTATAAAATATATTCTAAAAGATGGAAATAGACAATATATTTTAATAGATAAAAATATAACATATATTCTAATAGGTGAACATATAAAATAAATTCTAATAGATGAAAATACAAAATATAGATGGAAATCTATATTTTAATAGATGAAATATAAAATATATTCTAAAAGGTGAAAATAAAAAAATATATTCTAAAAAATGAAAATAAAAAATATATTCTAAAAGATGAAAATATAAAATATATTCTAAAAGATGAAAATAAAAAATATATTCTAAAAGATGAAAATATAAAATATATTCTAAAAGATGAAAATATAAAATATATTCTAAAAGATGAGAATATAAAATATATTCTAAAAGATTAAAATATAAAATATATTTTAAAAGATGAAAATATAAAATATATTCTAAAAGATGAGAATATAAAATATATTCTAAAAGGTGAAAATATAAAATAAGATGAACATATAAAATATATTTTAAAAGATTAAAATATAAAATATATTCTAAAAGATAAAAATATAATTTTTTTTTTTTTACATGGAATTCACCACTTATCAAGGCCCAATAGCCACTCAGGGATAAGGGTTATTGTGTGTACAGTAATCAAAGGGATAGTGTAGCAATAGTATTGGAGAATTGGTAAGGTGTCATTACTTAGGGGGGGGGCGGTTCATCAGGAATTTGTTTGTGTTGGACTTGAAGACATCCAGGTCGAAGTCGGGAGGGAAACAGGCAAGCAGAACAGAGTTCCACAGGCGTGCAGTTCTAAGAAAGAAGCTTTGTTCATTGTATCTACGTTTTGATTTAGGCACAGATAGGGAGTGGGGAAAATTATTGATGGTGGTTTCAGCTAGTCGAGTGTTTTTTGAGAAAGATTGGCGAGGGGGGGGACCAGAGAATCGAGCTCAGACGAGCACCTGCCATGGAAATAACGATAGAACAATGACAGGCTCGCTACGTCTCTTCTGTGGGAAAGAGGTTGCAGGGTAGAGAAAAGGGCATCCCCCACCAAGCCACGGAGTCTATTTTGTACTCTGTCAAGGCAGGATAGGCTGTTTTTTGCAGCCCTCGCCCAGATGTGGCAGCAGTACTCCATCTTTGGATGTACTTGGCTCTTATATGGATAGAGAATTGCATCAGTAGTGAGATATCTTCTGGAGCAGTAGAAGGATCCCACCATTTTCCCAGGAACTTTGGCCACAGACTTGATGTATGTGTTTCATTTAAGATCAGGTGTAAAGGTCAAACCCAGGAGCTTATCAAATTCTTGGGCCTCCCTTAGACGAGAGCCATCCATTTCAATTGATGCCAGATGGGGATCAGAGCGTTTATGATGTAGAGATAGGAGCTTGGTCTTAGATACATTAAAGGTAACCAGCCACCTCCTTCCCCACTGTACCACACGCTCAAGATCAGAGGAGAGAGAATCAGAGAGAACATCATCATTTACGGCCTTTGATGTGTTGCCATAGATGGCCGTGTCATCAGCATAGATGTCAACGAAAGATTTTAGTATGTGTTTTGGGAGATCATTGATGTAGATCAGGAAGAGAGTTGGGCCCAGTATGGACCCCTGAGGGACTCCAACATTAATACTGTGGGCCTCTGATTTCTGTCCATCAACAACTACTCTTATGAGCCTATCTGAGAGAAATGACTTAATGATAGAGAAAACATTTCCAGTTATACCGTAGCTGGAAATCTTGTGTAGTAGGCCTTTATGCCAAACCTTATTGAAGGCCTTTGATATGTCGAGAGCAATTGCTCTAGAAATGAAGCCTTTGTCAAGAGATTCGCTAATCCTATGAGATATAACCGTTAGCACATCTGCTGTAGATCTTGCAGAGCGGAAACCATATTGCGTGTCACTAAGAAGGTTATTTCTGCTGAGGTGGTTGACTACTTCTCTATTTATTGTGGATTCCAGCAACTTACTCATGACACACAGAAGACTTATTGGTCTGTACTGAGAGGGGGATGACTTATCACCTGAATTCTTAAATACAGGGCATACTGATGAGGTTTTCCAGGGTGTTGGAAAGCACTTCTCCTTAAGGCAACGCTTAAACAGTTTAGAAAGTATGGGAGCAAGTTCTGGTTGTAATTTTTTTAACACTATAATTGGAATACGGTCGGGACCAGTTACTTTACTGGAGTCAAGGTTCTTGATTAGCTTGGCGACCTCATGCACAGATATTTGTATGTTTCATAGCCTGTTATCTGTTATAGGAGGGAATATGGGGAGTTGATGGCCTTCGTCACATAGGGTAGAATTTGCCGCAAAATTTTTGGCAAATAGTTTGGTCTTGTCGGATGCTGTCGAGATGACCTCTGGTCCATTGATAATGGTTGGGATAGAGCGCCCGTTTCTGTTCAAGATCCTATTTGCTATTTGCCAGAACTGGTGGGAACCAAGCCGCTGCTCAGCTACTTTGGACTTAACGGATCGCGCATATAGTTCTCTTGCATTTTTTATTACTCTTTTACGGTGGTTGCTGGCGGTTCTGAAAGCAGCTTTAGTTTCAGTGCATCTATTATGTTGATAGCTATGGAAAAAGTGATTTCTGTGTGCGATGGCAGCAGCACATTCGGGGGAGAACCATGGCTGGCTGTTAGGTTTTTGTTGGAATTTTTTGGATGGTATGAATTGGCCTATGCCTACAAGTAACCATTCGGTCAGATCTGATACTATAGAGGACACATCCTTTTTAAACATTGAATGGAGAGGGAGATCAGATATGAATGTACGGAAGCTATCCCAGTCCGCCATAGAGTATCGGTATACAGTACGGTGGAGAGGGACGTCTGTAGATTTATTATATTTCATTTTATCTTAACTGATACGACGCAGTGGTCGGAGGATCTCAGAGGAGATAGAACGGAACATGAGCATAGCTCAGGGGAAGTGGATAGAAAAAGGTCTAGGAGGCTTGCAAACTAACCGGTACTATCGGGCACACAGGTGGGCTCGCGGACAATCTGAGTGAGGTCATAGGCAATGGCAAAATCATGACAGAACCTCCCCTCCTCATCAGTCTTATTTGAGTGGGTCAGCCATTCCACATTATGGACATTGAAGTCACCGCAAATGTGAATGTTAGCCGAGGAATGAGTAGACAGGATGAGGTCAATTTTTTCTGATATACTCTTAAAGACAGTAACTCCACTGTTGTGGGGGCGATAGAGGGCAAATATAAATGCGGTAGTGTAAGCAAGTGCAACCCGGAAGCACATATAAGGTAGATTAGGGTTTTCTCTGGAGATATCTCTGCCACATGAGAAGCCATCTTTAATGTAGGCACATATTCCATGCCCGTGGCGAACTTGGGGGTCAGATTTAGATGTTAAATTAGAGTATCCTTTAATTATGAACTCATCTAGGGAGGTGGTCAGCCCTATTCCAGTTTCACTTAGAAAGAATATGTCAAGTTTCGTCTCCTGTAATTGGGTTTCAGCCTCTGGAAGGTTAGAACGTAGACCCCTGATGTTGGAGAAGGAGACCTGGTAGTAGGGGTCTACGTAGGAGCATGGGGTTCTAGGTTTATTCATGTTTTCTTTTTTGAGATATTTCATGTTGAGGATTTTGGGGTTTGTGGAACAGGTTAGCATGCTTGGTTAGAGCAGAACAGAGAGGGAAAGTAAGAGAGGAAAGACAGGAAAAAAAATTTTTTTTAATTTTTTTTTTGTAGCACATGATAAGGTAAAGCCGTAACAATTACCCACTAATATGGCACTGAGAGGCCCCACCAGAGACTACTGCATGGTCCAGAATCCATTCACCAAATTGCAATACAGCAGCCTCAGTACTTTGCACCTGCTGATAGGACAGCCTCCTTAGTGGTTATTCCAATGTTCGGGTCCCTGACTATCAGGCGGTTAACGTCAGCCCAGATGAAAACGTTTACCTCCAGCACCCTTAATAGTGACATGGCCGCAAGGATAGACATAGAGACAGAAAATTTCCGACATCTCAGACTACTGTTCACGAAGTACTACCAACCTGGGAAGCAGCTTTTTCTTCACCCTTTGTCAGAAACATCACTCATTAGAAATGAGGACTGAGGGACAAAAAAGGAGAAGCGAGAGTTACTGGAGCTGCCGATAACACATCCACTGTATTATCTACTCTCCATTAAAAAAAAAAAAAGAAAACGGTAAGAGGCACTTATTTATATCTACTTAGTATAAGTCCTTTGCCCATTCCCAGTTTAGAATAGAATTTGACGATAGTCTCCCTCCCCCATATTAATCCGTGGAGGGTTTTTTTTTTTTTTTTTTTTTTTTTTTTTGCTTTTGGTTCCTAGCGATAGAACCTTCGAGATTAAACTTATAATTACGTTTCAATAATGCAACTTGTGAGGTCAGCTTATGTTTTTAGATTGAGGGCATCTTATTTAAAGGCTAGTTTAGGATAATACCAGACGTATTTAACAACAAAAGTGTTTAAAACACGAGTAATAAGATATGATAGGTAATGTTAAGGAGTTTCAATTTTTAGTAAGACTGCAATAAGAGAACAAAGATAAATAAATAAATTATATATAATACACAAAAATTGGCAAAATTAAGACATGATACATTTCAACAGTTATGGATAAAGTTTTTAACTTAGCTCTGAAGGCACCGACTCTTTCTTCTGAGGTCATCTCGAAAACTGACTAGTAGCTAGCACGCTTGGGGTGTTCTGGTACTTAAGAGATGTGGTGGGTGTGGGGGTTTAATGCTTTTAACTTTTTTTTTCCATTATTTTATTTATTTATTTTTTTATTTTTTTTTGCTTTTGGTTCCTAGTGATAGAACCTTCGAGATTAAACTTATAATTACGTTTCAATAATGCAACTTGTGAGGCCAGCTTATGTTTTTAGATTGGGGGCATCTTATTTAAAGGCTAGTTTAGGGTAATGCCGGAGGTATTTAACAAATATATTTAAATAGACGAAAATATAAAGAATTTATTTTTTCATGTATAAGAATATATGTTATATGTTCATGTATAAGAATATATGTTATATTTTCACCTATTAGGATATATTTCTTGTTTAATCTATTAGAATATATTTTATATTTTCATCTATTAGAATATATTTTATATTTTCATCTATTAGAATATATTTTATATTTTCATCTATTAGAATATATTTTATATTTTATATCTATTAGAATATATTTTATATTTTATATTTTCATCTATTAGAACATATTTTATATTTTCATCTATTAGAACATATTTAATATTTTCATCTATTAGAATATATTTTATATTTTCATCTATTAGAATATATTTTATATTTTATATCTATTAGAATATATTTTATATTTTCATCTTTTAGAATATATTTTGTATTTTCATCTATGAGAATATTGTAATATTTTCATGTATTAGAATATATGTAATATTTTCATCTATTAGAATATATTTTATATTCTCGTCTATTATAATATATGTTATACTCTCATCTATTAGAACAGATTTTATATATTTTTTTAGAATAAATGTTATATTTTCATTTATTAGAACGTATTTTATATTTTCATCTATTAGAATACCTGTTGTATTCTCATTCTATTGGAATATTGTTATATTTTTATCAATTAGAATATATGTAATGTTTTCATATATAAGAATATTATAGCATTTTCATCAATTGGAATAATTTTTATATTTTATATAGTTATTAGAATATATTATATATTTTCATTTATTAAAATATATGGTATATTTTCATCTATTTTTATATATGTTATATTTTCATCTATTATAATATAATATTCTATAAATGTTATAGTTTCATGTTTTAGAATATATGTTAAATTTTTATCTTTTAGAATATTTTTGTATTTTAATCTATTAGAATGTATTTTATATTTTAATCTACTAGAATAATTTTCATCTATTAGAATATATCCTATATTTTTATCTATTAGAATATATTTTATATTTTCATCTATTAGAATATTCTAATAGATGAAAATATAAAAATATTCTAATAGATGTAAATATAAAATATATTCTAATAGATAATAGATATATATATATATTAATAGATAATATATTTTCATCTATTAACATATATTTTATAATTTCATCTATTAGAATATATGTTATACTTACATCTATTAGAATACATGTTATATTTTCATCTATTAGAATATATGTTATATTTTCATATATTAGAATATGTTTTATATTTTTTTATCTTTTAGAGCATATTTTATATTATCCTTTATTAGAATATTGTTATATTTACATCTATAAAAATATATCACATATTTTCATCTATTAGAATATATTTTGTATTTCCCCCTATTAGAATATATGTCCTATTTTCATGTATAAGAATATATGTTATATTTTCATCTATTAGAATATATTTTATCTTTTCATCACTTAGAATATATTTAATATTCTGATCTATTAGAATATATTCTAATAGATAAAAATATGACATATATTCCAATAGATGAAAATAAAACATATATTCTAATAGATGAATATATAACATATATTCTAATACATGAAAACATAAAGCGATCCAGAATCAAAGTTTTTGTACCCTTAGTATTCTTACTTGTATCATTTTGCTCAGCTTGTTTTGATTGTGAATGAATTTAGAAAATTGTTAATATTCCGGATCGGAGCTACTTTATCGTCTATCATAAAATTAAATCCATCACCATTTTTATTTATGGAGAGTTAAAAATATTCTATTATGTCTATAATCACTAGCATATGAAACTCAATTTTCACGTGTTCTTTTCTTTTCCAAAATAAACTATCCCCAAACTTACATTCTGATATTTTAATTTATTGATTACTGTATTCATTCTAGGTCTGTTATAGTTTATCTTCAGATTTCTATTTGCTAATGAAAGAACAAAAACTCGTTTATCTTTTAATTTGATTTTTGTAGACATTTGTTTAAAAAGTTTATTTTGTTGTTCGATATAAGCATGTACTAATGAGTACAATTCATCATAATTTTGACATAAGTCTTGAGTAGCTGCTTTTAAAATAGAAGATCTATGGCTACTACAATCGTTTAACTTTTCTTTGTCTTTTACTGTCGTTTTAATTCCAAAGTCTTTGTTGTTAGCAAATTACATCTGTCCACATTCCTTAAAGCAAAACATAAAATTATTTAAACACTCCCTGATTTTGAATCATTATTTTGTTTGGGACATGAATGAGTTATATGCTTTCTGTTTTACATAAAAGACAAGTAAATCTTAACATGCCCCCCCCCCCGCCGTTACATTCTGATTTATTATGACCTGACGTAAGGATAATTCCAAGATTTCAGCTAATTTTACTTCATAATTAGGATAGGTTTTGTGATGGGCATGTGTGGAAGGGTGCAAGAATTGTGTGTAATGTCTTAGTGTGTGGCAAAAAAAGACAGTGCTAGAGTCATTCAGAGAGTAACTACCACGGTTGCTCTGACAGTGTGTCAGAATTGTTTGGACTTGTGTCAGGTCATGTCGCTGGAAGTATTTGGAATGGTGCCAGGTCGTATCAACGATATTGTTCATATTGAGATGGAAACCTATGGGTTATCTTTGTTGTTTGATTGATTTGATGTCGGATGTGATAGTGTTTGATGGCAGTGTGGTGCCTAATTCCAATGCTGTGTACCAACAATTGAGTGAGGAAAAGCATGTGGATTTTGGATTATGATTGTGTGAAAAAAAACAGCTTTTGCCTTGGATCTCTTCACCGCATGGAAGCATTTTGCAGCATGCCACCTTCAACAAGGTGAAACGATGTCTTTCTATCCCATTATTTAGGACTCTATATAATGCCTTCAGCAAGTTTTCACGGGCGGTTTACAAAAGCATACTTTTATATTTTCGTTCTTTTTTGGGAGAGGGTATTCAATTATAGAACTTGTATAGATTTTTAACAGGTGCTTCTGCAGTTTAATTAATAATATTCTGTAAGTAACGCACCGACATTAACCGAGCAGAAGAACCATTTAATATTTCACAAAAATTCTGTTTACATGGCAGGAGAGCTTTAGGATAGAGTGAAGTGAAGGTTAATGGAGTGACATTTGATGGACCGCCCCGGGTAACGTTTACTCTAGCTACACCACTGAGATGACACCAGGTCTATATGCCTTAGAAGTGTTTAGGATTTTTTATGATATCATGAACATCAGAAAAAAGTGATTTTACGATCTACTGGTGTGGTTTCTACCACAAAGCGAAATTAAACAAGGAGTGCTTTGTGGGGTCTAAGGAAGAGTTGAAAGTAAAACGCTGAACAAGCAGGTCAGTCTTTCTGATGCAAGCGACTTCAAGGTTGTTGGATACTAGGGCAATTGTTGATTATTAAATATTTATCACACTATTATAAATTTTCCAGAAATTGAGAGTTCCTATTTTCTGCGACTTGATAATCAAAATATTTTCTTTCAGTAAAGTATTTTAACTGTACTCAAAATACAAGAAATGAGCTAAATTTCTACATTTATTCATTTAGATTAAAATACTTACTTTTTATTTACTTTACAAAAGATGTTCAAATGACTCACATAATAAAAACATTTTTAAGAATGAAAAAGGAAGCCAAATTAAAAAGAATTCATATCAAATAGTTGGAAAAATAATTTCTTGTGTTTCTCATATTCTAGTTATCATTGTGTTTATTTTTGTCTCGAACTTGTGCTTTTTTTAATGTTCATTTTATTCCAATCCAGGGTACTCTTTTTCAGAAGCTGGAGTTTCCTCACATTAAATACCGACCTTGTGTCTTACTCTGCCCTCGTGAGGCGGTAATAAATAGGCACAATAGATTCCCTTTGAAGTAATATCTGCAAGGTGAAGAGTTTATAATGAAACAAGTGTGACGAGATCTCCAACGGAACATGTGGCCTGATAATGCTTCAGTGTCAGAAATAAATTAAGAAGAATAATGTTTTCTTTAAAGCAGTGTATCTGATCAGTTCCTGCAATGTGTATTCATTGATAGATTGCCTGAACATGCAGAAGAATTATTACGAGCATCCTCTGAGATGGAGGATCTTGATTTTCACATGTGTTAACACATGCTCATGCCATTTTAAAGAACTGCACTGGAGTTACAGAGCAGGCTGCAGTAGCTGCAAAGTCAGCACAATGCACATCTAAGGAGATGGATACTCCCTCATGGTGTTATAAATATGATGGACCCAATCATTGAGCAAACGATTATCTACTGGATCGTGAGGCAAAGGTCCTGATGTAAAGATCCGAAGAATCAGCACATATTACTGATGTCACCGACATGGGCATATTGCTCGATTTTGTTCCGGAAATAAGCAGGGGTAAGAGAATGCAGTTTCAATTTTATCCTCCGAAATCTTGTGAAATCTGGTAATATGCTACCAGTTGTGAATGTTCACATCAATGAAACGCACCGTTCAGACTTGGTGGATATTGGTTGCATGCAGTCACTAGTCCACAAGTCATGTTATAAGGAATGGATGAGGAAAGTGACCCCTGGCCTCACAGCAAATGGAGGCACACTTAGCTGCTATGGAATTGGAAACATTGGTGCAAAGCTCGGCATTACCATAGAAGTTTTAGTTGTGGATGGACACCTATTTGGATTTAATTTGTTGCTTGGGCTGGCTGCAATCAAGTGACTGAAAGGAGTAGCTGTGACTAGTGTTGTTGCTAACGTTTCCATAATTTAGCAAACCAAATTTTGCTGCATCACTATTACCAAGTCTGATTTCACCACAGAGTATGAAAAGAACACTCAGAAGCGGATCACATCCTGGAAATTGGTTGATAACCAACTTCCAATTACGTTGAAGAATAGACTTGCAGAATATCCAACCCCAGTACACATTTGAGAGGAATATGATCAGGAACAGCAAATGTGAATCGATGATGGCTAGCTGCTGCCATATCCGGAGGAAAAACTCTGTCCTCTAAAAGGTCTAATCATCATCATGCCTGTTCTGCAGGGAAACAAACCAAAGGTTCAGCCCGTTATTAATTATCATAAGCCAATTGAATATGTGAACATATACACTGCCAATGCGGAAGTGTACCTGCAAAAATTAAGGGGGTGGCAATAACGAGGGCCAACAGTAATAGTGCTAGACCTATGCCAAGTCTATTAGCAAGTACATGTCTACAAATTTCTTTGGCCGTTCCAAATGGTAGAGATCAAGGGAAAACCATATTGCCTTATCCACCAAGGATTTGGAATCCATATTGCCCTTTTAATAATGCAGGCCATTGTTAATCCTAAGCCAGGATGAGATCCTAAATGTAAATACGTCTTCTTATATTAACAATAATTTTGTGAATGAGAGAATGTGTTCTGCAGCCCATGTCAAGGAATATTTGGAGAAGTTGGGATTACATGTCCAAGAGGAGCAAGGAAAACTTCTATGGTGTCGTGAAAGTGAACTCATTGTAGTCCCTAGTAGACTCACGCATCAAATTATCTTGCCATTTGCCGATATGTGACTGATTACATACTGTTTGTGAAACGAAGGGCAAACACTGTGACAACTAGCTGGGATGATGAAGTGCAAGACTTTCTTCTAACACATATGATAAAAGAGTGGCATAGGACGATCTAGTGAAAGGTAACTGGTGTATCTGTGAATAAGCAGTTACGGTGTTCGTAGATGCTAGTTTTTTACCCACTGACGTGGTTGTGGAAAGCAATAGTTCCATGGTGGAAGATGCAAGCTGGCAGCTGTGTGAAGGCAAACATATAAACTTGATACTGTGCTGCGAGATGTCAACCTTGCATTTCAATGGAAAGCCAAAACCATTCATTTACAAACGGACTTTGCATGTGTATATCGGTGGATAACTAACAGCTTTTTCGGACAGACAAGGGGGCACACCAAAGCAGCATCTGTAATGCAAATTAGGTATTGCATCTATGCGCTCTGAGAATTGGTCTCAAAATATTGATTAACGATGGAGGTGGGCGCTCATAAGGTCTCACGAAAATTAAGCTGATAAACTTACATGGTATCACAGCGATGGTTAAATGAAATTCACAAGATGACAGAACTCAGAGAACCTGTGTGCGTCTAAGTAACAGAACATGACTTTTCTCAAGTACAGGCAATCCATTAGTCCAGTGAACATTCAAGTGTGAAGAGGATGTTGTCTTTGCAAAGTTAATCAACTCAGGAATAACTGGAACTGAGGTCCAGACGGTGGTTAGAGATTGCAAAGAATGCCAATCCATAGATCCAGACCCAGTCCATTGGAAGCTTGGTAGGCTTGATGCTATGGAAATTTGGAGCAGTGTGCTATAGATATAACCTATTTCCACACTCAGCTGTACCTGATGTTGATAGACTGTGGCCGTGGCCGTTTTGCTATCTGGAGATAGTTGCATTGACAAGATTCTGCTAGTGTCATCAAGCAACTGGAAATTATGTTCTATGAAAGGGATCTGCCAATTGAGTTGCTTACTGATAATGGTGCAGGTTTTGCAGAGGGAGATTTAATGAGTTTTCATAGATGTATAGTGTGCACATAAAATTTCGGTGCACCCATGTGCAATCAGAAAATAGATTCCAAGACTCGAGTTTCACCCTCATTTGGGCACATGAGTTAGATATAAACTTGAGGCTTGGATTTTCGGTTTGTTGGCTGTCATAGCTCTTGTGAGCTGCGACCATGTTTGACTGTGGAAATAATTATATAATCTCTCACATTCTGAAAAAAGTCTATTACTAATTGCTCGCTAGGTTAGCATTGCTGGATGGGGTCATCCTAGCGAGTTGAAAATTCCTACTCGTGAGACATTGACTTGGATTAAACTGTGGCCATCGCTTTATTGCAGATTACAAAATAATCAATATTTCAGTAAATATAAGTTATAAAAAGTTGAAAATTACACCATCCAAGGACTGTATTAAGGTGAGATAAATCCTAAAATTTCATCCAAATTCATGTTATATTTAAAAAGTTATGTTATTTTTTTAATATTCAAGGAATTTTCACCGTCCATCGCTTTATTGCAGGTCTCATAAAATGCCAAAAAAGGACGTTTAACAGCTACCGAGAAGCAGAGGATTATTGCAGGACTAGCAGAAGGACTCTTGATCATAAATTTAGCCACAGAACTAAAAAGGGATCCCCGAACTTTAGCTACATTCGTCAAGAGCCCCAACATCAAGTCCAGGAAAGATAAGGGCACAAGGAGGAACCTTTCTGATCGGGATCTTCGAAAAATTCGTAGAGAGATTGTGCGCAACCCAAACAGCACCAGTGCAACAATTTTTGCGAGGGCTGGAGTCATACCAAGGTCCAGACAAGCCCGATGCAATGTACTGAATGAAATGGCAAGGAACATCAATCCTATTCCAAGGCCTCCATTGAGCCAAACCCATAAAGAAAAACGATTGGCTTGGGCACAAAAATATATGAAAATGGATTGCCAAAATGTTCTGTTCAGATGAGGCTCGTGCTACCCTTGATGGACCGGACGGATGGGCCAAAGTTTGGAATCCAAATGGAACTCCAACGCCTTATAGATTTCGTCGCCAACAGGGAGGTGGAGGCATAATGTTTTGGGCGGGAATTATTGGGGATAAGCTATGTGGACCATTCTGAGTGCCAGAAGGTGTCAAGCTCACCAGCAATGCCTACACTGCCTTTCTAAATGAGAATTTGTTACCATGGCTAGATGATCTTCACTTGTCACGTCGTTTTAAGATTATTTTTATGCATGACAATGCCCCATCTCATGCTGCTAGGGCAACTACATCCTTCCTTGGATCTCAGGGCTTTGTTGGAGAAACCCTCATGTCCTGGCCACCGTGTTCTCCGGACCTTAACCCCATCGAACACCTATGGTCAATATTGAAACGAGGAGTTTATGAGGGAGGAGAGCAGTTTTCTTCGAAGGATGCCCTTTGGAACAAAATAGTCGACGTTGCCAGAACCATTACTCCATCTCAGATCAAACAATTGACCTCCTCGGTGGACAAAAGGTTGTTTAATGTAATTTCAAAACATGGGGGATATGTGGACAAATAATTCGTTTGTTTGACACTTAGCCCTCGGGATGTGCCTTTGTTTTTGTTAATTTTCCCCAGAAAATGTGTTCAATATAAATTTATGATGCTTTGGTATTGTTTTATTGAGCTAAAACATTATCTTAGAAGACTTGCAATAAAGCGATGGACAGTGAAAATTCCTTGAATATTAAAAAAATAACATAACTTTTTAAATATAACATGAATTTGGATGAAATTTTAGGATTTATCTCACCTTAATACAGTCCTTGGATGGTGTAATTTTCAACTTTTTATAACTTATATTTACTGAAATATTGATTATTTTGTAATCTGCAATAAAGCGATGGACACAGTTTATAACTGATTCAATGACCACGTCCCTTCTCGAGATGAAGTAGGTCTGTTCCACAGTTAGATTTCGCTGCGGTTTGATTGATCTGTGTCAGTTAGTAGACTTTCTTGTGTGTGAGGCATTTGCTCAGTTGACAGGGTGCTTACCTCGCATGCAAGAGGCTCGGGTTTCGAATCACGGGTTCGGATGTCTGATGAGCCCAGATGAGGATGAAAGTCTTGGACTTCCAGTTTGTTGGCTGTCATGGCTCTTGTGAGCTGCGACGTTGTTGACTGGAAAAATTATATATATATATATATATATATATATAAATGCAGATACCTAAACAAAGCAAGAAAAGTACACTGAGCCGGTGTGCTTCTGTCTTTTTGAAGAATGGTTATCGTTAAAGTTATTTATTTTTCGAAATATTAGTAATATGAAGAGACGTCATTAGTTTTTTTTTAAGTGCAATATTATGCCCGAAGGAATATACTTATTTATAAGAACATTGCATTTATAATTCTGCATGTTGTTATGGTCGGGAAAGCAGTGAACAGGAAGGGAATTCCAACGCCAAGACGTTTGTGAAAAGAACTTCTTTTGAGTAGAAAACCTATTAGCATCTATGGATTGTTGAGGTCCTGTTCATTGAGAGGCAAAACTGTGTTAAGTTTATTGGAGCACAGTTCGTTGAAGTATGTGTTCAAGAAGCACAGGGATACACCACTGTAGTGCAGGATCTTTTTAGTTAGAATTGTTTTGCACTCTGTCCAAAGGAGGGAGGCTGATTAGTTCGTTCACCAGCCCAGATGTAACAACAATACTCCAAACATGGATGAATGGTGACTAGAGTATTGGAGGATGTGAGAAGTGTTATTGTCAGAGCTTTCTTCTTTTGTAGCAAACTTTGCCACATCTTTTATGCACCTATTCCATTTTATGTTGCTTGAGAATGTCACTGCATCGAGTTTGGACATTGGACTCTCGGGAAGGATAATATCAGGATTGACAATCGGATTTTGGAAAGTTGCTTTTACTTGCCCTATTCTATTACAAACTGGGGGTCATTTTCTAAGGATTCGGCCATTGCCTTGCATAAGCCGTTATTAGATTTTCCCTCATGCGAAGAACAGAGCATGTTGTGATCAACAAATGCAATAAACTCAGACACGATTGCACCAGGAAGGTCGTTTATGAAGATCAGGTGCAAATATCAACCTCTGGGCATATTTGCATTGATGTGATGTTGTTTAGATGTATGACCATAGAAAACAACCTGGATTATCCACCCACCATCTAATTTTGCTACACAACATGTTAAAGAGAGAAAGAGAGAGAGAGAGAGAGAGAGAGAGAGAGAGAGAGAGAGAGAGAGAGAGAGAGAGAGAAATTGCTGAAAACTATGATTGCCAGTCAGATTTGGTCAAGTGTATAAGTTTTTTCTGCTTTAAAGAAAACATTATTTTGTTAATTTCTTTCTGACACTGAAGCATTATCAAGCCACACGTGCGGTTGGAGAGTTCGTCACACTTGTTTCATTATAAACTCTTTACTTTGCAGATATTGCGTCAAAGAGAATCCATTGTGTCTATTTATTATCAGATTAAGACAAGAAGTTGTGCCTATATATTACCGCCTCACGAGGCCAGAGTAAGACACAAGGTCGGTATTTAATGTGAGGAAACTCCAGCTTCTAAAAAAGAGTACCCTGGATTGGAATAAAATGAACATTAAAAAAAGCACAAGTTCGAGACAAAAATAAACACAATGATAACTAGAATATGAGAAACACAAGAAATTATTTTTCCAACTATTTGATATGAATTCTTTTTAATTTGGCTTCCTTTTTCATTCTTAAAAATGTTTTTATTATGTGAGTCATTTGAACATCTTTTGTAAAGTAAATAAAAAGTAAGTATTTTAATCTAAATGAATAAATGTAGAAATTTAGCTCATTTCTTGTATTTTGAGTACAGTTAAAATACTTTACTGAAAGAAAATATTTTGATTATCAAGTCGCAGAAAATAGGAACTCTCAATTTCTGGAAAATTTATAATAGTGTGGTAAATATTTAATAATCAACAATTGCCCCAGTATCCAACAACCTTGAAGTCGCTTGCATCAGCAAGACTGACCTGCTTGTTCAGCGTTTTACCTTCAACTCACAAAACACTTCTTGCTAAATTTCCCTTTGTAGACAGAAACCACACCAGTAGATCTGAAAATCACTTTTTTCTGATGTTCGTGATATCATAAAAAAAACTAAACACCTCTAAGGCATATGGATTTGATGTCATCTCTTTATAATAATTAAGAAGTCTGCTGAACTATTACCTATGCTCTCCAAACTCTTCAACAAATATTTAGCTGAGTATTGCTTCCCTGATAGCTTCTACGGTAACAGTATTCAAAAATTCTGGGGAAAAAACTAACCTACTATATTATCCCCCATAAGTCTCCTCTCTCCTATTTGCTAAAATTTTGGAGTCGTTAATCAATTAGTGCTCATTCACCATCTTGTAACTGCTAAGCTTCTTTCTGAATTACAGTATGGATTTAGATAAGCCGGTTCTACTGTTGATATTTTAACCATCATCTCTGAACGCACATACCATGCAC
Organism: Euprymna scolopes; assembly: GCF_053919585.1. Lineage (NCBI taxonomy): Eukaryota > Metazoa > Mollusca > Cephalopoda > Sepiida > Sepiolidae > Euprymna > Euprymna scolopes. The sequence goes on from NC_136516.1 coordinate 56,052,353, forward strand.
TGTATAAGACAAGGTAAGCTAGGCATGTAGTTCTTAATATATTGAAAGCCTTTGACAAGGTCTGGCGTGAAGAGCATCTCAACATGATCAGATTTTTCATAGTCAAGAGAAAAATGCAGGTTTTTCTCGATAGCCATACATCAAAACAACATAATATTAATGCAAGTGTGCCCCAGGGGTCGATCTTTGGACCTTTATTATTTCTAATATTCATAAATGATCTCCCTGATAAATTGTGTCTGAGATAGGTATATTTGCTGATGAGATCACACTCTATAATGAGGCAAAAACAAATGTACACATAGCAATGGTAAAAACACAAGAAAAACTATCTTCAGTCAGTAGTAGAATGGGGTTGTATATAGATGGTAACATTTAATGCTACTAAGATTAAGCTTCTTTCCTTTAAAAACTACTAACACCCTTCTCAACCACCTATTGCAAAGACAAGTAACACCCTGCCTGAGAGCTCATCCTTCAAACTCTTTGGCTTAACAGTCACAGGCAACACAAATTGGAGCACATATATTGATATATTGGCAAGGCTTCTGCAAAGAACGTGGATTCCCTCTACTGTGCTAGAAAATTACTCACACCAGAGAGCAACCAATGTCTTTACAAAGCTACAATTCACCCATGCATGGAGTATTGTTACCACATGGGATTCGTGCATCAATCACGACTCTCTCATTCTTAGACGACATCCAAAAAAGTCTAATAGGTCTCGCATTTTAATATATGTGCACTGATCAATTTATAGCATCTATGCCCCCCCTCGATGTAGATACTTAATATATGTGCACTGATCAATTTATAGCATCTATGCCCCCCCTCGATGTAGATACTTAATATATGTGCACTGATCAATTTATAGCATCTATGCCCCCCCCCCTCGATGTAGATACTTAATATATGTGCACTGATCAATTTATAGCATCTATGCCCCCCCCTCGATGTAGATACTTAATATATGTGCACTGATCAATTTATAGCATCTGTGCCCCCCCTCGATGTAGATACTTAATATATGTGCACTGATCAATTTATAGCATCTATGCCCCCCCCCCCGATGTAGATACTTAATATATGTGCACTGATCAATTTATAGCATCTATGCCCACCCCTCGATGTAGATACTTAATATATGTGCACTAATCAATTTATAGCATCTATGCCCCCCCCCTCGATGTAGATACTTAATATATGTGCACTGATCAATTTATAGCATCTATGCCCCCCCTCGATGTAGATACTTAATATATGTGCACTGATCAATTTATAGCATCTATGCCCCCCCTCGATGTAGATACTTAATATATGTGCACTAATCAATTTATAGCATCTATGCCCCCCCCTCGATGTAGATACTTAATATATGTGCACTGATCAATTTATAGCATCTATGCCCCCCCCCTCGATGTAGATACTTAATATATGTGCACTGATCAATTTATAGCATCTATGCCCCCCCCTCGATGTAGATACTTAATATATGTGCACTGATCAATTTATAGCATCTATGCCCCCCCCCCTCGATGTAGATACTTAATATATGTGCACTGATCAATTTATAGCATCTATGCCCCCCCCTCGATGTAGATACTTAATATATGTGCACTGATCAATTTATAGCATCTGTGCCCCCCCTCGATGTAGATACTTAATATATGTGCACTGATCAATTTATAGCATCTATGCCCCCCCCCCGATGTAGATACTTAATATATGTGCACTGATCAATTTATAGCATCTATGCCCACCCCTCGATGTAGATACTTAATATATGTGCACTAATCAATTTATAGCATCTATGCCCCCCCCCTCGATGTAGATACTTAATATATGTGCACTGATCAATTTATAGCATCTATGCCCCCCCTCGATGTAGATACTTAATATATGTGCACTGATCAATTTATAGCATCTATGCCCCCTTGATGTAGATACTTAATATATGTGCACTGATCAATTTATAGCATCTATGCCCCCCCTCGATGTAGATACTTAATATATGTGCACTGATCAATTTATAGCATCTATGCCCCCTCGATGTAGATACTTAATATATGTGCACTGATCAATTTATAGCATCTATGCCCCCCCCCCCCGATGTAGATACTTAATATATGTGCACTGATCAATTTATAGCATCTATGCCCACCCCTCGATGTAGATACTTAATATATGTGCACTGATCAATTTATAGCATCTATGCCCCCCCTCGATGTAGATACTTAATATATGTGCACTGATCAATTTATAGCATCTATGCCCCCCCTCGATGTAGATACTTAATATATGTGCACTGATCAATTTATAGCATCTATGCCCCCCCTCGATGTAGATACTTAATATATGTGCACTGATCAATTTATAGCATCTATGCCCACCCCTCGATGTAGATACTTAATATATGTGCACTGATCAATTTATAGCATCTATGCCCCCTCGATGTAGATACTTAATATATGTGCACTGATCAATTTATAGCATCTATGCCCCCCCTCGATGTAGATACTGTATATATGTGCACTGATCAATTTATAGCATCTATGCCCCCCCTCGATGTAGATACTTAATATATGTGCACTGATCAATTTATAGCATCTATGCCCCCCCTCGATGTAGATACTTAATATATGTGCACTGATCAATTTATAGCATCTATGCCCCCTCGATGTAGATACTTAATATATGTGCACTGATCAATTTATAGCATCTATGCCCCCCCCCCCGATGTAGATACTTAATATATGTGCACTGATCAATTTATAGCATCTATGCCCACCCCTCGATGTAGATACTTAATATATGTGCACTGATCAATTTATAGCATCTATGCCCCCCCTCGATGTAGATACTTAATATATGTGCACTGATCAATTTATAGCATCTATGCCCCCCCTCGATGTAGATACTTAATATATGTGCACTGATCAATTTATAGCATCTATGCCCACCCCTCGATGTAGATACTTAATATATGTGCACTGATCAATTTATAGCATCTATGCCCCCCCCTCGATGTAGATACTTAATATATGTGCACTGATCAATTTATAGCATCTATGCCCCCTCGATGTAGATACTTAATATATGTGCACTGATCAATTTATAGCATCTATGCCCCCCCCCTCGATGTAGATACTGTATATATGTGCACTGATCAATTTATAGCATCTATGCCCCCCCTCGATGTAGATACTTAATATATGTGCACTGATCAATTTATAGCATCTATGCCCACCCCTCGATGTAGATACTTAATATATGTGCACTGATCAATTTATAGCATCTATGCCCACCCCTCGATGTAGATACTTAATATATGTGCACTGATCAATTTATAGCATCTATGCCCACCCCTCGATGTAGATACTTAATATATGTGCACTGATCAATTTATAGCATCTATGCCCCCCCTCGATGTAGATACTTAATATATGTGCACTGATCAATTTATAGCATCTATGCCCCCCCTCGATGTAGATACTTAATATATGTGCACTGATCAATTTATAGCATCTATGCCCACCCCTCGATGTAGATACTTAATATATGTGCACTGATCAATTTATAGCATCTATGCCCCCTCGATGTAGATACTTAATATATGTGCACTGATCAATTTATAGCATCTATGCCCCCCCCTCGATGTAGATACTGTATATATGTGCACTGATCAATTTATAGCATCTATGCCCCCCCCTCGATGTAGATACTTAATATATGTGCACTGATCAATTTATAGCATCTATGCCCCCCCTCGATGTAGATACTTAATATATGTGCACTGATCAATTTATAGCATCTATGCCCCCCCCTCGATGTAGATACTTAATATATGTGCACTGATCAATTTATAGCATCTATGCCCCCTCGATGTAGATACTTAATATATGTGCACTGATCAATTTATAGCATCTATGCCCCCCCTCGATGTAGATACTGTATATATGTGCACTGATCAATTTATAGCATCTATGCCTCCTCGATGTAGATACTTAATATATGTGCACTGATCAATTTATAGCATCTATGCCCCCCCCCGATGTAGATACTTAATATATGTGCACTGATCAATTTATAGCATCTATGCCCCCCCCCTCGATGTAGATACTGTATATATGTGCACTGATCAATTTATAGCATCTATGCCCCCCCCGATGTAGATACTTAATATATGTGCACTGATCAATTTATAGCATCTATGCCCCCTCGATGTAGATACTTAATATATGTGCACTGATCAATTTATAGCATCTATGCCCCCCCTCGATGTAGATACTTAATATATGTGCACTGATCAATTTATAGCATCTATGCCCACCCCTCGATGTAGATACTTAATATATGTGCACTGATCAATTTATAGCATCTATGCCCCCCCTCGATGTAGATACTCCCAATTCACCTGATAAGTAGCCAAATCCCACCCTGCACTCTTGAGGTCCTTAGATGTTTCTAATCTAATAGATTTTTGCCAAATCAAACTGCTAGACTTATGAATTTTCCCTCTGTTTTCTTGCTTCCCTTACTGTCCTAACATACAAAAGTTTAAATATAATGTGTATAGACATTTTTCTGCCCAACTCCCTACAATTTCCAGTTAAACACGATCCCAAATAATAGCCTCTTACGTTTAAAGTGATAATATCTCTTGTTTAGGGTAGAAAAAGTAAAAAATTAAGTTAATTCAAATTCACACAATGACAACACCTGCTTAATTATATATGAGCTCAGTGGTAAAGTTAACTAATTTGCATATTTTGTTAATTAACTACACGTTTATAATGGTATTTGTTTTTATTTTACTTCAACAATTGTTTTGCTTTTAATTTCACCAATAGTCCTGTTTCAGAATATTATTTTATTTCAGGAATAAATGTTTAGCAAATCTATAAAAATTTGAAATACCAAATATGGTGAGTTCTTGTTTATGCTCAAATATTTATACCTTTCCGGCTTATTCTTTGAAGAACAAATATGTTTTTTTATCTCCTCTTTATTACCGTTATATTTAAAAGATAAATTAGTTTGCATCAAAATATTAATGTTTATCTTTTTTAAGGAAATCGATCATATATGAACAAACGCAAAATTGTTTGTTTCATATTTTATCATTTAAAGGTTTTTTTAAAGATTTTAACTACAGAAGTAAGTGGTAATGATCTCGCAACACCGCATAGTATTTGAATAGAGAAACAAAAATTTTAAAGGAATTGAACTGGTGACTTGAGAGGCATTGGTTTGCTGGCTCAACCAACGAGCCATTGCTTAGTGACATTATTCGTTTGCTGTCACCAAGATGACAAGTCCATTAAGCTAAGCTGATTTGCGAATGGGCTTTATTGATGTTAATCTCTATTAGTCATCTGTCAGTGAAACCGCAGGGAATCTGCTTTCTGCTTTAAGTTCAACAGCTTTGTCAACGAATATCAGCACAGTGGGTAGGAAATGGCCCTTGTTTGGAAAGGTTCAGACAAATTTTTAAAAATAACATCGAAAAGGGAGATAAACTATTCCAACATTTTTCCAAGAAATAGAAAATCTAGTCTTTGGACGATGTTTCCACTAACAGACATAATTTGGCAACTCTAATGGAGAATATTAGTTGAATCGGAAAGAACTCTGTGGCATTTTACCTTTGAGCAAAGAATAATATCGGTTCTGTTACTACACTTAATTTTTTTATGTTCTCAATCAGTGAAGGTAAAATCATTCTAGACTAATGCAATTTTACTTTTTAAGCCAATTTAATCCAAAGTGCTTCTTTTTGGAGAGTTGGATTTTTTCAAGCTATTAAAACTGATCTTGTGTCGTACCTTACTTATGTGAAGAGGCAAGTTAAATAATAATTAGTCAATAACTGCATCCTCCACTTGTATCCAATTGACTTGGAAGAACTAGTATTTAAATCTACTATGATATACCCATGTATAGCACATGAGGGTCATGGAAAATGTTATCAAGTCAAATGCAGAAATACATGCTTACAGGATGTAGATACACAAGTGCTTTTACACATTTTATTGCGGCATTGTGTCAATATTCATCTGTTTCCCTACGAAGGTGGAAAAAGACATAAGATCAGTTTTTTAATGTGGGAATAAATCTAGTTCCCTAAAAAGATCAATCTAGACTGGAACAATATTTAAAGTTTCCTCTTTTTAGAAGGATTTCTTCTTGATAGCAGAGAACAGAAAATATGAAGTGACTGATACTGAATACTTTATACCTTTGTTAGTGATGGTCATATTTGTTTACCGAGTGGAGGTTGGCTGATGGACTGTGCATAAATTAAGGGGAAGCCAGTGATTGGTGGAGGTTGTTCAAATAATCTACAGAAAAGTTCAAAGTCATGTTAGAATTAACAGCACATTTAGTGACAGTGTAAATGTTTTGTACTAACTCTGCTGCTTTTTATTTATATATTAGAAACATTTTACAACAAATTTTCTATAGATTGTCAGGAAGAGATGGTGTAAGGTGATGACTTAGTACTTGCCTGTGAAACAATGGAAGACGTATTAAGTGAAAGATTTGAAGGAAGCTATGGAAAGTAAAGGTCTGAAAGTGAATGTTACGAAGACCAAACTAATGATTAGTGATTGTAGAGTTGGTAAATTTCCCAAAAGAGGAAAGCTTTTCTGTTTATGAAAAAAGAGTCAGGTGTAATTCAATTTGTTGTGGTAGGAGAGGTGCTGTGGGATTGCAGGTAAGAGAAGATAACCAATTTGTGTGTAAAAAGTGTCAAACAATAAAGATGAATGAGCTTTCAACAAGGTCTATTAGGATGGCAAAGCTGTTAAAGCTGTGAAGAAATTTTGTTACTTTGGTGATACCTTAAAGCATCAGGTGGAGCAGGTGCTAGTGTGTCAGTAATTTGGATTGGATGAAGAAATCAGGAGTACTTTTGCCATTACAGACCAGCAAACTGCCAATCAAGAGGAGAGTCTATCAGGCATGTGTACACAGTGTGATGATGTATGGAAGTGAAATCTGGCTAGTGAGGGTTAAGGATGTGTGTTGCATTGAAAGAAATATGAGAATGATATAATTGATGGGTAATGTAAGCCGAACTGTAATTCCTTTGACAAATATGTGTTCTTTCAATATTTCTAGTCTCTTCACTTGTGTCTCGCATTTGGAGAATATTAATACATGTGCTGACACCTAATATCGCAGTCATCTAGGGACTCCCCCAGTTACTGAAGACATCTTCATTGAATTGATGAAATTCGCTCCTATGTCGGTCAAATTTAGTTTCATTGACATTATGTATAAACAATTTGATGATGTGGCCATGGGTCTTCCCTTGTACCAGCTTTAGCAAATATTTTTGTGGGTTTCTATGAATAGGATTTACTATCTGGTTCTCAAAAACCTTATCTTTACTTTCGTTACATTAGCGATACTTTTTGTTTGTTCGACAATGAAACGAAAGCTGACACTTATTCTGTGACCCTCAATAATATTCATCCAGCCCTTAAGTTTATGGTTGACAAAGAACTTCGGCTATTTGTGAGTACTTAATAAATAAACGTGCCTGTGCCTTAAACTTCAGTGTCCATTTGTTCTCCGTTTTGAGCAGGTCGAACTCTCCCTTTCATTAAAAAAAGTTAGAAACTAAAATATTAAGTCTTTAAGACCCCTTTGCAAGCAAAAGGAACATTTTTAGGACTGAATGTAGTTTTTATTTAATTCTTTCCCGGTTTTTTCCCCACTCGTCCCCCGCCAAATTTCCATCTCATATATATATATATATGTTTTCCCTCGATTTTAGCCTCGATTTTAGCTCTGTTGTGCGAAGTTCACAATCAATCAGTTAGCTTTACACTTTTTATTTTTTCATCATGATTAATAAATTCGGTCTGTACATGGCTAATAAATAAATCAATGAATATATATATATATAGATAGATAGATAGATAGATATATATAGATATATATTTATTTTAAAAATGCAAGAGATGTTTGCGATTCCTTTATATATATAAAGCCTATATATATATATATATATATATATATATATATATATATATATATATATATATATATATATATACATATATATATATGCATATATATATATGTACATATATAGGCTGTATATATGTATATGTACATATATAGACTGTATATATATATATACATAGTTGTCTTTACATAAGCAGCAACCTCAAATTATATATATACATATATAGGCTGTATATATATACATATATAGGCTGTATATATATATATATATATATATATATATATATATATATATATATAAAATATATATATATATATATAGGCTGTATATATATATATATATATATATATAGGCTTTATATATATATATATATATATATATATATATATATATATAGGCTGTATATATATATCTATAGGCTGCATATATATATATATATATATATATATATATATATATATATATATATATATAAATGCATACACATAGTCTATATTTATATTTGTGTTACTTGTTACGAACATCACTACATACTATATATATATATACGTATATATATATATATATATATATATATACACACACACACACACACACACACACACACATATATATATATATATATATATATATATATATATATTAATGCGTTTTTTAATTGTAAGAGATATTTGCAATTCTTTTCTGCTTATATAATAAGTAAGTCTGTACTCATTTCTCCGAACAAGTGCTAATTAAATGCGAGATAAACTGCAGGAAAAAATGTAATTGCGAATTTGAAGAACGCAGAAATAAGGTGTGATGCAGATGTGTATGGGAATGTGGCGGGAACTCGGCTAACATTGTAGAAAATTGCAAATTAGAAGAAAATGAAGCAAAGAAATAATACAATTGTGCAAAACTTTGAACGAAATCAGAAGCTATTAAATGTTGGTTTGCAAGAAAAAAAAAATTCTTTAGATTAAATTTCAAGTTAGGAAATTTTAAGCTTTGATTTTTGATAATTATACATTTTAACAGAGTTTTGTTGTAGTTATTCAGCGACACTTACAAAATAATAATAACTAGTATGACCCGAGTACCGGCGTTGCCCGGTGGAAATATGACCCAAAGCCAAAACAGTTCTTAAAAACAAAAATATCTTTGATTATCTAGTGCATTTTGATATGTTAGTCACGTTAATTACTGAGTATGGATAAACAGCTAAAAAATAGTAACACAAAGGGATGGCAGAGGTTACTAATGGTAGCCACTGTCAGCTGAAGAATATTTCGGGCTCTGGCGGCAGGGACCAAAATAAAAGCAACATGTTTCTATTACCCAGTATTGTCTATCAGTGGTAAGTAACAGAACCCCCTGGGTCTCATTGTTGTAACGGTGGGTATTAGAATTTGTGTTGCTTTAGGGTAGTTACTTGTCTTTACAACTGTCACCATTGGTGCATGGCGGTCACTGTCGTTCATTGGCACCCATGATCAGTACCAGCCTAAATTCGACTAATCCAAAATGAAATTGTCTGTCCTGTCGCTGGATGCTAGTGGCGAGCACTGTTGATTAGTGGCGTGTAGTGTTGTTTTTAGGCGATTGGTCGTCACAGGCTGCCTCTGCAACAGTTGTTCATTTTTGGACACAACATTTATTGGATTGCTCTGAAATGAAATCGCCTTACTTCATCCAGTGGTGACCAATGAAACCCAGTGCTAGTTATGACTGTTATCGTTGCTAACTGTGGGATAGTGATATTTTAGGTGGTTACTGTCAGCTGATGGCACCGGTGAGCACTGGCTCCCACTGGTGGGAACTGTCAGTTATTCCTATATTGAGGTGGTTACTTGTGGGCACTGGCTACCTTAACAACTTTTTGTCACTGTCGTCAACTGTCAGAGAATATCGACCATGATCGATGAAGTGTTTGCTATTCGTGTAGCTGTTATATCACAACGTTTTTTTTTTTGCATGTATGCATGATACGGACCGTGTAATATTTGACATATCATGTTCAAGTAAAAGCAAAGTGTATACAGGAGGGTTTTTAATTGTTACCTCCAACGTTTAGACTGGGCCAATAAATAATAACATTATTATTTCAGCACAGTCCGTAATCTGCATAAGTATGCATATGTAAACTGTTAAAAACCTGAAGCCGATCCAGCATTTTAATTGATTCTATTCCAGAAAATATGTTTATAACGTAATATTTGTAAAAGTATATGTCTTCTAAAGAAACCAATAACTACATCTGTTATATCGAAATGTTTCTATAAACGCCCAATTACCTTCCATTAAGGAATGTGAAAACCGTCACAAGCTAATGATGTCATTAAGCAATCTGTAAATCGTGCCTATAATGCGTATCCATGTAATAATCTTTTTTGATTAGTTTTAATGTTTTATTATTATATTTAGTGGAAAAATTGTAAGGAATATTGAAGCATTTAAACTGTTGAACCGCAAGCTATATTTCTGAAAAACACTATAATCAATAGCGTGGCCATTAAGTTTCACGGGAGAAATTGTTTCGAAGATTTATGTAAAAGGTCAAAAAGAAAAAAGAAGAAAGTGTCAAAAAGAAGGAAAAGAACAAAAAGACGAAGGAAATGTATGAGAACAAAAATACTGAGAAGAAAAAATAGAAGAAGAAAAATGCAAAGTTGGAGACGAAACAGATGCTGAAAAAGATGAAGAATAAAGAGAAGATTAAGAAAAAGAAGATTAAGAGGAACAATGTTATGAAGAAGGAAAAGAAGAAAATGAAGAATGCAACGAAGAAGACGCTGAAAAAGATGAAGAAGAAAGAGAAGAAGAAGATTAAGAAGACGCTGTAAAAAAAGAAGTAGACGCTGAAAAAAAGATGATGAAAAACTAGTAAAAAAAGATTAAAAAAAAAAGAATAGGCTGAAAAAGAAGAATATGATGAAAAAGAAGAAAAATAGAAAATGTAAAGAAGAAATATGAGAAAAAAGGAAAAAAAATGCAAAGTCAAAGACAAAGAAGACGCTGAAAAAGAATAGTAAGACTTGAAACTTGATATATAGAGGATTTGAACTCGTATAACTAATTTGATTCGGTTTTTAGACACTACAAATAGTTGCTTAGGAGTTAAAATTGAAGATCAGAACATAGCCGGTGTAAATCGACTAAACGTATTACTGCTACACATGTGTAAATATACATTTTATATAGTAAAGTCGGTTAATTTTTTATCCATTTGTTATTAGCTTACATCATAACAAATAATGCTTGAGAGCTATATGTTTTGGTTTCGATTCTAGCTGATGGCACCCAACTCATATTGTTTTTAGCTTTTAAAAGGATCACTATGTACTGGTTTAATTTTAATAATCAATAGAGTATTAGGTCTATAATAAATATGAAATCTGCATGTATAAAAATGTCATATTAAAGAGTATTGTACAATCGGGCAACATTACCGACCTGCTAGGATATATATATATATATATATATATATATATATATATATATATATATATATATATATATATATATATATATCCGTGGATGACTATAAATGCCCCTCTTCTTCTTGGTTTGAGAACTTCATAAGAGAAATCCTTGGCTGTTATAAGCAATAATGACAAGTTCTTCACAAATGAATGGAATGTAGCAACCCCCCCTCCTAATGAACTATACTCTCTGGCGGATCAATGCTTCCCTGTAAGTTCTTCGGCCATAGACTGACCAATCGACAGGCAGGGCGCATTGATCCTGCTGCCCCCAAAAAGAGTGGAGGGGACATCCAACAGTCAGCACAAAGCCGCGAGCGAAGACACACCTTCCTCTCCTCCTCGCCCAGCACCGACAGTCCGACGTGGACCTGACTCAAGAACTTCGAGCTCCACCACTATTATCTCGTGGAATAAAGACTTGCAAAGGTTCAATGTTAAAAGGAGTTTGTCATTTTTTACCGATGGTTCTATAAGATAAAAGATTAGCTGGGGTACAACTACCCCACTAAAAAATGGTGACCCGACGGAACGCTCCTCGTTGAAAAAAAACTTCTCAAACAAAAAAGAATATTTTTTAAAGAGAACGTACAAACTTTCTTCCAAACATTTGCAAAAACAAAAAGAAATTACGGAGAGCACTCAAAACGAACAACAACTACAGACTGAAAGAAGAAATAATATTTCATATATATACATAATTCGTCGAAGGGATTCGCACAAAAAGAAACAAAATTTTTTTTTACCAACCAAAGAAAAAAAAGGACAATTCTTTGTGTTAAAAAAATAACACGTGGTCCCTCCCTCACCCACCTCCAAAACGCACATACACGTCAAAAGTATCGGCGTCAAGGTGTCTGCGGCTTACAAACGAAGGAAACTAAAAAAAAAATTTTTTAAAAGCGACCTGATATTCTCCATAGAGAATATTTTACAAAAAAAAAAAATGAATTTTGGTTAAAACAGCCATTTCCAGCTAACAAGCTCTCTATTTCCCCGATAAAAAAAAAACCCAAAAAAACGAAATCATCTTCCAAAAATCAAATACTTATCACCGAAAACCATTCAACAACACCGGACATATGGTTCCCCCACGGAAAAATAAAAAAAACATCCCCGCCGGACACATTCATGCAGTTCAAACACCACGTGTCATATATAGACTTAAAACCGTTTTAAACGGATATTCTTCCCCTGCCAGCAAAAGAAAAAAACCAACGTGAGTACTTGCTTCATATAAAACACACACACACACACATAATTTTTCTATTTTAACAGAAATATATAAAAAAAAGAAAAAGCATAGTCTATCAATTTATTTTATTGTTTAAAAAAAAATATATATATATATTTTTTTCTCCTACGTACAGTTCGATACCTTTTCTAAATACCCCACGCCACACGTGCTTCGGCTTAAATGTTCCTTTTCCTATTAGAATAGATTTTTTTTCTCGGTCCTCCCAGACGGGACCCATAAAAGTATATTTCTTCATTTTTTTTTCTTTTTTCTTTTTAGTACTTCCAATATTTCTCGTGTTCCTTTGGCATTATCCTTCAAGTCGGATAACTGAATATTTTTTGGTCTGTTCCTTTTTTTTTCTTATCGTTAGTTAAACATGTCCACCGTATTGCCTGCCTTTGCTGGCGACGTGCGAGTTTGGTTTGCCCAATTGGAATCCCATTTTTTGGCAAACAACGTATCGGAGCAGACAAAACGGCACATATTATTCAGTGCATTCCCCGCATCGTTGACGCCAGTTATCAAGGATTTGATAACTGACACCCCCATTAATTCTACCTATGAAAGCATAAAGCGGGAGGTGCTGCTCCGAACGTCAGTCTCAGCAGAGAGGCGTTTCCAAACGTTGGTCCATGATGAACTTTTAGGGGACCGTATGCCAACGGAGTTACTCCGTAGAATGAGAGAACTGGCAGAAGACGTCCCGGCCAACAGTGCCCTTATAAAGCAGCTCTTCATTTCGAGGCTGCCGTCTCAAGTAAAGGCAATTTTGGCACCTATGGTTGAGAAGCAATCTGTAGATACCATAGCAGCATCGGCGGATAGGGTGATGGAATTCTCTAGGGGACCTATCACCGCTGCGATCCCTCAGCCACAGGCTGAAGTTTTTACACATGCTGCTGAGACGCCATGTCTTTGGCTATACTTGACGCTATTGAGCGTCTCACCAAAGAGGTAAAAAAATTAAACGCAACTAGAGCACCATCGCCCAGACGCCGCTACCGAGGTCGCTCACCATCTCCCCATTGCTGCCGCCAGTCTAACACGCCAGGGCTATGCTTTTACCATAGCCGTTTTGGAGCAGAGGCACAGAGGTGCACAATGCCCTGTTCAATTTCGAACCAGGAAAACTAAGGTCTGGGGACTTGAGCACGGCAAGCTCTCCACCAGGTATGCACACAAACCGTGCCTATTTTATTATAGACTCGCTATCCCAGGCACGTTGCTTGGTTGATACGGGAGCCGCTTGCAGCATATGGCCACTAAAACTCTTCGGTAAAAAAACACCAGTATTGCCAATCACACTGCAAGCGATAAATCACTCGGCAATCCCCACGTATGGTCAAATTTCTCGTTCTCTAGACTTGGAATTACGGAGAGACTTTACGTGGGTCTTCACGGTGGCCGACTTACCGTACCCCATACTAAGCGCGGACTTTCTGCACCACTTTAACCTATTAGTGGACATGCGAAGACGTCGGCTGATAGACGCTAATACAGAAACTTTCCGTCTCTGGGGTAAAAACAAACACCCCCGCTATCAGCCCTGTATTCTTCATTGCTGCGTCTGATGACCCATACCAGACTTTACTGCAAGCATACCCAGAATTGACCAATTTAAATTTTGTGGTCAGCAAACCCACTCACTCAACAAAGCACCATATTGAGACCACAGGTGCACCTGTATTCTCACGACCACGCCGCCTCCCTGCTGATAAACTTAAGGCAGCAAAGGCAGAATTTAGCCATATGCTGCAGCTGGGAATAATTCGCCCCTCGTCCAGTCCATGGGCTTCCCCTTTGCATATGGTCCCTAAGCAAGATGGGAATTGGCGTCCGACTGGGGACTACCGACAACTGAATGCCATGACGGTACCCGATCGTTACCCAATCCCACACATTCAAGACTTTGCTTCTTCGCTGCATGGTTGTAAGACCTTCTCTAAGCTAGATCTAGTTAAGGCTTACCATCAGATCCCTGTGAATCCGGCCGACATACCCAAGACTGCGGTTACAACTCCATTTGGAGCATTTGAATTTTTAACTATGCCCTTTGGTTTGCGAAACGCGGCTAGTACCTTTCAGCGCTTCATGGACGAAGTAGTGTGTGACTTAGACTTTGTCTATAATTATATAGATGACATTCTCGTGGCAAGCGCCTCACCTGAGGAACATGCCACTCACCTCCCTCTACTGTTCGAACGGTTTCAGAAATACCAGGTGAGGATTAACCCTGGTAAATGCGTTTTCGGTGCTTCGTCGCTAGTTTTCCTGGGCCACATTATCAGCCCAGACGGTATATCTCCGTTACCAGAAAAGGTGAAGGCCCTACAAGACCTTCAGTCACCTACTTCACTTCGCCAACTAAGGCACTTTCTTGGTCTGTTGAACTATTACAGACGTTTCATCCCACACTGTGCAGATCTTCTAGCCCCTCTTTCTGACCTGTTACGCAACAGGAAGAAGAAAAACGAGCAAATCTCACTTAATGAGGTCCAACTAGAAGCGTTCAACGAAGTGAAAACAAAGCTAGCGATGACATCCTTACTTGCACACCCCATACCTGATGCCCAGTATTCTCTGGTCGTTGATGCATCAGGCACAGCTGTAGGTGCAGTGTTGCAACAGCAGCACCAACAACAATTACAACCTCTTGCATACTTTTTGAGACAGCTGAAACCGGCAGAACAACGTTACAGCACGTTTGGCCGCGAACTCCTAGCAATATACCTCGCAGTGAAACATTTCCAACATTCACTCGAGGGCCGTCAATTTGTGATCTACACCGATCACTGTCCGCTTACATACGCACTGCGTGCTAAGCCGGACAAATATTCTCCCCGTGAAACTCGCCACTTGGATTTTGTTTCACAATTTACTAGCGATATCCAACATATTTCCGGTGAACAGAATGCTGCGGCAGATGCTTTGTCTCGCCTTCCCATTAATTCTCTGTCCTCACCATCGGATATCGACTTACAGCAAATGGCCCTAGACCAGCCAAGTCTGGACACTTTGGATCCGTCGTCACCTGAATTTGCAACTTGCAAATTCGCATACCTGCCTGTGCCCACTTCAGACACACAGATCATTTGTGACACCGCAACGGATTCACCTCGACCACTAGTTCCAATGACTCATCGTAGAGTTGTTTTTGACACCCTACACAAGCTGGCACACCCCGGATGCAAAGCCACAGTGAAGCTGATTACAGCTAGATTTTTCTGGCCAAATATGAGGCGTGATATCACTGCCTGGACACGTTCCTGTGTATCCTGCCAAAAGTCAAAGGTGCACAAGCATATCCGTGCACCCCTAGGAACATTCAGCACCCCAGACGCTCGGTTCAGCCATGTTCACATAGATCTGGTTGGACCATGACCAGTCAGTCAGGGATTTACTTATCTCCTGACCTGCATAGACCATTTCACATGGTGGCCCGAGGCCATTCCCCTCACAGACATTTCGGCTGAGTCCGTAGCGCGAGCCCTTATATCAGGCTGGATATCGCGTTACGGAGTTCCCACCACTATAACCACGGATCGTGGTGCACAGTTTGAATCCCACCTATTCCAGGAACTTTCCAGAATTCTAGGGATCCAACGTATTCGCACGACAAGCTATCACCCAGCTTTGAACGGGATGATAGAGCGCTTCCATTGCCAATTAAAAGCTGCACTACGTGCCTATCCTGACCAACAGAGATGGAACGAATACGTACCTGTTGTTCTCTTTGGCTGTCGTGCTGCCATTAAAGAGGACCTGGGATACTCTCCAGCCGAACTAGTTTATGGTGCACCTCTATCGTTGCCAGGTCAAATGCTGAGCCCGACAGAATCTGCACAAATGGATTCAGCTCTGTACGTTGACAGACTGCGAGCTTATTTCAATAAGCTCCCACCTATGCGTACTAGGGAACAGACCATAAAATCTTCGGTCCCAAAGGACATTTCGTCTTGGACTCACGTTTTCCTTAGGAAGGACTCTGTGAAAGCCCCTCTTACTCCACCTTATACTGGTCCTTATCGCGTGCTTTCACGTACTAACAAACTTTTCACCATAGACATCAGTGGTAAAAAAGAAACTGTCTCTATTGACAAAATAAAAAAAAAGCCTTTCTGGACACGAAAACGCAAGAGCCACACATTCCCCCTACATACGTGCATCATCAACATACACCTGAAGCAAGTACTCCCAATGCAGACAACTACGTTACTACCACGCGTAGTGGTCGTAGAGTGCATTGGCCAAAGAAGTTGGGCAAGACTGTATATATATAAAAAAAAAAAAAGAAAATTATTTTCCTCACACAAAATTTTTTTTGCACAAAGACATTTTCTTCTTTTATAAAAAAATAAAATAAAATCCTTTTTCTTCATCCTCAGCATGAAAACCCAGCTTTTCATTGAAAAGCAAGAACATTTTCTCATAAAAAAAAAAAAAAACTTTTGTGAACATTTTTTTTTTCTCTCTTAACAACTGCTACATTTCTTCTTTATCGGCTTTCCGCCTAAGCAGGGGGTGATGTAGCAACCTCCCCCCCCATGAACTATACTCTCTGGCGGATCAATGCTTCCCTGTAAGTTCTTCGGCCATAGACTAACCAATCGACAGGCAGGGCGCATTGATCCTGCTGTCCCCAAAAAGAGTGGAGGGGACATCCAACAGTCAGCACAAAGCCGCAAGCGAAGACACACCTTCCTCTCCTCCTCGCCCAGCACCGACAGTCCGACGTGAACCTGACTCAAGAACTTCGAGCTCCACCACTATTATCTCGTGGAATAAAGACTTGCAAAGGTTCAATGTTAAAAGGAGTTTGTCATTTTTTATCGAGGGTTCTATAAGATAAAAGATTAGCTGGGGTACAACTACCCCACTAAAGGAACACTGTAGATAACTGATTATGCATATATAGTTGTGATACGGCGATACAGTCTATCTCTGTTTCTCTTTCTTTCTCCCTTTTGCTTTCAATTTTTACCCGATGTCAAATAAAATGATTTGGCTTGGTTAAAATTGAACTATTTCAGACATTATTGCGTTTTTTTTCCAGATATTTACAGATTCTGTTCTAATGAGAATCTAAGTTTAAAAAAAAAACCTTTGTCTGACTTAAAATAAACAATTTTTTATAATATAACTATAATAAATTTGCGTATACTTTTTATTTTAATATAATTATCAAATGTTTTAAATCTCCAAAATTACACATACACACATATATTCATAGATATATACATAATTATGACACAGTGATATGCAACAATTATGACATAATAATAAATATTTCGTAATCATGTTTCTTTACGATTATGTGAACATAGTTGATTGCATCAAACACGAGGAGTTGATAAGAACGTAGGAGAAGCTAGAGATCGATGGAAAAGACTTGCGATTGGTTACGAATCTGTACTGGGATCAGAAAACGGCAGTGCGACTTCATGGCAAAAGCAGTGAATGGGCAGAAATCCAGAAAGGAGTCTATCAAGGTAACCGCCTGATTTGTCGAAACTGACGACAAAGCCGACGGTGTGCAACTTGGTGATAATCTCAGATATGCAGATGATACCGCCTTGATTGCTGATTCAGAGGAAAAACTACCAGAACTACTGGATATAGCAGCCGAAGAAAGTCTGAAGCTGGGACTGTCAATCAATTGTCTGAAAACGTTTTCAAAGGTCTGTAGTAAGAAAACGCAGATACTTCGTTGTCATCTATCAGTGAATGGGACGGCGATACATTAGAAAGAAAGCTTTACGTACATGATTACATCAGATGGTCGATCAGACATCAAATGCAGAATAGCTGTTGCAAAGAAAACATTTATGAAAATGAAAGGCGTTCTGGGCGCACAAAATCTGAAAATGCTGGTCAGTTCTGACATACGGACATGAGGCTGGGATAATCAACAAAGTGATGAGTGGACGTTTGGAGGCAGCTGAGATGTGGTTCTATCGATGAATGCTTAGTATTTCTTGGGCAGAGAGAGTATCAAATGCTGAAGTTCTAAAAAGAATGAAGGTCGATCACTGATGCAAACCATGAAGGAAAGGCATCTATTGTGCAAGAAATCTATTGTGCGAGAAAGAGGGCATCGAACGACACATTCTGCAGAATGAAACTGATGGAAAGAGAGCCAGAGGAAGGCAAAGGATAAGGATATTAGACTGGATGGATATCAGCAGTATCATCAGACTCTGAGAACAAGCAATAGACCGAAGCCTATAGAGACCACTAACCATGTTTTCATCTACGGCATAAACATGTCACAACACAGGAAGAAAAAGAATGATGTTTCTAAACTTCAACACATATTGCATGTAATTTTATAAGCTATTAGCTCGATTGATTGAATATTTTTGTTCTCTTCTGATACAAGCATATAATCACTGAAATTGCCTTTTTTGAACACACATACACACAGTCGGAGAGAACTTGAATATCTACTAGATACCAACTTCGAGTATCTTTCGTCTCTTTGTACAGGGGTTTGTCGGCAAATCTTACATGAGGATACCTCAAGTTTGAAGTAAACCTTGACCAGACATTCAAACCAAAATGGAAATGAAAAATTCAAAATCTACAAACTGGCAGGATGTTGCCCAGAATAAAAAAAAATCCCCTCAACATGGCTAGGCACTGGGTTATATGAGGAATGCAACAGTGCACCTTCTCCTAGCGATGTTACCACAAGTAACAGTATTAAGCTGGATACTCCACCAGACCAGAGAAACTCTAGTCCTGAGATTCGGCAAAACCAAACAAAGACCACTAAAAATAGGAACTACAATTGCGTAAAGTGGTCTGCTGAGGAGAAGAAAATTATTCTTCCCTGTTTCGTCTACTCAAAGTATAAGAAATGGGGAAGAAAGAAAAATAATATATCTGAGGCAATCGAATTCAATAAAAGAATTTACAAAAACTACCTGTTGAATATACCCGGAGAACCAAGTGCAAGAAAAATACAAACAATTGCAGTCACATGAACGGTTAGAATCTTAACAAGATCTCTCGGTTGGAGTGACCGAAATTGTGGGTGATTGTTTGGCATCCGGCAGGGTGCCCCATTCCTATGAAAAACAAGATTATAAGTAAATGAAATCATAAAAAGAAGCAAAAATGCCTTTGCTTTTTTGTCTAATACTCATCTTTCTGTTGCTATCCTGGTTTTCCAAATATCCACAAGTAAAAGAGGAGTTTATTTATATGCTGTCAAATACACTACATCCGTCCTATTGTACTGGAGATAGATTTATAGATTTTAAACATGTCCATTAAACAGAGTCTTATAGAGAACGGATTATAGATGGAAATACACAGAAAGAAGAACAGAATTTGAGATAACTCTTTTCATCATCCGCATTCCACCCCCCACCACGAGCACTTGCCATCAGTAGGTAGGATGTCTCCTTTTATTTATAAGAATGTGCATATTGGGGTTAATGCCTCTTTACCTGTGTGCGTATTGAATTCTTGTTGATAGATAACTGTTTTATTATCGGGGGATTTGGCAGTTATTCTTTGCATGATAAATCAGCTCTAAAGATTCCCATAAGTTTCATAATAAAAGTCTAGAGAGAGAGAAATGGTTTTTCGAAGACATCTTTTTCTTTTATTCTTTTAGATCTATGACCAAATAAAAAATAAGTTTGTTTTTCCATAAGATTTTGGAAAATGGAGCGGAATTGACTAAAAATAACATCCATTTTGATTTTAATTTTATTTTTTGTTTGTAAAAATAAAATCATCCAGAATTTAATGCAAAGGAGGAAAAAATGAAAGGTGAAAAAATATTTTATTTTTTTATAAAAGAAAAGAAGTGGAAGGACAGAGCGAGAAAGAAAGGAAGCAGAAAACATAAAGAAAGGAGTTAAGAAAGTAAGAAGGAAGAGCGAGTGAAAATAAACAATTAAAAGAAAGAAAGGAAGTAATGAGAAAATTGTAAGGAAGAAAAACAAGAGCAGAATAAAAGGAGAAAGATGTAGAATTCAAAGAAAGAAAGACTAGAGAGGAAATTTGAAAAACACACGGGAAGGAAAAAAAAAAGAACCCGAATGAAATAGAAAAAGAATGAAAGAAAAAATAAAGAGAAAAGAAGGACAATGATAAAGATAAAGGAAGCACAAGAATGGATGGAATCAGTGAAGGAGATTTTTCTTGCCTTTCCTCTGTGAACTGACCATCAACTGACCTCAACTGTTTTACATCTAAAACTAAGGAATTCTCATGTACTCTTTCAATGAGAACTCCAAGTCTCCTGTTCTACACACATCGCATTACACTGTTCAAATTTAATCTTTTTCTGTGGCTAAGCTTGCCTTTAACCCTTACATTACACATCCACCACAGCATTCTTATATTATTTTTCTCCATGCAACCCATATCCTCAAATTTCATTGACCATCTTTAACTTTCATACACTATCACACTGCATATAAATTCCTGATAGACCCTTCCCTTGGTCGACAGTGGTAACTCTCTCTTGATTACACTAGGCAACAATTTTTTACTTTCTTAATGTTGTCCATATTTTTAAAACGGTAGTTTTGAAAATATGCTGCATTAGGAAATGGCACCCGTTTCCCTCCATCAGATCAGGTTTCTGCGCTAAGTTGATTAAAAAAAATCAGATTTCCTGACAAAATCGATGAAATTTGTGTCAACACATATCCTAATATGTTTTTAAGGGTAAAATGTTTTGCCAACAACATATATTGATTACCTGATAGAAACATCGATCACAGTAAACTGAATAGTGAGCATTGATAAAGTTAAATACACATAAATTGCATGTTGCTTCAACATTGTTCAAACTTCAGAGCTTGAATTTCTACTTCTTTAAACTCCTGGAATGCTCAGCAGCAGGGAGGCCTGTTTTCAGATTCTAATATTAGTCAACCAATATGACTGCGTCCCAGCGACCCTATTACCTGGTCCCCCATCTCTTTCAGATCCTCATGGAATGTCTCCTTCTACTTTTCACTCATTGAACTCAGAGTCTCAGAAAACCAGTCCATATGTGAAAATAGTACATTTTGACGCTCATGTTGTAGCCCAGGTTTCTGAAAGCAGTCAGCAGGTTTTTGACAAGTTCTGCATAGTTTTTAGCTTTATTGTTGCCAAAAAAGTTTTTAGCTTTATTGTTGCCAAAAAAGTTCTGCATAGTTTTTAGCTTTATCGTTGCCAAAAAAGTTTTTCACTGCCGGAACAAATGCCTTCAACGCTTCCGGTTCCACTTTGTTCATTGAGTTTCCGAACTCTGGATCTCTGATAAACTGCCAGATCAAAGAACCGTCAAAGATGTCAGCTTTCCAGATGGTCAGTCCTGGAAAAATGCGACACAAGTAAGTGAAGCAGTCACCATTCTTGTCCAGCGCTTTAGTGAACTGCTTGATTAAGCCGAGCTTGTGCAGCAATGAGAAGAGTATTCTGTCTCTGTCCACCAGAGTATCGTTGATGACGTTCCTTTCTTTGCACTAATTCCTCCTACACAGGTCAATCCTTCTTTGTGTAATGCTGAGCATGGTGCTGGTTCAATTTTTGAAAGATTTTGAGGTTTATGATTTCGAACTGATTCCTTTTTCCATATAATGACTCAAAACTATCAGACCTGAATATTCTTGTTATTAAGATAACCATTTCCAATCAAAACAATTATTCGACATGCCATTTTATCCCCACAAATTCTGATAAAATACTCCACACATTTGTACATGTGAACAAAAACGTAAAAAAAGACACGTGGCTATAACTAAAAAACTTGACCTGATTGAACAAAACCAATGTGATTTTTGGATTCAGCACAATAAATTCGTCCTAAATCAGCTAAAAAAGAAATGCAGACAATGAATTTGGTGTTGACGAGCATTAATAATTCTTAATATATTAGTATATATTTTGATAATTTACTGTCTTCTTTCATATGTGTTACAATACATTTAAAGTCACCGGATCTGCTTTAATTTGAACACTCATATTTGATTCTATAGTCCAATAGAGCATCCATTTGTTCATTCACACACCGCATAGTATCTTCATTAAAGAATAACTGCAATTTTATTGAAAGTCTGCAGCATCAAAATCTAAAATCAAAATGGCTAAAATATTTAGAATCTAACCTCCCCTCCATCTCCTGCTCACTCTTTTTTGTATTCTTTGATTAGTGTACTCTCTTTGTCAAAAGGTCAAAAGTGATTTCTCCAGTGTTCGCGATCCTATTTATCTAAATATATTACTAAAATATTCATGTAAATATAATAGAATTACATCAGTACTCTTTAATATAGGAGTTAATATCATTGTCGATAAAGAAAAAGAAAAACATATCATTGATTTTTTATAAGATAGTTGATATATATATATATATATATATATATATATATATATATATATATATATATATATATATAAAGGAATAAACACCTCCCTTTCTATCAAGTCTTCCTAAAATCGAAGACATATTAGGGAATATACTTTAAATATAAGTGTATTCACATCTACATTTGCAGCTCAACATAATTGAACTACTGCGTTTCAAGCTGAAACTTAATAGAACTAATATACTTTTTAACATGTTTCACAATGAAATCAATCTATTCATAAGCCTTAGTTTAAGTGTATTAACATATAACTGAATAGTTCAGTGGTTAATCTATATTGACACCATCAAGGTTGCTGTTAAAGTAAACTCTCCTTTATATAATGTTACACATGATGCTATACGATAGTCTTAGCTCGGCAACACCGCATATTATAGAGAAGAAGATTATTTACTTTTCGTCTGATGACTTTCTCTTATTGCCATCCTATTTTCGTTATTCTCCAGTTGTACTTTTCCAACAAATGTTGGGATATTTGTTTTTATTTCTTCCATTTCCTGCAGAACAGAGAGTTTTCTTTCTGACCACTTTCCCCTTATTGATCTCATTTAATTTATTCAGGTCAACTGCAAGAAAAATGCTGCAGCCCATCTAACACTTTTACAGGGCACATTTTACAGACTAAAATAATCCTAGCAAATCCGCAAAATCTCATATCAGGTTAGAGGCAACAACCTTAGTCTGTCCTTTTCAACGAACAAAATAAAATAGTAAATACATCAAATAACAAAATAAACAATGATAAAATGGTCTTAAAATAAATAATTTTTTATTATCATCTTCTGAGACTTTTATGCTCAAAATCCACCATCTTGTTTTGCGAGTTGCCATTATTGTGGCCATATTGTCTTTTTCATTCTTTTTACTGAGTTGCAATTGTTTGAGTTGGATTTCAAATTTGTTTCTTTTAGCATTCTTTTCTTTTTTTTTCTTTCTGAAATAATTCTACAACTTTTTGTTCTTTATTTATTTTGGTTCAAATATTTACCCCTCCCCCCAATAAAATATTTTTGTTGTTAATTTTCGATGTCTTTTCTTAGTGAAATTAAAAAAAAGATTTATTTTTTATTCCATACCTTTCTATATAATGGCAGCTGATTTTTGTGATTATTCAATGGTTATTTTTATTAACAAAAAGTATTATTACGAGTTATTACTACTGCCCAGTTTCTTGTGAGTCATTACTAATTGACACAAAAAAACAAGTAGTGTTCCTAGAAATAGCAGTGACAAAAATAATAATAAAAAACGATAATAAAACATAATAAAACAAAGCGTAAAAATTCAATTTAATTAGTAAAGTAAATCCACCAGGATGCATTTCAATTTACTCGTGAATAAGTCAGCTATTAAACTTGAACAGAATTTAGTAACATTTGGAGTGTTAAATAGAAAGTCATTTTCTTCGTGTAAATTGAACGTTTCGAACGCTATTTGCATCAGATCATTTTATAAATGAAGATTAAAGCAACAATCATATTTTAAGAAAATTAGTTGTTGTTTCATAACAATTCGATTCAGTACATCCATAACTAATAATTCGATTCAGTACATCCATAACTAATAATTCGATTCAGTACATCCATAACTAATAATTGCATTTGAATACAATCAAAGTTGTGGTCAAAAGTAAAGAACCTTACCTCATGCATCGTGCGGTCAGTGTGGAAAGTGCAGTGAGAAGAGAACAGTTGAGTTGGATTTTGGAGTTGGATTTTGGAGTTGGAGTTGAGTTCAAATTTAACGTCAAGCTATTTCGGCGCAGTGACAAAAATGGGTGACCGAGTAAGATTGAGCAGCGATATCCTGAGGCCATTTACTGGAGAAGGTGACGTGGTTGCGTGGCATAACAAGCTGAAGTTGGTGGCAAGGCTGCAGAAGATCGAGGATGTACCGACGTTAATACCTATGTATTTGGAAGGAAGTGCTCTAGCGGTCTATCCAGAAATGGGAGAGACGGATCAGGCCATTACTGAGAGCATCGAGAACCGGTTAAAGACCGCATTTTCCGAGAGCGTTTGAGGCTTACAACAAGCTCAAAAGAGTCACCTGGACTAGGGAGTCTGTGGTCGTGTACATGGCAGAGATAAGGTGACTAGCAGGATTGGCTGGATATGGAGGACGCAGCATTGAGAAGACTGTAAAGCTGGCGCTTGTAACTGGTTTCCCTGATCGCATCTCCATGGAACTGCAACGACTTACTGATATTGAAACCATGAAGGTGGAGAAGATTCTAAGGCATGCTAGAGTTTTGGCGAAACAGTCTGGTGAGCTGGGGGCGGTTGCGGCTGCTGTGGCAAGCAGAAAGGAGCGACCAGTGATGAAGCAAGGCCGTGGATTTACCGGTAAATGCTTTCGATGTCAAGGACCACACCTGATGAGAGCCTGTAGGGAGCCACAGCCAGACATTATTTGTTTTCGGTGTGGCCAAGTAGGGCACATTAGCAGGAATTGCCATTCGCTTCTGGGAAACGAGTAAAGGGGTTCTATTGCGCCAGTAGTCACCCCTTCTATACTGAACAGGCGTATGAGAGTTTGTTACAACAGTTAGTGATCACCATCAATGGAAAAAGGGCTAGAGCTCTTGTTGATACTGGATGTACAACAATACTCATTACTACAAGCGTCGCCAACTCTTGGAATGGAACCAGCAACGTTAGAGCGGTGGATGGCAGAGAAGTGGAATTCTGTGGAGAGGCTGATGCGCAGATTGTAGTAAGGAATATGCCATTGCGGCTAAGAGTGACCGTGCTGGATAGACTGATTGCAGGAATTGATGTGGTGCTGGGCCTGGACGCGATAGACCGACTGGGAGGAGCTACTATTGCTAAAGGCCAGGTGAAGTTTGGCAATCAGAGTGCACCGGGAATAACAGGAAGTGTAACCAGGGGTGATACCAACCAACCATCGAAACCCCGACCGTGTCTGATTGAGGATGATGACTTTCAAGCCTGCTTCGATGGCGAAAAATGGATGGTAGAATAGCGATGGACCTCGGAGCTACCCGTATTGACGAATCAGGTCAGCTGCTACAAAAGTACACTGAAAGGAGCTGCGGAGCCGCAGTTTGAAAAAGAAGTTAAGAGATGGATAGATGAAGGAATATTAATGCCGTGGTCAGGGAAAGTTGAAGGAATTTTGCCACTCATGGCTGTGGTCCAACCTATTAAGAGGAAAGTTAGGCCAGTGTTGGATTTACGTGAGCTGAACAAGTTTGTCGCTTGTCACACAAAGGACGGAATCAACATGTATGAAGAAGTCATAAGGAAATGGAGGAGGATGAAGCAGGCAACTAAAATTGTGGACCTGAAGTCAGCCTACCTCCAACTTCATGTGGATGAGAAATTGTGGAAATATCAATTGGTAGAGTACAAAGGTCAAGTTTATTGTCTGACCAGATTTGGGTTTGGTCTGAACTCCGCACCAAAGATAATGACGTCAGTTCTTAAGACAGTGTTGGCCAAAGACGATGCAGTGAAGAGAGGCACCTGCTCTTGCATCGGCGATGTACTAGTGGACGAAATGGAGGTGACTGCGGAAAGGGTGAGAGAGCATATCAAAGCATATGAACTGACGACAAAACTGCCTGAGTCACTGGAAAACGGAATTGCTTTAGGATTTCGACTACAGAACAATAAGGCAGGAAAATTGATGTTTGGGCGAGGAAATGAGATCCCTGAAGCCAAGGTTGACCTAGCCAAGAGAGAGCTTTTCTCTATATGTGGAAAGCTGGTTGGCCACTACCCAATAACTATATGGCTGCGAACTGAGTGCAGTTTTATTAAAAGGCAGACTGGGACAGACAGTTGGGAAGATGCAGTTGATCAAAAAGTGCTTCTCATGATACAAGAAGTCATTGCAGAAGTAAAAAAAAGGGACCCTGTAAGAGGAGAATGGCATGTAAAGGAGGGCCATGAAGGGGTGATATGGACTGATGCTAGCAGTGTAGCATTAGGGGTATTATTGGAAATAGGAGAAATGGCTGTTGAAGATGCTGCTTGGCTACACAAAAAGGATGATAGCGCCCATATCAATGTTGCGGAACTCGATGCTGTGATGAAAGGCATCAATCTGGCTCTAAAATGTGGGCTACAGATAGCGAACGTTAAAACAGACTCTGCAACAGTGGTGTCGTGGATTAAATCGGAGCTGTCTGGTGATAAGCAGATCAAAACAAAATGAGCAGCGGAGATGCTTATTAAGCGTAGACTTGGAGCGCTGGGAGACTTGGTTCGAGAATTCGAACTAAAGTAACTATTACCTTAGTTCCGTCACAAAAAAATAAAGCATATGGGCTGACAAGAGTCAAGAAAGCCTGGCTACACAAGGAAAGAGACGGGGCTCCAGCATGTTGTGCAGTAGAGAATTTAAAAGACCTGCATAACCTGCATCATTTTGGAAAGGAACGGACCCTTTACCTGGCAAGAAAAGTAAACCCGCACGTCACAATGCAAGACGTCAAAAAGGTGGTGGAACAATGTAGGGAATGCCAATCAATCGACCCGGCACCGGCTAGACATGAAAAAGGGAAACTGCATGTTGAAGAGAATTGGCGGAGATTGGCCACTGACATCACACATTATCAACATGAACCGCATGTAACTATGATTGATTGTGGGCCTGGGAGAGTAGCGATATGGCGGAAAATCAAAAATGAAACAGCAGAAGAGGTAAAGAGAGTTGTCGAGGAGGTTTTTATGGAAAGGGGGCCAGTAGAAGAGGTGTTGGTGGATAATGGTACGTCTTTCCACTCGGAAGTTTTTAGAGACTTATAGGCGAAGTGGAATGTGGGGCTATATTTTAGAGCTGCATACCGTCCAAGTGGAAATGGAATTATAGAAAGGCACAATCGCACTATAAAAGCTGTGGCATCAAGAAGCCAGATTTCGCCCCAATAAGCAGTTTTTTGGTACAATATGACGCCGAAGGCTGGTCAAGACGAAAATTCAGTGCCGCACTGGTCTATTTTCTCTTATGAATGGCAACATCCATTGGCTGTAACACAGAGAAAAGAACAGGCCTGCATGGACATCACAGTTGATGAAGAGGTGTGGGTGAAACCACCTAATTCTCGTTGCACGACTCGCTGGGGAAAAGGTACAGTGACTGAAGTACTCTCCAAAAACAAGGTAGCGATTGACGGAATGTCTCGTCACATTTTAGATATACGGAGAGTCTCCTTGCCATCAGAGGAAGAGGAGGTTGATGCTGATGTTGAAGTGTCTGAAGAAGAGCCTCTTCGACGATCGCACCGTGAACGAAGACGCCCAGTGTGGATGGCAGACTATGATACTAATTATTGATCTTAGAGATCAAGGGGGCGTGTGGTTAAAAGTAAAGAACCTTACTTCATGCATCGTGCGGTCAGTGTGGAAAGTGCAGTGAGAAGAGAACAGTTGGATTTTGGAGTTGGATTTTGGAGTTGGATTTTGGAGTTGGATTTTGGAGTTGGATTTTGGAGTTGGAGTTGAGTTCAAATTTATCGTCAAAAGTCAGAAGAAGAATTGGATTCTTCAGACTATTGTTCTCACCTTAGATGTTATTCTCCCAACTTTTCGCCGGTGTCAACTTTCCTCAGGTGTATCTTGTCGAATTCAGAATCCCTATATTGAACTCAAGAATCGGAATTTTACACGGCATTCTTTATTTAATCCACAATCCATGACACAATGGGATAAAGTTCTAAGTAATTATCAGTTGTAAGTGATAGTCTTCTGGATGTTGAAGGTTCTATCTTCAGTATGGGCGATACTAAGAATTTAATTACGAATTACTTGTGAATTACAAATTTCCGAGTTCGTTATAAGACTGCAGAATTTAACAAGGTTATGCCGACCGAAACGCCATCAAAATAACACTTCAGGTGAGAATAATCTAAATAAACCAAATAATCAATAATCCTTTCAAAATTCCAAAACAGAAGAATAATCGTTTATAACTGCGCACTTAAGTTCGGTCATAGTCGTTATATAGTAGCCGCTGTATATGTAAGTTTATTCTTGCATATAAAGTGAATGCATACGCAGTCATTTTTCTTTAATTATACGCTAGAAAATGGGGAAATTTCATAAATCAGAATTCCAGGATGTAAACATTATTTTTTATCCACTATCTAAATAACATTTTTAGACTATTTTTTAAAGACTCGTTTCCTATTTATTATCATTCTTTCTTTTTGAAATGTTTAGTCTAAATCGAATTTTGAAAAACAAACAAAAATGATTTCCTTATCTTCTAGAAATCATTAGTTGCATCGGTTGTCGTCTGTTTTCTTTCCAAAATGTCTTTTACTTTTCCGATTCTTTAACACTCGATCGTATCTGCGATTCTGTCCATTGTTCCTTATTAGTTCCTGACAATTTCATAGCCATTTTGGCATCCTACTGAGCAACGGTGTCCAGATAATTGACTAATAACTATTGGCACTCTTGAAGATGTCATAAACTATTCAAGAGTTCTTGCACCTCAAAGACAAAAAAAAAAACAAGAATGGATCCATTCTTAAGATGCGTCCATTTCAAAAGAAAGTGTGACAGACTAAAATGCTATTACAAACTTAAGCGTAACAGACTAAAATACTATTTCAAACTTCAGTGTGACAGACCAACTAAAATGTTATTTCAAACGTAAGTGTGACAGACCGACAGAAGTTCTCGTAGAGATGTTTAATTCCATCTAAAATAACATGTGTCTATTCATGCGTACCAATGAAAATTCTACTTAAAATTGAGGTGTGACTTAAAACGAAAATACTTTTTTCAAATTAAAATACTTATATCCAGTGGTGGGTAGAGATCTGGTGGTGCCCAGTTCTGCTCCTTAATTGTACGCCCGAAGACTCACATATGTCTTAGTACTGAAAAATATGAAAAAGGGATAGTTTGAAAATGGTTTGAGTCCCCCGCTTACATATCCAATTTGGATATCAGCCTCCCCTTGTGCACATGATGCTTACGGGCATCTAAAATCAGAAATATTCGTTCAAAACTGCATGTTTAGTGGTGAAATTGTTCATAACTAAAACGTGAAAGACAGACTAAGCCTCTTATTGCAGCACAAAGATATCCCTAATAATTAATCACACTAGTAAGGTTCCTGAGATATGATCGCTAACAATGAATCAGAATGAAAGCACGAATACAAAAGCGATAATGACTAACACAACTAAGTGAGTTTCGTGAGTTTATAAAGTGACTTTTCTGCGGTCATAAAAGTTCTCAAAGAAATAGAAAAATGTTGGTCGGAATTGGTTAACGATTTCACCCTTTGATAAAATGACTAAAGAACTGAGGCAAGAATAATTTCTTAATCTTTTTGATCTGCTACACACGAGAGAATTTCTTTGTGTTATAGGAACATTAATTTGCTGTCTTAGTTATTAGTTAGTGTCATGATTGCCTTTCTTGGTATTTATGTATGCGATAGAGAACAAGGCCAATTTCATGTAGGGAGATTCAGCACTATTTCATGGCGAGGGGAATCTAAAAAAATCTCATTTCTTCAGCATGTACACCATTTTGAAAGATACCAAAATAGACATGATCAAATATTAGGCTTTAATCCGAGTTGATTTTTTCTTGAATTCACGGTTTATTTTGAAATCGATTCACTATCAGTTAAAAAGTGGAATTCGATATCTAATAACATTTTGTTGTACTATTGGAATAAGAAAATTATCTTTCATGACAAATAAAAATTACATGATTTACATTCTATAAAATGTCTAAAAGTTTTAAGGACTCTTAAGAATTAATTGAAAGCCAAGGAATCTTGCATAACTCGTGTCTAATGAGTATAAATCAAATTCAGTACAAATCTGATGCATTTGAATTTACAAGTGGGAGATTATGCCATTATGATGCTCCCTAAAAACCTGTTAAAATACTTCAAAGCGATTGGAATTTTGTGAATATTTATTAATTGATGTTTAATACTTATCATTAAATTTTCTGAAAAATTACACGAATCTGAATTTTCACAAAGGGTTTCTACCCCTTTTTACCTCCTTTACATAAGCTAAATTAAACTAAATATAGCGCACATTCAGTGGAGTAACAACTGTTTTTTGCCGCTCGGGGCGATCGTAAGATTTGCAACCACTGATGGCATTTGATAACATGTTAGCCTTCAAAATTCCAAAAAGCCCTCAAAATATTTATTTTCATGGCACTACAATCAAGGTTCTAATTTTAGACTTCTTCTATTTGTCCTAGATTTTCATCTTATTACAGTACTCCTATACATATACACTTGTCGTGAAAGAAAACCAAAGATTTTTCAAAACAGAAACGTATTATTCAAATTATTGAAAAAAAATTGTTAAATTAAAATAACTGGCTACGTAAACAAGTAAATAAAGATATGCATTTGATATGCAAACAAAAGAAAACCAAATATTGTTTAAAAACGTATAATCAAAAAATGTTAAATTAAAGTGATTGCCCACGCAAACAAATATAATAATAAATTTAAATGAGAACATTTGAAAACCTGAAAATATTATGATATGATAAAATCATTTTTATTTACATTTTTTGTTGTTGTTAAAGTCCGAATTTTCGCCCAAAACATGGTTTTATAAAGGAGAGGAATATCTGATGTAGCTTTCTTTACTTTTTCTTCACAATGCTGTTAGTAAAAGGTCGAGCCTCCCGGAGAGAAAAAACGTCTTGTATCGATGCTGTTTGAAATCTGTATGTGTAATCGCTCGGTTTAAGCTTTCGGTTTCAATGCGAAATTTAAGAAATGGAAACACACATACGGTAATCTCTTCCTTTTGGCAAAGAATTACTCTTTTTCTATATCTTCATCAACTTCACCAAGCTGACAATCATAATTATCATCCAGTACATATGACAGTGTAAGAGATGCGTATTTACTTGCAAGATTGTGAACTTGTTGAAATCTGCAAGATATTTCTTTAGTCAACCTGTCTATGGCAGACAGATTTTCCTGTTACAGCTCAGTATTAAACCCCAGCGCTGCATCAGTCAATCCTTCACCATCCATTCGTTTCTTTTTGCGGACACAACACTTCATGCTTACCCCATTTCAGAGCAGAGTTTTCTTGACTCATCTATTGCAGTGTTCACCATCTTTTCTCTATTCTGAAGGAGGCAAGTTCTCAACACCGTCAGTCTGACAGAACTTTGTTGCATATCCAAACCTTTTGTTTGAAGATATTTCTGGCCATCATTGATTTCTGGGAGAATAGTGTTCCAATGACTCAGAAATAAAAGAAACGGAAACGGCGGTACCAAGTTGAGAATTAAAGATGCATCTGATCATGTGGTTGCATTTTCTTCTTCCGTGAGCTGTTCCAAGGCAATGACACTTTCCAATATTTTTTTATCACAACATTTACAGCGTCTGCTCGACTACTCCCATATAGTTTCTACAGTCTGCTTGATACTTAGATTGGTCAACTGAATCAAGACGTCTCAGCGATGTGTAAATGCAGAAAGGAACGAGAATAACCGGTTAGTGTGCCAAAAATATAACAGAGTGAACCGCTACAGAAACTGCATATATACAAGTCATATTTAGTGAATCGTTTGTGTATGGCACAAATAGAGCTTTTGGGTTGATTTCGAAGATGCGTTTCTGTACATTTGATCGGTGGCCTGCCATAACAGCTGTATTGTCAAATGCCTGGCAAATGCAGTGACCAATCTGAATCCCATCATTCTTCAGTTCTCTAAAAATTAGTTGCGAAATTTTATCTATGCTTTTACCATTTGTCTCAATGAAGCAGAGAAACGACTCCTCCACTTTCATTTCATTTTTGTCAGCTTTTTACGCAGCGCAACATATCACTCATTTTGCCCTTGTGAGATACATCAAAAGTGCTATAAAAAATTATGCAAAAATATTTGCTTTCCTCGATCTGATCGATGATTTCGCTTTCTCACCAGCATTGCCAAAATGTTCACAAAGTCATTTTGAATTTCTCATGACAGATAAGAAGTAGCGATTTTATTTCTTAGATTAACTTTCACTAAATGTTAACTGAGCACAGGGTCATACTTGGCCAATGAATTTACCAATTCTAAAAAAGTCCCTTTGTTTTCTTGACCTCTTTCATCATCATGGATGCCTTCCCAGTGATCTCGTAGTGCCAAGTTCTGCTTGGCGAGAAACCTGATGATGTCCAGCAATCTAGCTAGGATTTTCCGCCACTTTTTAGTTTCCTTCTCAATAAGATTTTGCTCTACTTTGTCAATTACCATTCCTTCAGCAAGTCGGATCTCTAGCTCCTTCCAGTTTAGGAACATCTGAGCATGAGACGTGCTAGCTTCGTGTCCATATACTTTTGGATTTAATTCCCACCAATACAGCAAACCCACATCAGCAGAAAAACTCAACAGTCCAGTTGAAAATAGTGTGCAGCAGAAGCAAAATAAGGCTTCTCTGGAAGGAGAATACACCATCTGTTATAATATTTTGGGTTATAATCTGTCGGAGATTCTATTTATAAACGATGCTGCTAGGAACTGACGAATCGAATTAATTCACGTTCTGCTATCAATCAATCAGAAACCAGAATAAAAAATCTAACGGTAAACTTTTTATTAAATTTTCTTCAAATCTAGTACAATTTGTATTGTGGCCAATTAAGTTTTCAATTTTGAAAATAGTTTCAATTTAAGGGGTATGATAAAAATTCAACTTCCAGAAAAAAACTTTTCCATAGAAAAAATCAACAAAAATATTTGAAGAAAATCACTTTTTGCTTAACTGCCCTAAAAGGCTGGAACAGCTCGAATATGGGGGTTTATTTTACATTAAATTTGGATATGAAAATGACCTCCACACCATACTCTTAAATTTATTTATTTATTTATTTATTTATTGTTTATTCCTTCTCGCCTGGTGGATAATTTTCCAGTCTATCTAAGAAAGCAAAAAAAGGGAGAAAATAAATACCAAACAAATAAATGTTACCAAAGGTAAAATAAGGAAATCTTCTACCTAATAAAAGAATGTATTTAACTTTTACAAAAGAAACAATTCGGACTTTCGCATTGCATAAACATAAAAGTTTAAACATGACACAAAAAAAATATGTCAGTAATCAATTTTCAATTTATGAAACACATTTTGAATGTCTTTAAAATAGGTTTAGAAATACTTACATTTTATATTGCAAATTTCCAATGTCTTTTATGCGTTCTCTTGGCGTTTGGGAAACTTGAAAACTAAATTGCCGAGCAGAATCAAAAATATTATTTACCAAAAACACTTTTTATTTGTAGCTTGAGATGTTATTGATTTATATTGCCTTCCAAATCCGTTTTCCCTTATTCAGAAATGTTGTTTTAGTAAACACATAAACTGAAATAAAAGAAGAAATGAGCAACAGGTGTGAAAAATCCTGTTAATGCCAAAGTACAGACATATAAACCGAAATCAAAGAAGAAATGAACCAAGGCATGTTGTCGTATATAGATGTGAAAGGTTTGAATTCGTTAATATTATTGCTGTTCGATTCATCTGAGACTAAGACTTTTAAATTATCAAAAGTTTGTTTTTGTAAGCACACTTTTTGATAAATCCTTTGCCAATCATAGCTAGGACAAACGCACATCGACAAAAGGACACAGTAGAAAATCACCATTTAATTAAAAAAAACAGAAACATAAAATCCCCAAATGAACCAAACCATTAAAAATCACTTTTTATATTTTTATTTTAATTTAATTGAATTTAGAAAAATTAGACAGCGGAGAACTTATTTGGACAAGGTATGAAAATTAAGTATCGAATAAACGTCAATTGAAGATAGATTTTAAGACCATTCTTGAAGAGAATATAGTTTTAAATAAGATTCAAGTCCCTTTCACAAAAAATATACATATTTTGAAACATTTACTTTTGTTTGAAAGTAAATAAGTCGATTTTTCTAAGTTAGGTGCGCGTTCTAAGGACATTTTTCTTGTATTATCTTTTACAATTACAATAGAACATCGTGATAGAGTGTGCCTAGAATACAGTTTTTCACGTTATGATATGGAATACGATGTTTTTCCTGCCCCTATTAACGGTATTTGCCCCGCCTTATAGTATTATTTAGAATGTGATTTGATTATATACATGTGTATTATATACTGTACTGTATGTTGTTACTAATTTTTAACGCCGTATCCCGGGGTTCTACTGTATTATATTAATAAAAAAGTAATAAATTAACATCCTATTATAAGATTTAATTCATCAGAATACATTTCGGTTTATTCATAAATACGTCAGCGATTATAAAATTTTGTTAATAGTTCGATAAAAAAATCAATTGCTCTGTGACTGTTCGAAACTTGAAAGGAATTCGTTAGTATTTAAACTATCGAATAGACAGCCTTTTAAATAGTATTTGAGGTGTAGCGCTTAGTTTCTATTTAAAATTATATTCCCTGAAAGGACGATCATAAAATCTGTTTTCAGTTTATTTTTATTCCGTAGTTCTTAATGTTTCTACAATTCCAAAACTACGTAATTTTCTGTTGCTAATTTTCCGTTGCATCATTTAATTATTTTATTTTTACAAAGATGTCTTGTTCAATTTTTCAACATTTTTTGGAACATGTAAATCAACTGCTTTCGATAAAAGGTTACCTAGAGAATTTGTGCATTTTTTTTGTTGTTGTTTTACGAGTAAAATAAATTTAGACCGTATTTTGATGTTATTATCA
Organism: Euprymna scolopes; assembly: GCF_053919585.1. Taxonomy (NCBI): domain Eukaryota; kingdom Metazoa; phylum Mollusca; class Cephalopoda; order Sepiida; family Sepiolidae; genus Euprymna; species Euprymna scolopes. The sequence continues at coordinate 56,088,103 of NC_136516.1, forward strand.
TTTTGGTTTTAGTGATAATTTAAAAACAATAAATATTTATCATTAGTACCAACAATGAAAAATTAAGTCTTGTGCAAGTCAAGTCCCCTACGGAAAAAAATCATGACTAAGAACTATGTATACGAGATTCCAGAAAACTATACAATTGTGAGACACGTTTCCGATAAAAGTAAAGTTAGAGGAACACCGGAAAGTCGTAATATGTGGAGAGATTGAAAAGTCGAGTATGGCTGACCACATATGGAGGGAAAAGGGAAACCATCTCCTCTTATGAGACGAAGTACAAATTATAGACAGAATGGAGAGTAGTCGATTCAAAGAAGCAACGCATATGCTGGACAATGATCAACAACTGAGCAAACCGAGTAGAGAATTTAATATATTATGGGGGCCATTAATTACAAACAATGGAGTATACATACATATATATATATATATATATATATATATATATATATATATATATATATATATATAGAGAGAGAGAGAGAGAGAGAGAGAGAGAGAGGAGCATGTTTTCTCTTAAGCATATTTCACTAAATAAAATAAACGTTTTTTGTTTTGTCTATTTATCTTCCAAGTAATGGTCTTCACTTCTGGTAGGAACTGGCTGATGTAATCGCCATATTTATCGTAAGTCCGAGTACTTTCCAATCCTTCTGGATTCATCGTCAGGGATAGGTTAATCTAACTTGTTTTGAACAATTTATAAAATTTGTTTTTATTTTATCAATAACGTGTATATTTATTTCATTGGTTAATTATTTTAATACTTTTGGAATTATTTCAGAATGTTACTACTATTTGTAAAGTTTATTTTATAGATAGCTTTTTTTAGTTTGCATTATTAATGCTTCTAGTATTTCAAGATTGATCTGTTCAAGATGCGTTGTCAATTAAGATCTTCCTAAATTGGGACTAGGCACATGAATGTTGATTAATCAGTTGATTAAATGTAGCACTGTTTTCGCAGCGATGCATGGTTTATCTTCTCAACAATGTCGTGGTAGTCGAACTTATGTATATGTTTTATTCTTTACTGTCTCTCAAAGGGCGTTTAAATTCATAAACTAAGTTAGTTCTTTCAAGAAGTTCAGTTGATGGAAGGAGTTATTATAATCTGGTTAGAGTTAAGTTAGTTATAATCAGGTTTTAAATTTATTGTAGTAAATGATTAATTTTATTCTTTACTAGGGTCTATGGGTTGCACCGTTTATTAATATATATATATATATATATATATATATATATATATATATATATATATATATATATATATAATAAATGACAAAAAGTTATATTCCATAATAATATATAATAAATGGCAAGAAGTTATATTCCCAAAATTTATGATGTTGACCATCTTATAATTTATTCCTTTAATTCAGTTGACGTATACAATTCTTGACAGTATCTGTTTCGTAGCGCAAAATCAATCAATTAATTCAATTTGCAGCTTATATTCCAATTTTCGGATTTTAATCATGTCAAATCACATTTAAGTTCCTTTTGACGGATTGATCGTTGCTATTTCTTCTGATGAGTTAAGGGCATAATAGATTCACTGATTGATTTAAATAATTGATTTTGCGCTACCAAAAAGATACTGCCAAGAATTGTATAAGTCAACTAAATTAAAGGAATAAATTATAAGATGGTCAACATCATGAATTTTGGAATATAACTTTTTGTCATTTATTCTCTACTAGCGGGCGTACCCGGCGTTGCCCGGGTGTTTGGAGGTGTGTGTGTAAAGGGGGGGGGTAAAGTAAAGTAAAGTAAAGAATAAGCGAAGTAATAATCCTGTTTAAATATTAAAAAGAAAAGAAAATGATGTGAAACTTCATTAAAAAATCGCCCCTCCCCAAAAAAACAACAAAAAAAAAAACAGCGAACAAACGTAAAACTTCTTTAAAAAAGAAATCGGAAAAACAAAAAGCAGAAATCATGGAAAAACCTGTTCAGAAAACCAAAAACAAAAAACTCAGCGAGAAATCCCCCTTCCAAAAAAATGGCATAAGTAACCCTTCGATTTGGTTAATTCAAGTTTTTTTTAAGCAATTACGAAGTAACCCTTCGAATCGGTTAATTGCAGTTTTTTAAGCAACTACGAAGTAAAGAAAACCCAAACCAGTGTTCATTCGTAACTGTTTCTTGTAAACGATACCGCAACGGTGTTAAGTGGTGGCGGTGGAAGGAAGAATTTATTAGACAGAAAAAATTTTATCACTTCCATTGATTGTAACCGATTTTGTCTGTAAACTCTCAGCAGAAAAAATATAGGAATCTACGATTATCGAGGAAGTGGAGAGGTAATAAGCCTATAACATACCTCAGATATTGTGATGCAGTTTCTGCATATTACATTTGCATGAAATGTCTCGATTTTTAATCCTATTAAGGTCAAAATCAGAGAGGGAAAATGAGTTCATTTTATATATAGAGAGATATGTCTCTGTAATTAGATTGAGCTTCTTAAATAGGAATTGATATATATTATAAGAAAATATATTTCTACGGAAATATATATATACAAACATATATATATATATATATATATGTTTGTATATATATATATTTCTGTAGAAAATTATGTATGTATATAATTATGTATATATATATATATATATAATTAGCATGGTATCCTGCGTTGCCCGGGTATTTGAAGGTGTATGTTGAGCAAAAAAAAAAAAGCGGTCAATTTTTTTAAAACTTTGACCCCTATTATGACCCTTTAAAACTTATTGTTTTGGGCTCAAATCAAGTTATTAAGTTAGATCCATGTCCAAGGAACATATATCTAAAATTTCAAATGTATAGACCCAACATTGTCGGAGGAGTTTGGAAGAGTTCTCAAAGGTCAAATATAATTACGTATATATATTATATATATATAATTACGTATATATATATTATATATATATAATTACGTATATATATATTATATATATATAATTACGTATATATATTATATATATAATTACGTATATATATTATATATATATAATTACGTATATATATTATATATATATAATTACGTATATATATATATAATTACGTATATATATTATATAAATAATTACGTATATATATTATATATATAATTATGTATATATATAATTATGTATATATATATAATTATGTGTATATATATAATTATGTATATATATATAATTATGTATATATATATAATTATGTGTATATATATATAATTATGTATATATATAATTATGTATATATATATATATAATTATGTATATATATATAAGTATGTATATATATAATTATGTATATATATATAATTATGTATATATATATAATTATATATATATATATATATATATATATATATATATATATATATATATATATATATATATAACTAGCAAAAGCACCCGTCCTTGACTAGGTTCAAAAACAGCCTACAGAAAATGGACTTTGATTTATGAAAGTACTAGCGAGGGGTATCCGGCGTTGCCCGGGTGTTTGGGGGGGGGGGTAAAGTAAGTATGAGGATCGAACCCGAACCGTTGAGGCAAAGTTGTAAATTAAAGTGTGAAAAAAAAGTGCAATGTTAACCATTGCCCCACCGCGAGATGCTAACGGAAACACGTTTGAATTTATTTAATTAGTTGGATTTAGCAGATGCCCGTTTTAATGAGTTAATGGGGTCAACTGCGGGATGGTATTCATTTACTGCTGAACGCTTCCCCCCCCCTCCAAGATCTTATAGAAAAAAGAGTAACCCATATGCGGCGAGCGACAAATATTGAATATTTATCTTCCCGAAATCGAGCAAATTAAACAGACAGGCTAGCTTCGTTGTTAACTGTGAGATATTACGATTTCTATGTGATATAAAAAGTTTTAAAAAGTTGTTAAGCGAGCGACCGCTTCTCTGAAAAAAGCCTTTTGTAGACACACAGAAAAAGCGAACACACATACATACATACATACATACATGTTCGCTTTTATATTTATACATGATAGGTTATGAAAAGGAAGGATTGTAAAGAGATAGCTTCGAATTTGGGGGGTATCAAAACCAAAGTAAAATATGATGAAAGTAAAAATAAAATAGATAAACACCATAATTTATTATACCAGACTGAAACACTTATCATAATATTCTGTGGATCTATATTAAAAAACCTTGTTAAACTTTGTGACATATTTCCATTCTATGGAAGTCAGGCGCGAACGAACACCCCATAATTTTATTATACCATATTTCTTCAAACTGAAACATAATTATCAAAGTATACTTACGCAGATAGATATGAAAAGCCTTTATTAAAGTTTGTGCCTATTTCCATTCTATGGAGGCCAGGCGCAAACGCAGACCCCGAAATTTCATTATACCATCCCTATTTAAGTTAAAACATACTTATCAAAGTATTCTTATGTACATCTATATCAAACACACTTGTAAGCGTTTTTTTTTTTTTAATTTTTTTTTATTTCTATACTTTGTGGACCAGGCGTGAACGCAGACTCCACAATTTTAATGAACCACTGTTTTGCCAGATCAAACATACCCATTCCTGTGTCTCGATAGATCTTCTATCATTATATGTAATCAGTTTTTTAAAATAGTCAACCATATAGGATCCTATTCGTGACCAGACACACACACATAGCTTTATATTATATATATATATATATATATATATATATATATATATATATATAATGTATGTATATATATATATATATATATATATATATATATATATATATATATATATATATATATATATATATATAACTAGCATTTCAGCCCGGTGTTGCCCGGGTGTTTGGAGTTGTATGGTGAGTAAAACAAAATGTGGTAATAGGAAGGCAGGCTCGAACCCGTACTGCAAAGGAGGAAAAGAACGGGAAAAACGTGACGTCTTCGCTGTTACGACCACCGCCAAACCGGAAATGACATAGGTTTAAATTAAGGCTAGAAAATCGAAAGGAGATGATTAATTTCGAAAATATCGACGAAAAAAGCGACCTCCCTGTAGAAAAGTGCCCAGCTGAAGGTGAAGATATTAATGTTTGTAGCTAATTTTTCGGTATTTGTCGTCTGAAAGCTCACACTTCAAAATGATACTGATCTTGTAAAAATCGGTCACCTCTGTCGAAAGTTTTAGGCATACATGTAAACATACATACATACATTTATATAGTGGTAACTAAAAATTTTCGACCCAAACCAATTAAAGAGCTTGCCCTATCTCTGAATACCCTTTATATAAAATTTCAAATGTTTAGACCAGAGATTGTAATTTGGTAGAGAGCGCAGAGGTCATTCTTTTAAAACTTTTATTGTTTAGGGCTCAAATCAAGTTATTAAGTTAGATCCATGTCCAAGGAACCTATATCTAAAATTTCAAGTGTTTAGACCAAAAATTGTCGGGGGAGTTTGGCAGAGTTCTTAAATGTCAAATCGTTGAACTTTTCCCCCTTAACAGCAAAATTTCTGGCCGAAAACGGATTACAAAGATTTTCAGAAATCTCAGTACCTTGTATATCAAATTTCGAGTCTGTAGACTGAAAATTGACAGTGTTATTGCGTAGGAAAATGTACACACACAAATACACAGACATGTTTACTTTAATAGGTATATAGATAGATTAAACAAAAAATATATTCGTATACATAAATATATACAGAAACAATTTTGTGTTTATTGTAAACTTTTTACGCAAATATTATGCAAGTATAAATCATGTAGAATATCTGAATGAATATAATTATACGTAATAGTTGACTAATGAGGATCATCCCATCAGAAAACCGAAAAAATTAATAGGGAATTAATTAAAATGAATGTTTAAAAGAATATGCAAATTAGCTAGATTGTTTACTAGTGAATACAATTCCGCAACCCATATATAAGAAAAATTGTATTTTCTTTTTAAATAAATAGAAAAGAGGGTTTTAACATGAATATCTATACACACTAAAGAAAAACCAATTTATAGGAGAATAGATTATGTATATATATATATATAATTATGTATATATATAATTATGTATATATAATTATATATATATATATATATATATATATATATATATATATATATATATATATATACATATATATATACTAGCTGTACCCTGCCACGCGTTGCTGTGGCTCAATTTGGTGTAATGGAAAAATCTAATAAAAAGAGAAAATACATGTTTCTTATATTCTTAGTACAGCAATCCACTCCAAAAAGTGAAAAAGAAGGCGAAAATTTAAAAAAATAGTATTCTTGCAGAATTTGATCCGGATCCTCGGGAGTTTCCGTCAATCATGGTTTGGGCTCGACCAACAATCAGTGGATGAAGCTGAACATAACAAAAATGTTGAAACGCTAAATTTTCTTTTTTTTTGTTGTTTTCTGTATACAAAAATGTGAGTTAGTAATTAATATTTGAGTGATGGGGGTTTACTATACACAGATTCGAAAAAGTTGTCGAAGAACAAATAAGTGAAAGCAAAGGTAAAGTAAGTTACGTTTCTACCTAACTGGATAATTATTTGGTATTTTTTATGTAATATAAAATGCTTAATCGGCTCAAAAAACAGAAATGGTCGCAGACTCTGTTGAATACGTTAAGTTTGGGAAAGTAAGTTGAAAACTAAAAACTATACAAAACAGTGTCAGAAACCCACCGAATATATGTTACCATGACATAGGCTGACATAATCGGTGGGTTTCTGGCAGTATTTTGTATAGATTTTTAGTTTTAACTCACTTTCTCAAACTTAACGTAATCAACAGTATCCACCACCATTTGTATCTTTCAAATACACAGATAAACACTATTTTTTGAGCCGACTAAACGTTACATTAAATGAAAAGGCTTTGTATTACTAAACACAGATACAAAGAAGTTGTCAAAAAATAAATATATAACAAATAAATGTTATCAAAAGCAAGAAAAGTAAATGTTCTACCTAACTGGATAACATTGTAGTGTTTTTATGTAATGTATAATGTTTAATTGTTTCAAAAACATGCAGTGTTTATCGGTATATTTGAAAAATACAAATGGCGGCAGACTGTATCGAACACGTTAGGTTTGGGGAATATTTGGGAAAAGAGTTTAAACTAAAAAACTATACAAAATACTGTTAGCAACTCACTCAAGATATGTTACCGTGACATAGGCTGACATATAATCGGTGGTTTAAAACTTTTGCTCGATAAAGTTGACGACTTTTAAGAGTCCTGTTTAGTGATTGCCTGGTTTGAGGATATTTGTAAATATCCAAATCTGCCCCCCCAAAATCCGGTATTATTTTACTTTAAGGCCCGTCTCACGTTCGTATATAACAAAATATTTTATTGTAGATTTCGGTGTGCTAAAAACGAATCTGCAAACCGTTTCCGTCGCAAAAAGACAGTTTTCATGATATGAAGAAATTACTTTTTCGAAAAGTGGCTGATCACTTTTCGATGTAAATTTAACTTAGAATGAGCACCCACTTTTTGGCCACCTGAGAGAGGGGTATTTTTCTGTGTGTTTCTTGGGTAAAAAGTTTTTTGTTTGATCTCTTTTGCATGGTAATAAACCCTGAACTCTGGGACTATTTTCCACTTCACAGCCATAGCCTTCATTTACGCTATGCGCGAGCATAAACAAAGCTGTTTAGCCAATAAACACGGGGGAAAAATCCCCCCCTCTTTAAGGTGGCTAGAAAGTGGATGCCTATTTTAAGTTAAATTTACATGGAAAAGTGATCACCCACTTTTCGAAAAAGTAATTTCTTCATATCATGAAAACTATTTTTGGTACTCCTTTGGTGTTGAGTTCCATAGCGACTCGCAGAATTATTTAATGTTCGTTCCCTTAGCCCCCCCCCCCCTCAGTCAAGGCTAACGTATGCGCACGTAACATTTTTTTATTTATTTACTTACGTTGCCTTTCATGCTTTTGCAAACATTATGTATTTACTTTGGCTTAACTCTTTTAATAAATAATTAAAAAATGTAACAAAACCATTTATTGATAATTTGTAACTTGTACAAACATTTATTTATTTATTTACGTTGGCTTAACTCTTTTCATGAATAAAAAATGTTTTACTCTTTAAGAATAATAAAAGGGAAAAGTTACTAAACATTCATTAAAAAAACAGTCCAAGTGGGGGAGAGTAATGTCGGAAAGACTTTTACCCCCTCCGCCTCCTCCCCAACGTAAACAGTAAAATGTCCACAAGATTTTAAATGGTGTTCTAATCGGTAAATGTCGGTGCGTTACTTACGGAAAAACGGTTAATTAAACTGCAGAAGCACCTGTTAAGTCACACAAGTTCTATAATTGAATCCACCTCCCGCAAAAAAAGAACGAAAAGCATAAAAATGTTAGGTGTTTATGTTTTTGTAAACCGCATTAAAAACTACGTAAGACAAAAAAAAAAATACCCCCAAAAGTACTGTATTGTATTTTTTTTTAAATTTTGTTTTAGACAATTTTTCTTTTGAATTTTAAATAATCCGCCAATGAAAAAAAAAAATTTTTGTAAATTCTGTCATGAAAAAAAAAAGTATTTTCGACATTACCCCCCCTCACTTGGAGTGTTTTTGTTCTTTTTTGTATAAGTTTAAATGTTCCACAAAAGATTTGTACGCCATGTGAAAAGGCAGTTCTCTACGTAAAGGCACGTTCAACAACCGTCGTTTATGCTGCCACGCGTAGCGTAGTGTAAACGGAAGCTGTAAAATGGCGGAAAGTAGTTCATGGGTTCAGGGGTTAATACTATGCAAACGGTAAATTTGCCCCTGGTTTGATTATCAGATTCGTTGTCAGCGACCTCGATTACCCCTTAAAAAACAAATTAGAGTGGTCGGTGTTCTGTTGTAACGTATCCTTATATTTACCCGGATTTATTTTAGGTAGGCCTAGCGAGGAAAGCTTTAAGCCAAAAAATGGATTCTTGGAAATCGAGATGTCGTTAGATACCGCGTACCAAACTGCCTTGTTAAAAAACCTTTTAGCCAATAAACACGAAAATAAATGCCCCCACCCTGGCTAGAAAATGGGTGCTCATTTTAAGTTAAATTTAGATGAAAAAGTGATCACCCATTTTTCGAAAAAGTAATTTCTTCATATCATAAAATCTATTTTCGTACTCATTGGGCGTTTAGTTCCATGGCGACCCGCAGAATTATTTAATGGTAGTTCTCTTAGTCCCCCTTAGTGAAGGCTAATGCATGCGCACGTAACATTTTTTATTTATTTACTCACGTTGCCTCTCGCACTTTTACAAACATTATTTACGTTAGCTTAACTTTTTTCATAAATAATTAAAAAAAAAAGTAACTAAACCATTTATTGGTGTTGTCACGTGTATAAACATTTATTTATTCATTTATGTTATTTATTTATTTACGTTGGCTCTTTTCATGAATAAAAAAAGTTTTACTCCTTAAGAATAATAAAAGGAAAAAGTTACTAAACATTTATTAATAAATTCTCACGTACTTACGTTGGCTTAACTCTTTTCATAAATTATATAAAAAAAAGTAACTAAACCGTTTATTGATAATTTCTCACAAACATTTTTAATTTACATGAGCGGATAAGTCTGCTCGTTGTCATGGAACTCAGCGCCCACCCAAAAAAGTATTTTGTTATATACAAACGTGAGATGGGCCTTAATGGAAAATTTTATCAAAATTCCGGGATGCTATTTTTTTTTCAATAACGTAAGAAATTAAGAATTAGACAAATTTATTTTAGGTAGGCTTCGCAGGGAGCTTTAAGCCCCAAAAATGGATTCTTGGAAATCGAAATGTCGTTAGATGCCGTAAAAAAGCAAACAATTAAAACGTAATGTTTGATGGGTTGAAAGCCTTAAGATAAACAAATGAATTTTAAAATAAAAAATTAAGATAAACCAATTAAAAAGTAGGGAATGTTTTTTGTTTTTTTTTGTACTCATCTATTTAGTAGATAATGAAATGTTATAATTCAAAAGTCGTCAACTCGTGGTGCACGGGTGCAATAAGTGAAAGTCTCATTTCTACCTGAAATTAAATGGTGGACAGTCTTGCAGTTACGAAAAATATTTTTATTTTATTTAATATTTTTATAATTCGCAATGTTAAATTATTTTAATAACATGAAAACATTCCTTGACTTTGCAGATAGATTTTCTGAAAATTTCAATTAAATCGGTAATGTAGAAATATGGTTTTATCGATTTTGAATGAACCAAGAATTACATTTATATATATATATGGATATATATATATATATATATATATGCCACGAATTTCAGTGCTGACATGTGTACGATCTTGAGTAAGTCGCACTCGGCCTTTCATTTAAAAATTCTAGAGACTGTTTTTATTAAGTCTTTGAGACCTTCTCTTTACAATCAAAAAGATCCTTTAGGACTTAATTTGGTCTCTATGCAATTTTTCCCCCGTTTATTTTTCGTTTTTTTTTCTCTCCCGCCATATTCATGACTTTTTTTAAATGGTATTTTCCTCGATTTAGCTCTGTTGAGCGAGGAACAAAACCTAGTTAACTAGCCTTTATCACAATTTTTTTATTTTTTAAATCATTGTGTTGATTGGTCTGTATTTAACCATTATTAAATTCTATACCCCCCCAAAAAAATTCAAATATATATATATATATATATATATATATATATATATATATATATATATATATATATATATATATATATATATATATAGTGATAATATGTAGTAATAAATAGTGCTATATAAGTAAGATTGTTCGGCAAGAAACAAAAGGAGTTTAAGGCTTCCAAAATACATACTAGAATTATCCACAGATGAAGTACTTTGTAAAAATCAGTTGTAAAGTTACATTATTTTTTAGGTTAAAGGTTTAATCTTCAATGCAGGTGACACTCTAAATACAATTACGGCTTACATAGTCATAGCTGACAGAACATGAGCATATAAATTAAATAAAGGGTTCAACTCAAAATCCCGTGCAGATTCTTAAGCTCAACAGAAAGATTCCCGAGTGTGACAGAATACACCTGAAGAAGGCCAGAGGTTAACTTTGACCGAAACATTGTGAGAATATCACCCAAAAATATGCCCTAAGAATCCACTATTCAAATAATACGAATCTCTAGCATATAGTTTACATTTCATTAAAATAGAATATAGCTGTCTAAATTTTTAGAAATGGCTCACTTAGAGATGGGGCACGTAAACATGTGGCTTATAGATTTGAGATTATTCCCTTGTTTTAGCTTGGTAATTTTATACATATGATTTGAATGTCATAAAATAGAGTTTATTTGAACAATTTTATTGAACTGGGGCTAAAACTAGAATGAAGATTTGTAAAGTTAAAAAATTTTCGTTGTTAAAAACCATAAAAAGTAAAATTGCTACAAGCTCATAACTTAAATGTGATTGCTAGATGTTCACAAAGTTATCACTATGTCAGTATATTTCTCATTGCATAATAACAGTCCCTTTTAGTGCAGATACTTGATCCCATGATATGATCGTCTTAAATAAAACTCTTCATAATAATCAAGCAGTCATTTTGCAATTGAGATGTTCATCTTGTCGCTTTAATGACAATCCAATGATTCACACTTCATAAGTTCATTTTGTCATTTTCTCGCACGAACACTAGAAACACAACCGGAAGATGAGCCAACAGACGTACAAAAGCTACATTAAATTTACATCAAGTTCAACTTCTTTCTTATCGGTTATCAAAGTGAACGTTTGAATCCAATTCAAAACTAACATCGGAATGGATTTGATGATCACCCGAGTTAAGTCCCCTTAAGAGTCCAATGAATTTTTCATTGAACATCTTGTAATTATCCACAAGGAACATGGCCCTCATTTTAAACATCTCCTAAAATCTTGAACAAGATAAAAACAGGCAAGACATGAGAATAACATAAATTATTCTGACCAGGTTATGCGTTCATGTCCATTAGTCGATCCATTCGCATTCTTGCTATAAACTCATCTTTGAACCAAACAGGCATAAAAGACATTTTTAAAAGTGGGACAAGACTCGTGGCACTGTCCAAATCTCTTGTATTATCCTTATCTAATCTTGCGGCTCTTACGACGAGCTGATGTTACATGCCGTCATCATCAAATGTCCATCTGTCTACTGTTCTATGGGTGTGGTCTCGGCCTATCTCCTCCTCCCTTCGCTCTCTCGTAGTTATAACGGAGATCGGGGGTAAGAAGGAAAGATGGTTGCGTCGCTTTTGTCTCATATCTGACTCATTTAAATCTGCAATCTGTCTTTACCGAAGCTGAGTCGAAGCATGTTTGATGGGCGAAAGGGAAATTTTCGCTGGCAGAGAAAAAGATGGCGGGGATGATGATGGCGTTAGTTGCCTAAAGAAGACGACTTGTGTTAATGAATATTAAAGGGATCCTGAGGAAGGGAGTTAAGCTGAAGGGAATGTCGAGCGATGAGGGTGATGTGGAGTAGGAAAAGGTGGGATGAATTTTGATTGGTTAATATCAATGTTGAATGGGAAAAGATATGAAGAGTAAAAGAGGAATGGTAAGTTAGGTGAGTTTAAAAAGGAAAGAGAAAAAGAGGAAAGAGAAGAGGGAATATAAAAAAGAAGAAAATAAGGATAAAAATTGAAAGTGAAAAGAAAAAAATGAAGGAATAGAAAAAGGAGAATAGTATGAAAAGAAAAAAAGAAAAAAGAAAAAAAGACAATTAAAGACAGCAACAAAGTAAATAGAAATGACAAACAAGATATAAGCAGGAAAAAACTGTAAACTTTCCATTTCTCTTTTACTTTTCATAACTTTTTCCCATTCAACATTGTTATTAACGGATCCGAATTATTCCGAACTTTTGCTACTCCCCACCACCCTCTTCAATGAACACTTTTCTTCCAGTTTTAAGAAGAAAGAAAAAAGAGGATAAAAATGAAAATGGCAGAAAGAAGAATCTCCCCTTCTCTCTTGAGAGACAATGGATATGTTTTGAGTAACATCAAAGATTGCATCATCCCTCAGCTATACTTCTCCAGACTATTTTTTGTCTTTTCACCTCAAAAGGCATATTACCACTTGGAACGTAAGTGGTTACTATTCAAGACTATGTCTACAGGGGCATTATAAGAAGGTAGTAAAGCAGCAACATGTTCACATGCAAGTTTCTGCGTGTAAGTTCAGGAAGCAGGACACAGGGAGGAATTTCAAAGTCAAGCAATCCGAGGGAAGAAGCTATTGGATTAAAAGACTTTCCAGCATCTAAAGAACTCTGCAGTGAAAGGGTGACATTTTGTTGTTCGTCGGGTCAGTCAAGCAATTTTCGCTGAGTGCGCACAAATGCCATGAGCTCATCCGTGCGCACAACTGCATTATGGTACTTGTAAAACAAACAACATTATAGAGATGCACCTGTTTTATAAGTACAGGAACATTGTTATTTCCAGTGATAACGAGATATTCAAGACAATCTGAAATCATACAGAGATAAGCAGAGAATAACCATAATTATTTCAACATTTTCCTTCAATTGGATTGTCTGTTTCTATAGGAAAAACTGCAAACAGTAAAAAAAAAGACTAATCGATAAAAAAAATGGACCAACCTTAATGGCTACTACATTAAAATGTAGGAGAGTGCGCTACTCTTTTTTCTTTATTGCTCCACTTATTCTTGATCCTTCCATTATCTTATTGGGTGTTTGACATCAGAAATAAAATCGGCAACCGATTGAATTTCTGAAATGTGGCACATTGTAGATTCACTCCTTGCTTGATGAAGAGAGTTGACCTTGTTTTCTGCTACACCTGATTCAAGAAAATCTAATTCACTTGAGAGGATCATGTGATAGTCAGATACTCACAAACATTGTGACTGGCAATTATTTTCCTTTCATTTTTACCATCTTTTTGACTGAAGAACACTATTAATCACATCACAGAGAACTTGGGTTTACATAAGCTCTCTTACAGATATTGAGCACTATCCACAATAAGGATAGCAATTAATATACCAAGAAATGTATTACTTGATAAAATAGGAATATTTATTCATTTTTTATCACATAATACATTTTGCCATAAAAAGTGGAGAACCGCTCAAAATATTAAAATTCAAATTCAACTGGCACATAAAATTTCGCATGATTTTAAGTTTTCGATAAAATAACATTTTCTGTTTATTATCTCATTTATAAAACTTAGTGTCTGTCTCCATATTTTCAAACTCTGTCTCCTCTGAAACAGAAAGTAACTGAGCGGCGTGAGGTGGCTAAAATGATTGCATTTTTGTGGTCCGTTTTTATAGGTCTTTAGCTGGTTAAAATAGTTGCAAGAGGTCAAAATTGAAAGAAATTACAATTTAGCAAGCATACAGGGTAAATATCATTTTAGCCATAGCATCTTTCGCGCATGCGTCGATTGACCTGATACATACAAGTATATATTGTTAATTTATAACACTTTCTGAATGCTTGCGATTTCGTTTTCTATTCTGGCTGATGGCACCTAAGTCACATTAAAAAAAAACGTTTTAAAACACCTCAATATAATACGAAATAGTACAATATCATATGAAATAGTACTATATAATATGAAATAATCGGTAGTAAATTGACTATCATTATATATACGAAAACTAGGTAAATTAAAATACAATATTTACGTGTATTTTACCACAGGGCAACGCCGGACGCCTCCTGCTAGTTTCATATAAATTAGGAAAAGAAATATTTCTCCCCTCAAATATTTGTACAAGAAAAAACATGACCCATTGAGCTTTAATTAGATTATATGAATAAGGAAAACGGTGACCAATAACATGCCAATCCCCTTTTTGAAAGAGAAGATAATGACTGGGAGGATAGCCTACTATGACCAGACCGAACCATAACAAATTAAGGCAAAATAGTTGGCCCCCTTGCGAACCAGACTCTAGAATTCGAATGTGCCTAGAATTACATGGCTAGTATGAAAAAAAGGGTCGGAATAAAATTTATTTATGTACTTGACCAAAATGTGGCGTAAACTCATTTTAATGTAAGGAAGACCATCATTCTTAAGAATGTACTTTTAAAGAGTACAAACACGGTTGTGAATACTCCTTGATATTTCATGATAGTGGCGCCTCAGGTGACAGGGGAAAAACAACCTCAGCCTCGAAGGTGGAGACAATGCTTGAAAGTACAACTTCATAGGAAAAAATCGAACGAAAGTTCTTCTGACAAAGAAGCATCTGCAGGCCCTACATTGAGAGAATTATGTCAAAATTGTCCTGGCTAGTATAGAAAACATGTGAAAAGATAAACAAAAATGCTATTTCAGGCGTAAGCTTGGCTGCCACGAGACTAACGCATCAATTAATAATTCCTGGGCTTGACATATAGATGGCATCACTAATAAATAAAATCCATATGGTTTTATAAAGTACTAACCTTCAAATGCCACGTGTGAAAACTTGAATCAGCTACTACTAGTTGTTTGCAATCTCCAAAAGGAAAAATTAGTTCCAATAAAGAAATGATATCGGAAACCGAGGTATAATTTAAGGCCAAATGTTTTACAAAAATGACATCCAATTCTTAGAATGATTCTCTATGTTGCTGATATGTTAAAATGTTAAAATGTGACCACCATCTCCACCAAAAAAATAAAATGCCACTCATGGAACTGTAAAAAAATACAATCCTTTCTACAATACAACCACATTTGGTACAAATAAATTTCCACCAAGCTTCACTCATGAATATGTATTGTATCACTGTTCTGACTGAACTTACACCTATCAAATTTTTGATAAGTGAATTTACCCCGAAGGAAATATCTATCAAATCTATTGCTGAACTAAAGAGGGCAATCATAAGCCAAATCAGGGTTTTGTTAAGAGAGGAGCGTGTCTAAGTTATTAACAATTTGTCACATCACATCCAGATGTGCAAAATCATTGAACGGCGATGAAACAAAAAGAAAAAAAAAGCTGTCTGATATTTGTTGTGGACAATTAACACATCAAGTTTGTTTATACTAATGATGGTTGGATTAGAGAAATTATTGTGAATTTGATTAACGATTCATTGGATGAGATGAAGTGGGAGGTTGGTCATCCTGTATTTCAATCACAAACTTTACAAACGAAAGAAAATCGCGTAAAACAAATAATTTCTTAACTCTTGAGTCAACCCAACCAGATTTTAGGCACATATTCTGTATTATTGTTAAATTCGACATGACAACTTACTTAAGTTTGAGTAGTTTTAAAAATATTCCCATTTATTTACACGTAATCATGCTTCTTTGGGTTTGATATTTCGTTTTAGTCGTGAAATAGCAAAGGGGTTCATAAAAGCCGCAGATGTGTCTTTGGCACTCACTATGATAAAGGGTGAACCATTTTTAAGATGATCACGCTTCCATTGGGCGGAGATATAATTCTCTGCACTCCTACGAGGCCTACCTCACTTTGAAAAAAGGTTAGTTTATTGCAAATCACCTGATACATTTCTAGTCATGTATTTTTGTAGGCCATGGTACAATCGCCCAACCCCCTAGATTGAATATAAAAAAAGCGTATGAGCAAAAGAGTGGTTGATAAATCTGATTCTGTTCAATAAATGTTATTTTTGACAAAGTTTTATAACTGAAAAGACATATTGAATTAAAACAAACCACGCCCGTGTGTTAATGTGCTCTATTTTATTTTGCTTGCAACCTTATCGGTAGTTAAACAATGTTAATAAAGAATACGTTTTTTTATAGTATAAAACCTCATTGTATATGGAAACGACCCGTTCTCTGTTTTCTTCATATTATAGTTTTCGAAGGAGTGCCAAGATGTTTGCCAAACCATTATTCAAAATAAGAAATCCACCTATCGGCTTTTAACAAACAGATTTCAGATTGACTTGGTAAAAACAGACTTTTGCTAAGTCGGGCGGGGGTGTGATACGAATTTTATCTGTGGTTGTGATAAAAACCAGGAATAAAATTGGACAATAATCGGAATTCTATCTTTCGGATTTGCCCAGAACTTGTTGAGCAAATTAAGCTGAAGCTTTGTCGATACACACCTTCATTCGCGTAGATTTTATGGACAACTTCCAAAATGAGGTTTGGCCATTTCTTAGTGTTTATCATTTTGATCTACATTTTCTTAGGTGTGTTTTTGAGGAAGGGTCTTCTTGTTCTCCTTCTCTCTTTTCCTCCCTCTCTCTCGCGCGATCTATCTATCTAACATCTGTTACAAGCGAGATTTCAAAATCTTCATTTCAGCAATCTTTTTCTTGTTTGCATTTCTTATTCCTTCAGTTCAGCTATCGTTAAAAGGGAGGGGGCGGCGATAATAGATACTAACGTTGACTATGGAATCGGAAAGCTAAGTTTAAAATCTATCAGTTTTATTAAATGTAAACAAAAAATTTATATGAATCAGCATTGTATGACTATTTTGATCAAATCGATTTTGTTTTTGCATTAATTTCCAAAATCAAGTACTCACAACGTGGACCATGTAAAGTTTGCCAAGTACAAAGACAGTAGTTTTACGAGGCCAATACCCAAATTCGTGTTTCACATTTTTCAGTTTTCTACAACACACAATGCTTCCAGCAAGCTGTGACATTCTCTCTCTCTCTCTCTCTCTCTCTCTCTCTCTCTCTCTCTCTCTCTATATATATATATATATATATATATATATATATATATATATATATATATATGCATATATATATATTTTTATATATGTGTGTGTGCGTGCGCGCATATTTATCTATAGGCAGATAAATGTATTATATATATATATATATATATATATATATATATATATATATATATATATATATATAATGTATTAAATCACTGAATTTGGAAGAGAAAGAAAAAATGAAGTAGAAAATGAGAACGACATCAAGATAAAAATGAAAAGAAACAGTAAAATGTAGCTAAGTAAAATAAATAAGGAAAAGTAAATTGGTAAATTTTATCCGCTGTCTATTTTATTTATCCTTTCGGAAAAGATTGTATTTTGTCTACTGCTCTTCAAAGGCGACGTTTTATTAATAAGATGGATTGGCGTCACTCGCCATGTGAGGCGTCGCTTGAAATGAACAGCGTTTTGAATAATTCATTGGCAGTTTGAAAGAATTGGCTCTCGTATGAACATAAATCGGGCTTTTTAATAATTCACATTTAGAATGTACGGGCATGTAAGATATTATTCAGGCCCTTGATGAAGGAGGAAATCGAAAAAAAAAATGGCGGAGAGAAAAAGAAAAACAACCAAATAATGCGGATTTGTACGTGTGAGTATCTGTCTATCTAAATTACTATCGATATATCATCTATTTACCCATATATTTTTCGCGATTCATCTACTATCTAGCTATATATCTAACAAAAGAGATAGATGAATAATTAGATAACTATGGAGCTGTTTATTGGTTGTAAATCGATCATATACTGCACAATCACGTTGACACACCGGTTCCCGCTAGATCACCAAAATTAAGCGATGTCGATTTAGAAGTGTGGTTTGTGATTGCGCAACACTTGGTTTACAATTACACATGCAGTTAGCCTTGTAGCGGATATTCATTGTCTCTCAAGACAGAACTGAGACAATATATCTATCGATTTTTGTCGTCTATGTATCTACTTATCTGTCGATCTGCTTATCAACAAAACAGATTACTATCTTTGTTTTATTTATGTATCTATATAGCTATCAAACCATCTATATATCTAACTATATCTATTATCTGACTATTAATTTATCTATGTCTCTCTTCCTACACACACAAACACACATACATATTAGTGATGGGACGATTTCAAACTTTTCCTCGATTCAGAAACAGTTATCGATTATGTTCTAAATTCCCGATTCCGATAAAAGTACCGATGCCGATTCTTTTTAAAAATTTTAACACCTAAAGTTTCGATGCTTTTTTTAAATGTTGAAATAATCGTACCCCCTCATCGTGTAATGTCCACATATATTTTGCAAAACATATAACCTATACTTGAGAGGAAGGATATATTACAAGTACATATTTCTAAATATTTTTCTCAAAGATTTTCTGGTAATTGATTTGCCTTTCTTTTGCAACAAATCTCCATTTGCATATAGTCGTCGTTAAAGCCATTTGAAATTTTCATAAAAGAATCGACGATTCGTATACAAAATAAGAAAACAGTTTAGGAACAGAATAGTTAAAAATTATAAAGATTTTGTCGATTATTAGATTGATTTGCGTTACTTAAAAAGAAATAACAAGATTACTTTTGCACATTAATTTAACGTAAAATAATAATCATTTCCAACCCATTCTAACTTTTTTTAATCTTGTGTAATCGCTCAAAAATTAGAAATACACAAAATACTGGTAGAACATAACATTTATGCTCGATTGTTGACATTTTTAATGTGTTTCTACCAGCGTTTATTGTTCGATTTTGAGCGGTTATTATTCTGTTAACAGAGTGAATACTGTTTATTTTTAACTAAAAACACGCTTTAAAATAAGTTTAAACACACGTAAACTTATCCAAGAAGGTAGAAGAGTCTTGCCTTTGGTAACATTCATTTGTTGCATATTTGTTTTTCATCTCTTTTTCGTTAGTTCCAGTAACAAATGCCCGAAGCTCATTAAAACATTAATTTAAAGAGTTCTCCAACATGACCTTCTTCCGACTATATTAGGTGGCGAACTAGGAGAGGGGAACAGTAAAAACAGAAAGTAATATATTGTGATGAGTATAATAAAACATTAAAAATAGTACAATCCCGAGCAACGCCGGGTCTTCCTGTAAGTTTGTTTATAAAAACCTTCAATGATATCATGTGTCCAGTACTTGTGCAGGACAGCACAACAGATATTGATGGCAAACAACAACAAAAAAAGAAATGCCAATGGATCACATTTTGCCAGCAATTGTGTGATGTAAATCTGTCCTTCCCGGTGTAACGGGAAAAATACTTCATAATAAGATGCAGTTTGATTCAATTCCTGAAACTAGAATCTGCGGGCAGTGCTGGTATTGCAATTTACCATTTTCTGGAACGTTGTCTCAAACATCAAATATTACAAAGCCGACGGCACTCATTGTGCAGTTGCATGTCGCCCACTTTGTTCTCTGCAGCAATTTGCATTGTTTTGGTTGTTGTATTTATTTGAGCTTCAGTCAGCACTGTTGTAGCTCGACTGGGTTTCATAGATAGATAAGCAGAAAGACAGACATTGAATTTGCTTAAACCTAGATGTGAATGAATTTGAATTTTCAATATAAATAGATACATGGTAAAAACTTAATAGATAATACATAACTAATATAAATGGATATATGGACAAAAAGTGGAAAGAGAGGAAGCAATAAAGGAAGATAAAAACACAGATAGATGTGGGACAAATTATGGAAAATGCTGAATCTCTAAAGATAAATATATATTGTTTGATAAGTAGTTAGTAAATAAGTAGTTTAATAAACCGACATTGATGGAAGTATAAACAGGAAAATATAAAGGAATATAGAAAAATAAAGATACAGGTTTCAAACCTTATATAATTCTATAGATAATCATGGCATATATATATATATATATATATATATATATATATATATATATATATATATATATATATATATATACTCGGGGTTTTTTTTTATATTCAAAAGTAATGGACTAATGAATTCAACGAGGTTGTTAGATAGTGCTCAATAAAAAGAGCTGATAATACTTGTTTATTGTTATATAAACATGCTCACATCCCGCTGCTACAAATAGCCACTTGTTTCAATCAAACAACAGATATCATCAGGCAGCGACTTGACTATTCAAAAGTTCAATGAATAATGGATTTTTATTTTAGGTAGGAACTCTTTAGAAGTTGGAGTTAAAAAAACTTAAAACACAGGACTTTAATTAAATAAAAAAAGTAAAAAGGGAGAGGCAATTTAAATAAAGTTAAAAAATTACAATGGGGAGAGAGTGATTGAGAAGAGAAAAGGAAAGGCATCTACCAACCATATAGGAAGGAAAACTCAAACCCAATTTATGTACACCCCCTATCAAATCACCCAAAATCTATCATTAGGCATATCCCCAAATCCATTAGTAAAAGAATCAGTGACAATTCTTCCAATCTTGAAACATTTAATAAACATAAATATTTCTATAACAGGGCCCTTAAGGATAGTGGATACAAAAACACCCAAATTGAGTTCATAGAACCAACACACCCAAACACAAATACAAATAGAAACCGTAAGAGAAAAATCCTGTGGTACAATCCCCCTTTTAATCTGAAACTTAAAACAAATCTAGGAATGAAATTCTTAAACTTAATTAAAAAGCACTTCCCTATTAATAATATACTACATAAAATTTTCAATAAAAATACAATAAAACTTAGTTATAGCTGTAATGAAAACCTTGAAAAAATAATTAAAAAACATAATAACAAAATATTAAACAAAAATAGCACACCCATTGCTACCGAAAGTTGTAACTGTAGAATTAAATCAAAATGCCCTCTTAAAGGAAATTGTCAAATTACTTCTGTAGTGTACCAAGCAACTATTTCTACTAAGGAAAATCCGAATGAAAAAAATATTACATAGGAATGACAAATAACAATTTTAAAGAAAGATTTACCGGTCACAACTGCTCTTTTGAAAATAATGAGTACAAAAATAGAACTTCCTTGTCTAAATATTACAATGAACTAGTAGAGCAAGGTTACTCCCCAATAGTAAATTGGAAAATTTTAAAGAAAGCGAAAACCTGTTCATCTTTAAACTCGCCTTGCTACCTATGTCTTTATGAGAAATTATTTATACTTACTTTTAGAGAAAGAGATAAATTATTAAATAAGAAGCACGAAAATTCAATTAATTGCAAACATTATAAAACCCATCTTTTAAGTAATTTAGTTTAGATATAAAATTTAAATAAATTAAAAATTGTCACTGATTTCTATAATTTATTAATATTCTATTAATATACTTTCTCCTCTCCTGATTTCATTCTTTACTTCTCCTATCTTATATACCTGTGTGTCTATGTGTATATGTATGTGTCTATGTATTTATTTTATGACCGTGTGTACTTAGATCTATATATTTCTATATTATTTGGTATACCCTCCCATGTTTATTCAATCCATTTGTATGTTTCTATGTGTGTATGCATCTATCTGTACCCTTGCCAAATTATTTGTATTCTTATGTATTTCTATATATATAATTTATGTAAATTATACATATTTATGTGTGTGTATATATGTGTGTGTGCGTTGTTGTTTATTAGTATATGATTGTGTGCATATATTTGTGTATTTTTTGTATGTATGTGTATACATAAGATTATATATATATGTATATATATATATATATATATGTATATATATATATATGTATATATGTGCTTATTAGTATGTCGGTTGGTTCTCTGTGAGTATATACATATGTATCTTATTTTTAATTTGGGTACTATCTACCTGTGCGTCGCTATTTTTGAGTATTTCGTTGATTTAATTACTTCTTTTGCCTGAATATATTTATAGGTAAGTGTACTTGTATCTGTGTTATTAGTAATCTGGTATTGAATGTATTATTTTGTGATTTAATATGACTTTATATCTATACTTAAATAGCTTAAACTTCCAACTTAATAGTATAGTTACACCTTTACTTATGTGCATGTATATGTATATATATATATATATATATGTATATATATATGTGTGTGTATGTGTGTGTATATTTGGGTATATATATGTGTGTGTGTGTATATATATATATATTTGTATTGTATTCTTTTTTTATATACATAAATATTAGTAGTTTTTTATTTATAATTATTGGACCTATTTAATTTATTTAATCCCCTCTTATGGCTAAATATGTTATATTAAAAAGATAATAAATATTAATTTTATTCTGTTTTTATTATTATTATTATCATTATTATTATTATTATTATTATTATTATTATTATCACTATTATGTTTATTGTTATTAATAATAATTTTAATATTGTTTTATCATTATTTTCTTCTTTTATTCATATATTTATCTAATAAAAACGCGAAAACTTTAAACTTATATCATTTAGCATAAAGGGCCTAATTAATGGTAGACGTATGTTTGAAATGCGTTGATTTTACTCGTGGACGTATGTAAGAGGATAAATATGCTAGCCGAATACATTCACTGCCTTTTTTGACACGTTCATTTCTGACGCTTGGATTGTATCTTCTGTTTGTATTTGTAATAATATGTTTCATTACTGAATTGTATAATTGTTCATAAATTGGTTGACACGCAGGTTTTTTTCTTTTTTCTTTTTCTTTTTCTTTTTCTATACACTGTCAAATTCTTACTTTCTCTCTTTCCCTATTTAACTAGAGCTCATTATTCTTTCCTTTTCCATCTAGTTCTTATTCTCTTTATTATAACCATTTATTTCTTTTTTCTTTTCTTCTCCATATCATATATATATATGTATATGTATGTGTATATATATGTATATATGTATATATATATATATATATATATATATATGTGTATGTATATATATATATATATATTTTCTCTCTTCTTTTTCTCTCTATTTTGTTTTCTCTATATTTTCTTTCTCTATTTCTGTCTCTATTCCTTTTTTCTCTTCTCAATCACTCTCTCCCCATTGTAATTTTTTAACTTTATTTAAATTGCCTCTCCCTTTTTACTTTTTTATTTAATTAAAGTCCTGTGTTTTAAGTTTTTTTAACTCCAACTTCTAAAGAGTTCCTACCTAAAATAAAAATCCATTATTCATTGAACTTTTGAATAGTCAAGTCGCTGCCTGATGATATCTGTTGTTTGATTGAAACAAGTGGCTATTTGTAGCAGCGGGATGTGAGCATGTTTATATAACAATAAACAAGTATATATATATATATATATATATATATATATATATATATATATATATATATATATATACTCCTATAAATTTGGGTTTTTGTGTATTAATGTTCATAATAAAAACACTTTGTTATACATGGGTCGTGGAATTACATTCACTAGCAAAAGATCTAGCTAATTTGCGTATTCTTTTAAATATTCATTTTAATTAATTCCTTATTAGTTTTTCATTTTTCTGATGGGATGATCATCTTTAGGTGTAATTATATTTATGCAGATATTCTACATGATTTATACTTGCGTAATATTTGCGTAAAAAGTTTATAGTAAACACAAATTTCTTTCTATATGTATTTATGTATGCATGAATATATTTGTTTAAAAATGTTTGTTTACCAAAATTTTATCAGTGTTTGGTCTACAGACATGAAACTTGATATATAGGGTATTCGAACCCATGCAAAACTTTATATTTGGGTTTTAGCCGTTGCAATCGGTGCAAAAGAGTGAAAATTAAAGAATTTGCCAGGTGAAGATCGAGCGATGGAATTACGAATATGCATGCGTAACGTAATAGCTATTGATTCATGTTTTAATTTTTAGCCTTGCAGCAAACATGTCGTCATAGCTAAGAGATTAACGTCAAAGGAAAACGTAAACCGTAAGCTAAACGTTCTAATTTTGATTCTCGGTGGTGGCGCGCGAGCCATTTTTCTTTTAAAAACTTTTTAAATCATTACTATATATTTGGTCCAACATAATATAATAAAAAATACGAAATCTGCATTAATCAAAATACCATATTTAAGCGTATTTTACGACCAGACAATGCCGGCGGCCGGCTAGTATTGTATATGGCTAACTAGCACATGATCATTTATTGTTGGTAACTTTAACGGTAACTTCAGATATTAAGTCAAAAACAAAACTATGTGACCCGATTTACAATGACTTATCTCCCTTAAACCCCAGGATTTCTACATATTTCTATCAATTATTACCTAAAAATCTTCTATTATTCCAAGAAATCTCAGAACAAATGTTTGTCTATATCGATATAAATAGTCATATAAATTTAAACTATTAACTGTGAATATTTACATAGTATTTTAATTACATTTTCTACGGAGTTATTATATCATTTTAAATTACTTAATATATTTATTATTGTTTATTTTTATCCATACTCTATTCAACTAACAAGGCGGAAGGTATTATCATAGAATTCTACTAATGTTTTTATCTGATTATTCAAAAAATCACATTTCATTTTATCATCTTTTATCCTTTCAATTCAAGGAAAAATATGTCTCTGTAGATTTTTGTTCGATAAATTTCTCTCATTCAATGAAACAGGTGTAAGACGCTATATATCAATAAAAATATGAATGTGAAATATATAATTCTGTGAATTTGGAATATTCCCCACCTGTCTATTTACCTATCTATCTCTTTATATATATATATATATATATATATATATATATATATATATATATATATATATATATATATATATATATATATATATAATATGAAGCCGAACGTCTGTGTGTCTGGTCACGAATATGCTCCTGTATGCTTTACTATTATAGAAAACTGATCACATATAATGATACAAGATGTATCGAGACACAGGAATGGGTATGTTTCATCTGGCATAATGATGATTCATAAAAATTGTGGGGTCTGCGTACGCGCCTGGTCCACAAAGTATGGAAATAAACAATTTAAAAATAAAAAAAACGTTTACAAGTGTTTTTGATATAGATGTACATAAGAATACTTTGATAAGTATGTTTTAACTTAAATAGGGATGGTATAATGAAATTTCGGGGTCTGCGTTCGCGCCTGGCCTCCATAGAATGAAAATAGGCACAGACTTTAATAAAAACTTTTCATATCTATATGCATAAGTATACTTTGATAATTATGTTTCAGTTTGAAGAAATATGATATAATAAAATTATGGAGTGTTCGTTCGCGCCTGACCTCCATAGAATGGAAATATGTCACAAAGTTTAACAAGGTTTTTTAATATAAATCCACAGAATATTGTGATAAGTGTTTCAGTGTGAACAGGTATGGTAAAATAAATTATGGGGTTTATCTATTTTATTTTTACTTTCATAATATTTTGCTTTGGTTTTGATACCCCCAAATTCGAATCTATCTATTTACAACCCTTCCTTTTCATAACCTATCATACTTTCATAAATTCGAGTCCATTTTCTGTAGGCTGCTTTTGAACCCAGTCAACGACGGGTACTTTTGCTAATATATATATATATATATATATATATATATATATATATATATATATATATATATATATATATATATATATATAAGTGCCACGCAAAAGTATTGGATACATTACATTTTTCTTCATAACTAATTAGGGTCGAAGATTTTACCTAAAATTTGGTCAGTATATTCCTATTAATATTCTAAATTATATTTGGAGTAGTAATTGCAAAATCAAAGTTTAGAAAGTTTATATTTAAAGAGAGAGAGAGAAGAGAGAGAGAGAGGGGGGGAAGGGGGGTGGTGAAGAAGTAGATGAATAAATAGATTAATATAACTCAATTGAAGTAAAGAAAAGAAGAAAGAATGACAGAAGACAAAGAAAAATAGATAAATGTTGGCATATTGAGCTCGGTAAACACGTAGTTGGAAAGATGTTGGCGAGATATCAAATATCAGAAAGCAACGATCGAATGCTTTACGGCAATCTGTATTTGTTTCTGTTCTATTTTTCGGCCAGGATTGTCTTCTCTCTACTTGGTGTCGCAAACTTATTGTTTGAAGATGATGATTGCATACAACATCTCCGTGTTTGTTTTATTATATTATCCAGAAAGCCATGCAATTTCTTTGCTACAATCTAACAAATAACTCATTGTGTGAATTTTCCATGTGTCATCTGGAAAAGTATAATCCTTGCTGGTCGTAAACCCCCGAAAGCTTGATCAATGTGAATTGGCTGTGCGCTTATTTCCACCAGTCGCAGCATGGGTAGAAAAGAGTCCAGAAACTTCCGAATAACTTTACATCACTCTTTTTTCGATTGTAAAAATGTCAAATTTGGATATAATGAATGTCGTTGTAGACTATGGAATGAGCTATGCGTATATTAAGTCCTATCGGATTCACAATCGGGTGAAAATAAAAATAAATAAAAAAGGAAAAGTAATTCCTATTGTCTCCATTTCAAATGTGTGTAATAATATACTGCAGATACGGAACAGCTTAGTTTAGAAACACCAAGCTACATAATGAAAAAATAAAATAATTTAATTCGAAAAGATTTCTTTAACAAAAACAATGGAAAAGGAGTGTAAATTACAACAGTGCTTTGACCTAACAAAAAAAAATGAAACAATAAATGTCCACAACGGATGGTGTAATATGTCGTAAAATGAGGAAAACAACACATAAACAGAATACTTCCAGGAGTTTGAATTTGAGAGATAGACAAGAAAGCACGGGATTATGCTCTAGGCAAAACAGCAGGTATTGTCCAGTTTTTTTGTATATGAAACAAATGGAGGAAAATATTTTATATTTCTTATTAAAATTGCTGCTCTTGAACACTAATTTCGTATGAATCAGATGAATATTATTGACATTTTCCCCTAATATATTTCTAGTTAAATTGTTTTTAGAAAGAGATTACGGGAGGGACCATGTTGCAAACATTCTTAAGTGAACATAAACTCGACTCGAACGTCCAGGATGCAATTCGTTACGTTCCTATTGCTTTAGTTCACAATAAGGGGGGGCACCTTTGCGAACCAACAAAACGAAAGTACGAATCGGATTATCCCTCTTACATTTAAAAAGTCACGACTATTTAAATCTAATCCCTACTGTATTATGTCATATTTTCCTGTGAAAGAAACATGAATCAGCTAATTTTACTTTCTTTTTTTTTCTTTTGATATTCACTTTGCCTGGAAAATACTTAGAAGACTAAGAGCGTTAGAAAGACATATTTTAATAAATATAAATCAAAAACGGGAATAATTGTGCAAAATATACCTTCTTAAACTCATTTTCACTTCAAACAAAGCATATTGCCATTTGAAACGTAAGGGGCTACAATTTGGAATTTTGTTTAACAAGAGACCGAGGGGAGTTGAGCAACGAGATGTCTGTTCATATTATATTAAAACTTCTGCATGTCAATACAGTCAGGGAAGTTGGAAACAGGTACAGAATTCCAAAGTTCAGAAGCTCAAAGGAAAAAAAACTTCTAAAGTAGAACGCTTTCGGGCATGTAGGGACCTCAATGGTGAATGGGGGGATTTTGCTGCTTGTCGGGTTAGTTCGACGTAAGTACATCGAGAGAGAGCATTCCATTAACGTACTTGTAAACAGGCACAAGGATGTGATATTGCAGCGATGGAACCGAGGTTGGAACTTAGCTGATAGCGCAGGACCTATTTGATTTGAGACTCATAATGCAAAATATAATAAAATTCGAATGGATTATTTTTAAAATAATGAAGAGATGTTGTAAATCACAATATCCCTTTGACAACATAGAAAACAAAAATAAAACAATGAAATTTCATTTTTTTAATTTAATTTAATTTAGATATCGGAGACGCGCAAGCTCTATACCACTCCAAGTTATGGCACCCTCAAAATGCATTGCTGGATTGCCACAAATAACAAGGACGTGCAAGGTGATGAAAACAAAGTTATGGACTTTGGTTTGGTTTCAAGTGAGAGTCACATCATTCACCTCACATCTTCGAAGTCGGCTTGAAAGTCAACATCAAAGTGTACTTGGATGTGCTAAAGAGTGTGATGATTCCCTGCTGCGGACCCTGGGTGTGGTAGAAGGACGGCGCCGGCCTACAAGTCCAAGGAGACCCAGGCTTGGCTTCAGGAGTGCTACTACTGTGTATCTTTCTCTTATTGGCCTCCCCTCCTCCCTCAACCTGAACCCACTTAACTACTTCGCTTGGTCATACATCGAGAACATCACCAACATGACCTCCCACAACACCAAAGTCAGCCTGATCGACGCCATCTACCAAGTATTAACCGAGCTCTCGCCAGCGCAAGTGGAAAAGGTATGCTCCCAGTTCTGGACCTGTATCGAGAAGGTGATGGAGGCTGAAGCGCCGACATTGAATAGATTTCAGCTCTACCTCATAATGAAGTTACCTGAATTGATTTTTTCAATACAAGTTTTTAAATAAAGCTGTGTGCTGTTTTCTTTAGGGCGACAACTTTATTATTCAACCTTGTAGTTGATGCCCGCCAAGTCATTTTCTTTTTAACTTTTGAAATCAATACTATGCATTAGGTGCAATATAATAGTCATTAGAATCTTGGTTGTGTAATACGAAATCCGAATGAATTAAATTATATTTAAGCGTATTTTATGACGAGGCAAGGTCGAGCAAGGCCGAGCGCCCTCTCTCCCCACTAGTTTAGAAATTAATAAATTTCGTGTATTTCGTGTAATCTATTTTATACTGCAACTCAGAAATGCCAAATAAAATGGTTATAAAATTTCTAATTAATAAATTATTTATATATTTGATGTATTCGAACTACAGTTTTTCTCTTGGATGCTATTCTCATAACGTTGCGATCGATGTTATTCTCATAACGTTGCGATCGATGTTATTCTCATAACGTTGCGATCGATGCTATTCTCATAACGTTGCGATCGATGTTATTCTCATAACGTTGCGATCGATGTTATTCTCATAACGTTGCGATCGATGCTATTCTCATAACGTTGCGATCGATGTTATTCTCATAACGTTGCGATCGATGTTATTCTCATAACGTTGCGATCGATGTTATTCTCATAACGTTGCGATCGATGTTATTCTCATAACGTTGCGATCGATGCTATTCTCATAACGTTGCGATCGATGTTATTCTCATACCGTTGCGATCGATGTTATTCTCATAACGTTGCGATCGATGTTATTCTCATAACGTTGCGATCGATGTTATTCTCATAACGTTGCGATCGATGCTATTCTCATAACGTTGCGATCGATGTTATTCTCATAACGTTGCGATCGATGTTATTCTCATAACGTTGCGATCGATGTTATTCTCATAACGTTGCGATCGATGTTATTCTCATAACGTTGCGATCGATGCTATTCTCATAACGTTGCGATCGATGTTATTCTCATAACGTTGCGATCGATGTTATTCTCATAACGTTGCGATCGATGTTATTCTCATAACGTTGCGATCGATGTTATTCTCATAACGTTGCGATCGATGTTATTCTCATAACGTTGCGATCGATGCTATTCTCATAACGTTGCGATCGATGCTATTCTCATAACGTTGCGATCGATGCTATTCTCATAACGCTGCGATCGATGTTATTCTCATAACGTTGCGATCGATGTTATTCTCATAACGTTGCGATCGATGTAAACTAGTATTCATCAGGTGCATTTTATTGAACTAGGGAATCTGCAATGAAATTCGAACTGAACTCATTATTCAATCCATTGAGGTAATTTTTTTTTTTTTTTTGGAGGGGGTGATATACTAAGTAATAATCAGTTCCTATGTTACAGCCGGTTGGAGGATAAAAATTTAATCTTGAATTAAGGCTATACTAATTAATAATTACTTAAGGCTTTTACCCGTTCATGAATGATAGAACTAGAACAATATACTTGATACATGCAGATTAAATGTTATTGCAATCAATTTTTGCTCATGTTTTAGTCAGATCTTTGATCGTCTTGAATTCGTCTAAATTGATGTTATCTCTTTCATGTACAAACGCACCCCCCACACACAAACACACACACACAAACACACACACATATATATATATATATGCAACTTTTCTCTGCGTATGCGTGTGAGTTCGTTCCTTATAGACTCCGAAACGACTGAACAGATTTTCTTTAAAATTTACATAACTTTAATGTATAAGTTTGGGAGTGATCTTAGTAAAGTTTTGTCTCAGAATACCCTCGATAATAACCGATAATCTATTTATTAGCTGGAAAATGTTTTAGAAGATTAAAATTTAGAGTTTTGTTTGTTTGTTTGTTTTTTCCTGACGCGGTCTGTAAATATAACAAAATTATGGTTTTCTATAGTGTAATGTAGAATAACATATATTTTGGACTAAGTTATCGCATGGAGGCATGTGACGCTTCCTCTCGGGCGATTTCACGACAATAAAAATATAGGAGCGTGACATATTCGTTGATCATCATTCAATCCCAGGCAACATCGGGTATCCTCGCTAGTATATATATATATATGTATATATATATATATATATATATATATATATATATATATATATATATATATATATGGGAGTGATCTTAGTTAAATATGATATATATATATATATATACATACATATATATATATAAATATATATAAATATTGTCCATTTAAGAAGTATTTTTAACAGTTGAGGATTGTCTGTTAAAATAAAAAAGTTGGCAATTTGATTTGCGAGTGAGATCGCAAAAGCTTAGTCACTCGATCAAAGATGGATGAAACACTAGTTGCTGTAGGTAATAAAAATAATTATTTACAGAAGAGTAGGGAGGATGGGGCAGGATTTCATAACCACACGCCCGTGCTTCTAATATGGCGACATGCGAGTTGTGAACCGAAGTGTTGTCCTGCAGGGGGAGGGTACATTTGCTGATCTTGCCCTGCCTCTTGATTTTGATAGCTTCCCCTAATTTCGTCAAAAGTGAAGCATAATAGGTTCCTGTAATTGTGGTATCCTTTGCCAGGAAATCTATCACTACTCCATCCTGGTCCCAGAAGACTGTGAGCATGACCTTGCCAGTGGGAGTGCTGCACCCTTGCCTTCTTTGGAGGTGGTGAGTCACAGTGCTCCCACTGCATTGACTGGGCTTTGGTCTCTGGATCATGGGGATGAACCCAGGTTTTATTCTATGTAATCAGTCTTTTGAAGAACTTTGACTCATCTTCTTGGCACATCTCCAAATTCATCCTCGAGCACTCGACACGTTCTCGCTTCTGGGATGGTGTGAGCAACCTGGTAATCCATCTGGTAGACACCTTATGCATATGCAAATTGTCATGAATGATAGCTTTCACAGACCCTGTACTAATCTTGACATCTTGGGCTATTTGTCGAATAGTAATGTGTCGATCTTCCAAAATGGCAGCCTAAGCTTAACGGACAGATGCCTCATCAATGGCAGAAGGGGGCGACCAGGTCTGGGAGCTGTTTCCACAGACTTCCGGCTATGTTTGAATTCACGATGCCAGCGTTTTACAAGGTCATATAATGGGGCATTATCTCCATAAGTTTCTTTCATTTCATTAAAAGTCTCCTGTGGTGTGCGTCCTTTCAAATACAAAAACCGGATCACTGCTCAATATTCAAAAGGCTCCATTTCACACCTGACTCAGTTCAAACACTGTAAAACGGAAACCACAATTAGTTCAGAGCTGTAATTTGCCACATAACCTGTAGAGATATAAATAATTGCCCATGAAAAATTTCAGCTAGATCAGACAACTGGAAGTGGGTTAGAGACATTACTTATTGCACGCCCCTCGTAATAAATTATGAAAATATATAGCAATTTAGATACACAGAATATTTTGTGTTCCATTCTCATGCATTCAAGTTGGGTTGTCTGAAGATCACAAACAGCGTGAAAACGTGATTATGGCCTACTGGAAACACCTAATTTCTTAAGTACTTACACACACACACACACACACACACACACACACACACACATATATATATGTATATATATATATATATATATATATATATATATAAGTAAACATTTAATATATAAGGTTTATAGTTTCCTAATTCGAGCCCCAATCGGATTATGATATTTTATTCTCATCTTCCGCTAATCCTCCCATTTTTCTTCTCCATTTTCTTTACTCTAAAACTTGTCGTCTGCCGTGTCTTAATTTTGTTTGTTCTTTTATATCCTCGATAACATTTATGTTCTTTTATACTGATAAGTAAAATGAATTTCGAAGGTTAATCCGTGTCTCCGTATATTTCTCACATTATTTGTCATATAAATATTCACTGCGAAAAGAGAGCGCCCGGTGTTAACTGTTTAAAAAGATCCATACCATGTTTTCAAAGCCGATTACAATCCGGTGACGGATCCAAAGTTGAAGCCGGTGGAAAGACGTTGATCTCTCCCGAGGAAGGGCTCAGGGTGGGTGGCGTTATTTCGCACAGTTTTGTTTTGTTTTCTTAATTCTTCATGTTTGAAGTCGGGGTGGGGAATCACATACACATCTACCGCATGGTAACACACATGCACACATATATGCACACACCAGAAGTTGCACATACTAGAATGTGTATATACAAATGGAATCGTACATTGCGGTACTCATGCACACACATATGCACTATGCAGGCAAATGCAAACTATAGGCATACTTGTAAACAGTCACTGACATATAGACACACGTATATAAGTACCCACATCGTCATACATGTACATATGCAAATATAAACAAACGTCAGCTATTTACACAGATGCATACATTCGCACACATTTACACACTCACAAACGCATACACCAACTCAGAAGATCACATATACATATACATAAAAAAACACACGCACACAGGCTTACACACAGATACACATATCCAAGAAGAAACACATCACATAATGTTTTGTACCATCTTTATATCCCCTTAGGATTACTAATATTTAGATCGATATAATGCTACTAAAACTTATGTCTACAATCCTTATACTAAATTTGATTAAAAACCATTACATGATCTGTAGCAAATATCTAAAATTCAAGACTTAAGCGTACAGGATCTTAAGAAATTGAAATCCAAATAAATTTGTTTAAGTGGTGTCTGATATGTCAAATTGAATGCAAATCTTAAGCATTTAAATTTTCAAATGAGACGTTCTGGCTATAGTGTTTCTCAGGGGCCATTATATATAATGGCCCCTGAGAAACACTTTTAAACAATGAGAACAAACTTATTTATTTAAGGAATACATATTGATTTGTGCAAAGTTGCTATTGTTAAAATCTCACAAAAAATTATATGTATTTTCACAATAGGTCACTATCTTCTCTTTAACTATCTTGCACAAAACTAAATAAAACTAAATATAATCCGTAATAAGATTATTTCCGCCTAGTCTTTATGTTCCAACTCTTATAATGATTTGTTAATTAGTGAATAATGTACATACGCACACATACACACAATATATATATATATGTGTGTGTGTGTGTGTGTGTGTGTGTGTGTGTGTGTGTGTGTATAAATATATATATGTATATACATATACATATGCACATACGTAACTTATATATATATATATATATATATATATATATATGTGTGTGTGTGTGTGTGTGTGTGTGTGTGTATGTGTGCGTGTATGTATGCATTACAGAATATCATCGGTAACGTCAGTTTTAAATCCAAACAAAGGAGACCTAAAATCAGTGTCTCTTACCAAACTCTCTCAAACTTCGGTTTATATCTGCCTCTTCTGAAAATAGCGGTGAAGCAGACAAACAGATGATAAAGAGAGTCTCGTAAAGGAAATCAATCATAGGTTCTGTTTGTTTGAATTTGAAACCGAGGGTACCTATGTATGTTGTCTGATCTTTTGTAACACATATATAAATTAATATTACGCTCTTATTTTCATCTTTTATTTTCCTTAATAATTGAGCACTCTACTAGGGTTCTCTCCCACTAATCTTACACACACACGCATATACATATATATATAGTATTGTTTTCTTGTAGATTTTTGTCGGTTGTCTTGTAATTCTGATTATGTGTATGCAAAGCCATAGATTCCTGTCTTAATTATTATAAGTATCAGCACCGAAGCCAAAAAGATATTAAAGGTGGCCAAGAGTCCATTATTTCTTCTTTCCTCATCAACTCCAGTGACAAAGAAGCGTTGACACGTATTTTCGTTTTTGGTTTAGAATTTCTTTTATGTTCTTTTTTTATATAATTGTTACTGTTTCCTTTGATACATGAAGGAATACATATATATATATATATATATATATATATATATATATATATATATATATATATATATATATATATAATCCTGACCACTTGCACAAATGGCTTTTTTGGTCTTACTCGCTCTCTGGGCAACGTACAATATTTGCACAATAGAAGACGGAGTGTGTGTATGAGGTTGTGTATGTGTTTTTATATTTTATTGCGCAGATGTGGACACAACGAAATGGGAAAAGACAGCAGAATGGAAAATAAAAAGAAAATTAACAGAAAACAACATATTGTATACATGAATAATTATGGCAAAAAGGAATAAAAGAACATATTAGGATATGAGAAACTGACACAAGAATGTAGCGGGAGTGAGAAATTGAGTTATGAAGACTTTTCTATTTCACTTGATTCAACTTGGCTTAAATAAATAAAAAAGTTCTGTTCAAAATTTCGTTCAGAATCCTACGTTTGTTGTAAATATTGCAAGTTCGACAAGATGCAGCTGAGGAGAATCGGAGGTTACATCGGCCGAAACGTTGTGAGAATAACATCTAAGATGAGAACAGTAGTGCAAATAATCTCAATAATATCATTTATATAACAAAGATCAGAAAAACGATACATGATAGAACGGATAAATGTTGCCTAAATAAATTCTGTCCCACCCCCGCACCGCACCCCATTTAATGTGTAGCGAAATCGAAATTGATGATTAGATAAAGAAAGGAGAGTTACAGGAAAGTTAACAAAAATGATAAAACTTGCATCAGAAATACACCTGGTATATGAAACACGTCCCAAAATATGACTTCTTTAACGTCATCAAGGTAGCGAAATGTTAAGAAGAGATGAAAAAATAAGGAAAAAACGACGACGACGACGACGACAAAGAAGAAGAAGAAGAAGAAGTAGAAGAAGAAGAAGAAGAAGAAAACTATGCGAAAAAACAACAAGAAAAAAGAAACAGAAGGCGAATCAGAAGATGAAGAAAAAGGAGGAAGAAAAAGGAAGAAGAAAACAACAACGAACAGGATCGAGGAAGACGAAGAGAATAAGAAGTTAGGTGAAGGTATATTAAAAGAGAAAAGAAAAGGAAGAAAAAGAAAAGTAAAAGTTCAGATGGCTGAAGGATGGCAATAAGGATGAAAAGACTACAAGGAGGAGGAGGACGAAGATAAGAAGAAAATAGTAGTTGAAGAAGAGATGAAGAATAAAAGGGGTAAAAGATAAGGAGAAAGATGGAGATGATGGTAAAAAGATAGGAAGAATAAGAAGAGAGTAACGGGAGCAGATGTATGGTAGGTAATAGAGAAAGAGACAACAGCACTTATTATAAGAAAAAGCAAAAAAGGAGAAGAAAAGAGGAAGAAGAAAAAATAGGAAAGTAGAAAGAAAAAATAGGAAAGTAGAAGGAAAAGAAGATAGGAAAATAAATAGGAGAAAAAGATTGTAGAAGGCATATATAGAAGAAATCGAGTAAGAATGGTCAAAAAACGAATGCACTTGATTTAGAAAATGTGCAAGTAAAAAATAGTAAAATTATAAAGAATATAAAAAGAAGTCGTGTCCAAAAGTAAAGAAAATAATTTGACAATGACCAAATACATTTGGCACCAGTTCTGCCTGCAAGGAAGCATTCGGAAGATGAGCACTCTCCAAGATGAGAATTCTTTTGTCAAGATTGTTCTTGTCTGTGATTGCAATTTGGACGACCTCAAATATGTCTTCAAGGAGGTCATCGAAAACATTGACCATTTTTTGTTTTGTGACACCGAGTTTTGTTTTTTGTTTGTTTTCATTTATGTTTTTTCTATATTTTTTTATATTCAGCCATTATTTCATGTCTCTTTTTTGAAACGATCTTCTTCGGGCACTTTATTCTTTTGTTGTTGTTAATCCTTTATTATACTTTCTTCTTCTCCCTGTCATCATCATCATGATCATTCCTAGACATATCCCGCTTTTTTTCTCTTTCGTCAAAAATATATTCTACGAATTTTTCTTCTATTTTTAATATATTTCCTTTTTGTCAGCATTTCTTTCTATTTTTATCTTCTTATTCTCTGGCGTCTTTCTACCTTTCTTTTTCTGCTTTTCTTTCATTCCTTCTATTATATTTATGACCCTATGTAATTGTCTCTGTTCAAATGCAGAGTAAGACATGAGGTCGGTTTTTATTGTGGGGAGAAATAAGTTCTGCTTAAAGGAACACTCAGAATTGAGAAAAAAATGTAATATCCTCACTTTAAAAGGATTTCTCCTTCACTAACTGAAAACAGAAAAGCTAAAATGTAACATCAGAACAGGTACTACACTTTCCTCACAGCCAAAAGAATGTCCTTCAATTTCTATTCTGTTCTGACAATGTTGTGCAGTTTAAACTAGAAGAATACCAGTCATATGACAAATAAATAAATTCCCTTGAATTTGCAACACCTTTTTCACCTTAGTAAAAATAAAATCAAGATATGCTGTTACCAAACTTTATGTCTAGAATACTTATTGTTATTTTGACTAAACTCTGTTAAATGATTTTGATTCTAGAAAATGTTCAAATTTTAATATTAATACTTAAGTTGGTTTTAAAGAGGAAATAGCAATCCAAGAACTCTTGCTTCATTGGTGTCTAATGACTATAGTTTTGATTTTATAAACGTGGTTTTCATTGAAATCATCACCTTTTACTTTTATTATTTTTTCTAATTTTTTCATTCTTTTTTAATTTTCTTTTTCTTTTCATTCCTGACAGATTTTCCTTTACATTTAACTCTTCTCTTTGATTCTTTACATTTTCTTCTTTTCTTCCATTGAAAATTATTCTCTTAAATTTTATTTCATTTTTATTCAGTCTTAACTTTTTTCTACTTTATTCTTTTCTATTTTTCTAATACTTTGTTTAATAGATTTTGTGCCATTTTTCACTCTTATTTAATTGCAATTTTGCATTTTATATCTTTAATTTTAAAAAATTCCCTTTCATCCAATCTTATTTGTACTTTCTATTTTCTATTTTCATTAATTTTGTGTTTATATTTCATTCTTGTCTTTACTTTTTTTATCTG
Organism: Euprymna scolopes; assembly: GCF_053919585.1. Classification (NCBI taxonomy): domain Eukaryota; kingdom Metazoa; phylum Mollusca; class Cephalopoda; order Sepiida; family Sepiolidae; genus Euprymna; species Euprymna scolopes. The sequence goes on from NC_136516.1 coordinate 56,126,063, forward strand.
ACGTTATCATTACTCACTATTTTTTTTTCGTTTTCATTCTTTCATTCCTCATGCTTTTTTATACTTTGTCTTTTTTAACAATATTTTCGGCCTCGCATTTATATTTCGTCATTTCTTTATTTACTTTCCCTAATTTTTTATCAAAATTTTTTCAGTGTCTTTCTCTGTTCCACTGATTTATTTTCTTCACGTTTTCATTTACAAGCGTACTTTCTTAAAAAAAATTATTTCCTTTTTTCTTAATTTATTTGTTCTTTTACTAATTATCTTCCTATACCGTCGTTTTCTTACGAATTTTTTCAGGCATTTTTCCATTAATTCCCCTTTAATTATTTGGTTTACCACCGTTTTACTTTTAAATTTTCTTTCATTCTTTAGATTATCTTTATTGTGTTAACCATCTTTTTCCTTCTAAATTTTCTTTCATTTATCATGAGGTTATTCTTATTTGGTTTACCATCTTTTTCCTTCTAAATTTCCTTTCATTTTTTATGAAGTTATTCTTATTTGGTTTACCATTGTTTCGTTCTAAATTTTCTTTATTTATTTATGAGGTTATTCATATATTGTTTATCATCGTTTTCCTTCTAAATTTTCTTTCATTATTCATGAGGTTATTCTTATTTGGTTTATCATCGTTTTTCATTCCTTTCTTTCATTTATTTTTTTTTGTATATTCAATTTTTTATTCGTTGTAATTTTTTCACTCTATATTTACTGAAATTGTTTCTTTCATATTCTTTCTGCTTTTATCATTGCCGACCTTTATATTTGAGATCCATTTAAAGAATTCCTCAAGAAATCTTTACTACGTGCTGTACCTTTTTTTCTTTTTTGTCTATTTCTATAGGAGAATTGGAGGGTCGCATCAAATCACTCTGAACCTTTTTACAACATTCTTGTTAACATGCAATTTGCTCAGTTTGGTCAACAATAAAAACGACAATTGTTTTAGGCGGAAGGGTCACGCACTGAAGACAAATACAAACGATTGCTAAGAGCGGAAGACAATCTTAAAAAGTGTGTACACATTTGCCTTGCTGTGTACACAACCTTATTACTTATTAATTTATGCGCTCTCATTTCACCCATGATGATACATAATTAACATGTCTACACCTCAATAATACGCTTGCATAAACAAACCTTAAATAATCATGATTGATAAAAAGAGAAATTATATTGAATCTAAAAAGAAAGAGTGGCCTTCTGAAAAGCTTTAAAATTGAAACCGGAAAATGTGAAATTCACACAATTGTGTTCAAGAGGAAACCTTCGGAATACAATTTTCGGCAGCAGAGTAATCACTTAAAAAAATTTCACCTCAGAATGAAAAAGAATCCTACATTCAGGAGGAATTCATATAATAAGACAAAAACTATGTACTTTTATTTATTTTATTTGATCTAAACTAAGAATAATTACACTGAGAGGTAGACAGCTAGATTTAGGGTGTTGGCACAATCGAAGTGAGAAGTTTGCCGGCTAAATGTTTCATATTACATTTAAATTTCTGCATGTTGATACAATCGGGGAAACAGGGTTAGAATCCCCAAGGTAATCTATGCAAGGGAAAAAGACATTAGAGTATAACGTTTTCCGGCATTTAGGGACCTCTACACTGAATGGGCGAGATTTTGCCACTAATTGAGTTATTTTTTAAAGAGGCACCAGTGCTGTCTGTTCATTGGTGAACATTTCATAAAAGTTCTTGTAAACCTAGCACAGTAATGCAACACTATGACGATGTGACAGGACTGGAGATTGACAGAGAGACCTATTAGGAATCTTTTTTGCAAACTCACCAACGAGAGGCTAGTGGTTGGTGCATCAGCCCAGATGTGGTGTCTTATATCTCTGCAACGTCATTATTCGTTATTTCCATACAAATAACTAATCGTGACTTTATAGAGATATAGAATACTGACAAGCATAGAGAATGGATCTACTTTATTTGTAGCAGAATTGAGAGTATCTTCTATGTATTTATTCCAATTTATGTTAGGGTGAGAAAGGGTTCTATCGGTCATGGCAATCGAGGTTGGAAAGGTTTCATCTAGTTGATGAAAGAAAAGAGCTTTGTCTTAATAGAATTTAATGTGAATTGTATGTAATTTTTAACCCCATTCTGCCGCCAACTGAAGGATATTTTCTAAGGATTTTACCTTGGTTGTAAGTGCATTCATATTATATTGTTAATATTTAACTTTAAAATAACCATGCAGCAATTAGCTAGTAAGTAGCATCATGGTATTAGGTTCCTCATAGAAGTTCCTATTAATTTCTAGGACAGATTAAGAAAGAAAAACATTTACAATCCTTGTAGCGAGACGAATTTTTGCCGTGAATGTTTTACATTGGAAACAATAGATTGGAGCTCAGTCGAGCACTTAAAATAAAAATAACGATAGAGGAGAGAAAGATTAGCAACCTCTGTTTTATAATAGAGGCTTTATGAATGAGATAAGGACATTCTCCACTAGATTTTGAAGTCTGTTTCATATTATGTCAAGGCAAGAAAAGATGCTCTAGGCGCCACTTCGCCAACTGTAGCAACAATACTCCATCTTAGGTTGGCAAGTAGAGAATTGTGTCAAGAGTGAGATACTATCTTGAGCGGCAAAATAATCCAACTAACAGATTTGGTGCAAGTTTTTATTTCAAGTTTGAAGTTAAGGTCAGTCCAATAAGCTTATGAAAGCAGAGGGTTCCTCAAGAAAAAGTCAATCATTTCAATCAGAGCAAAGTGAGGATCCACGCATTGTTGGCAAAAGGAGAAAAACTTGGATTTAAAAGTAATCAGTTGCTTTTATCCCTATTTCATGATTTGCTCCATTTCGGAAGAGAGAAATTCAGAAAGATTTTGATCATTAACACTCTTCGAAGTGTTACCATAGATGGTTATGTCATCTGTATAAATGTTAAAAGATTATCTTAAAATATGATTTGTGAGATTCTTGATTAAAATCGGGAAAAATGTAAGCCCAGAATAGATCCTTGAACCATGCCTTCAACCTCTGGCCATCAACAACCATTTTTATAAATCGATCAGAGAGAAAGGATTTCATGCTAGAGAATAGATTCACAGATATCCCATAACTAGCAAACTTGTGAAATTAACCTCTATGGATTCACTGATCCTGTGTGATATTACAGTCAGCATATCAGCTGTTGATCTTGCAGAACCAAATTCATATGGCTTGTCACTGAGTACATAGGTTGTTGAGGTAGTTGGCAACGTCTTTATTATCACAGATTCAAACAATATACTCATGATGCACAGTAAACTGATTGATTGGAACTGAGATGCAGAAGACCGATCTCCAGTATGTTTACATACTAGGTAAACTGATGAAATTTTCTAAGATGATGAGAAGCATTTAGCCTTTAAGCCGCAATTGAACAATTTTATAAGAATGGGAACTAATTCCGGTTGTAGCTTTTTAATCATTATGATTAGAATGTTACAAGAATCAGTTAACTTGCTGGCATCAAAGTTGTTGACAAGTTTGTTACTATCCGCAACAGATATATAGATGTTGCTCAAAATGGTTTAAGTCATACGGGAACATTAATTGCAAAGAATGGAATTTAATGCATAGTTTTTTAAAATGTTTCACTTTATCAGATGCTCATTTTCATCTGTCGTTCATTGATATTTGTTTATAATTTTTCAATTCGTCAAAACTAGTGAGAACCAAGCCTCTTCCTAGTTTCTTTAGATTAAACAAATTAAACAAAGCTTGACCGGATTGGGCATAGGACACTATCTTGAGTTCAAGGAGATATGTGCAGAAGATGAGAATTCAAGAATAAGTGAGAATTCTTGGGTTAATAGATATAAAGATGTTAAAGTAAGAGAGTCAGTCCACGAGGCCCAAAAAACATACGATATATGGTGGGTTTGAGCAAAAAGAAAAAGGATAGATAAGATACGTCCGTTTTGAGGCGATTTCTAAAAGCCGATTAATGCATTTCAGCATCATGATGATGATGATGATGATGATGATGATGATGATGATGAAAGTGTGATTCCAATGTTCATATGGTTTAAGAAAGCATTTTGATAAAATTCCAAATATTTTCAAGGTTATATGTGAATGAATTTATTAATGAAATATTTACTTGCCTTTTAACAGTAAATAAGTCAAAAAGGGTTGATTTGTCGTAAAACCAGCAAACACAAATTATTTTTTTATTATTTTGCTTATTATTTAACAATAATTAACAGTATCCCTTATCACTAAACTAGCAGCAAAAATTCCACCTCTTCAATGAAGATTTTCTATTGTAACAGTTTCTTTCCTTTGATTACTTGTCTTCTGACTTTATTTCCTGTTCACTGTTTCTCTGGCAATGCCAACATGCAGAAATTTAAATGTAATGTGAACAAATGTTTTGCTGCCCGACTATCCACCAAAGTTATCCTATAAATCTGAACTCTATCACAAAGTATCATTGCGAGTATACTTTATTTAAGGCGAACGAAAAAAACTAAACATAAAAATAAAATGCTGCCTTTCCAATGTGGCAACACCTCAAATAGTAAAAGAATGTCGCTCTTGAATTCCTTATGAAATTTTATTTAAGAAAAGTTGTTTAATCTTAATACAGTATTTTGTTTTAAATTTATATTTATAAATCTATTATAATAAAAATGAGTTAATAAACAAGTTTCCTTAATGTTTTTCTCATATATTTTAATAAAAAATAAATGTAAACATATTCATTGCTTTTGAGATTTAGTTATGTTTGAAAAAAATCTATTTTAATTGTTTGAATCAACCTTAATTTTCAACGTATACAAGTGACATTTTTACCTTTTTCTATTACTCTTGCACACTCGTATTTTCAATTTAACTTCCATACAAAACCAAGTTTTGTCAAGAGGACCAATTTTTACCATTTATATTTATTGTTTAAAAAGGTGTAAACGGTGTTTGCATAATATCTTAACTAATTGCTCTATGCATTACATACATTGAGCTCTCTAGTCGGAAACATAAAAATATAATGTGTGCTGATACTCATGTATAGAAACACACACACATATATATATATATGCACAGTAATTTATGAAATATATGACAATGAAGCAAATAAATATATAGCAATTCATATTCATAACCTCTACTCATGCATTGTGCACTACGGAAATTAATAAATAATTATTATAATTTGTTTTCTATCCTTTGCAAATGATTCAAATTTTAGTAAGTTATTATGGATGATAACGACTACCAGTTGTCAACATTTCAGCTTTTTACAGTTGTTATTTTTAACAAATGTTAGGTTTGAAAATGTTGTCCTTTAGTTTTGGACGCTACTGTATGTAGTATGTGCGTCTTTTATGCGACCCTAAACAAGTGATTATTTCACAAACAAATAATAGTGGATTGTTTATCTGTTCATCAACTCTTTTTTCGTTCATACCAAAAACTCCTTTGTTTATGACACACTTCGTCAGTATTGTTTATTGGCACTGCCTCTTATATTATGTGTCATTCATGATCGAGAGGCTTGCCCACCAATAAAAAAAGCCCATCGATATCTCAGCTGTCAAAAGAAACTAATCTTAAATAGTTAATCACAAAATTGAGTCATCGTTTTTTATTGATTACTTGAGTCATAAGTTTACCTGTATCGATAGAAGGAGTTTGCTGCATTTGTATGTACAGATATGTTTGTGATGAGGAGGGTTGCCATTGGTATTCGTCAGTCTCTCCTGGTTTGGAGTTGACAACACGGTAATTCAAACCGTTACCTGGAGCAACAAGACTTACACCTATGAGAAAAGAGACTAAGCACATACATTCACACAGTTTTTATATTTATTATCAAAGAGCCAATTCTATATTGATTATTCTTTTGTATTGAATATCTCTTATAATAAAGCATTCCTGTCTGTTTATCTGTTTGTTTGTTTACAATTTGATTGATAGGTAGACTGTTTCAGAAATTCATTTCTATACTGATACAGATGTTATTCATTTTTATTTCTCCAGAATTTCTATATATAATATTTATTTAGAGTACATCTACACTCAGGCAATTTCCTAATTTACATATTACATGAATGAAAATGTATTTAACTAATTAGCTCGATGTTAATTATCGTTTTTAGTAATAGAATTGAATAAAGGTTGTGTTTAGAAATATAATTTAAAGTTGATTTATTTAATTTAATTTTAATTCAATTTATTTTTTAATTATTTGATATCGTGGACATAAATAAAGTTTATCTCCGTTTAAAAATGGAAGTAAGCTTTATTTATTTAAAGGATAAACAAAAATTTTTTGAACGCATTTTTAACTTTTTCCGACAGAACACGGTTCACAACCGTTCACATTTAAAGAGGAATGTAGAAATCTCGTTATTTCCCTCTCTCCCTTTCGTTTTCTCTCTCTATTTCTCTCTGTCTCTCTGTCTCTCTGTCTCTCTCTCTCTCTCTCTCTCTCTCTCTATATATATATATATATATATATATATATATATATATATATATATCAATCTAAATACACAAACACACACACACACACACACACACACACACACACACACACACACACACACATATATATATATATATATATATATATATATATATTTAAAAGAGTGTATCCATCAACAATTATGCGTTTTCAGACTTTTGTCATTTTTAAAAAATATTTTTATAACACATTTCAAGCCTTGTTCAGCTCTCTTCGGATATTTTTATATAAAGGTATTTTTAGTTAAAAGTTTGTAGAATTTCCTTTTGGAAAACATTTTATCCCTGCTAGCACGATAGTGTTTATCAGAGAAATATATATTGAGAAAGAGTAAGATGTATATATGCATACACATATATAGAGAGAATAATATAGATAAATATGTATGTTTGTATGTATGTTATAATATAATCGAGAAAACAACAATGCGGCCTTTATTCCGAAACTCTGCTGGTGAACATACCAAAGTAAATTGCTTAATATTGTTAAACTGGATTTTGACTAAAGCAAATATAATTTACAATTCGTATTTAATCGATTAAATACTATTTCAGTCCTGCAATTTTATTAGAGCAAATTGGGTTCAGCTATTAAATAACTTAACAAAATAAAACATATCAACGCCGTCAGTTATAGAAAGTTTCACCGTAAATATTTTATAATTAATATATTTGCTTTAAAAATCGAATTCTGTATATGCATAATAGATACGGGCAAAAATGGCGAAACAAAGATAGATTTGAAAGCCGATTTATCATAATTTCTTGCAGGTTTCCGACTACTTTTGATTGTATAAGAAAGATTAAAGATAAAAGTTAATTTCCAAAAGGAAAAAATATTTGTACACTTGAAAAAAAAGTTATGAAAAATGTTTTAACGGCGAGCTAACTTATTCAGCTAAATTTTAAAGTTAAATAAATTCATTGTAAAAATCCTTTGAAAGATAAAGATTTCTGGGTTTATTTCCAAGATAATTAGTAAAGTAAAGTCCTAAGATATTAAATTAAATAAAAAAAATCAACTTGTTTGTACAAAAAAAAACGTAATGAGTTCCCAAAAGATCCGACTGACAAGTAAGTCTCACATACGTCACCACTTTTCAATATATCTTATCAACTTATACCGCGTCCCGAGTTGTCCTTTTGTGACACAATTGTTTGCCGGGGAGAGTTGCTTGGTTTGTTGTGTTGACGTTTCTTGAAACTGTTGTTGCGTCCTGAGAACGCAACTAGCTCCCCGCGGAAATAATAAGCAGCTCTGCTAAACAGAAAAAGAAAAACCTTCCGACTGGTTGGTTGATTTCTACATTTTCTGCTATACAGAAAAGTAATGTTACATGATAAGGGCTGTCCCCTTTTCATGTAAGTATAAAAATAGAGAGATTACTTAAAATGAAAATAAAATGAGAGAAAGCAGAACTCGAACCTTGGATATAAGTTTTAAAGAACAATAGGTTTAAATGGAATGTCCAGTAAATTGTCAATTCTGATGAAATAAATAATAAATAAACTATTCAATTGTTAGAAAGAATGTGGATAATAAAATATGGGTTAAATAAATTAGATATATAGGTTAAAATTCCTTTTGTAAAAAAAGGAATTTTAACCTATATATCTTTAGAGTTGGGGAGACAGTAGCGGAGCAACTCAGGAGAGCCTGGACTTTGAAATTCGAACGCCTAGAAGCGAGACGATCACTTTTAAACTTAATATGTAAAGCTTTGAATTCTTGATGAGAAAACCACGGCCGGTCGTGAAGAAATAAAACCGGCATGTGTTTTTGTAAAACGTCGTCTTGTGTTGTGATTCTACAAAATGGTAAATTGAATTGTTATTATATGTCTATATGTCTGTGTTATAAAATGTCATTACATACACGTCTCGACACCTCATATCGACAATATGAACTATACATCTCATATCAACACTAAGACTGTCTGAACCTTCTTCCATCAACACATCTAAGTAAAGAACATTTTAAATATATTTAATATAAATATGAATCTTCATAACACGAACACGGAACGAACAATTTCTCTCTCACAACATCCCTCTTAATAAGACTCTCTAAGAAACTCTCTCCTCTAAGACTCACTCTTAAAACTCTCTTAATGAAACCCTATATAACAGTAAGTCTTTTCCGGCTTATTGATTTATTTCAACATTAAAACAAGTTGACTCGTATGGACTAAGTGATAATTCCCACACATCAAAATTTGCGGAAAAAATTCAGAGTACCCCAATTAAATAAATAAAAATCTACTTTAGTTGAAATATTAACTTAAAATGAATTTGGACGCCATAATTTGAAATTATTTTTATCCATGTTAAATTATTTCTTAGACGACCGCAAAACCAAATGTAGAAAATCTCAAATTGTTGTAAAGATATTTTAAAGAGAAAAAGAAAAAATATAAGTAGATTTTTTGCTGGTAAACTGTAGGTCGAGAGTTCGAATCTCTCTAGAGCCTCCATTATAAAAAAAATCTTCACTAGATATTTTTGGTTACATGTTTGAAAAAGAAAATGTAATTAACTTTTTTGTCTTGTTTTTTCTCTTGCATGTAAAATCCGTTTTCATTTTTTGTCGTTGTTTGAATTTTATATAAAATAAAAATTCTGTAACCAACAAAGAATAATCGTACAAATGTTAAAAGCTCAACAACAACAGATGGAATAACAACAACAAGAATATAACGGGAAAAAAATTCTACACGTATTAATAAAAAGCAAAGAACGAGAGAACAAAATAGAAAAGTTACTATTAAAATCGTTAAACGGTGCAAAACTGCTGAGAATGACCCTACCTTTTCTCAGTGTTTACAATACTATGGAAATTTTTGAGTAAGTTCAAGAAAATGATAAAATATCTCATGCATTTTACAGACGATATGAAGACGTATTAACGTGGACTGCAAAGAATGGTCAAACGAAAAAAGATACGCTTATTACTCAGCAAATTGAGTACAACGGAACACAGTAGATTCGTTGATTTTATCCCCTCAAGAAAACAATGGATTTGGAGTTTTTGGAGACAGATAAGTCAGTATATGGCCAATTTGGGCCAATTACGTCTCTTTTATATAAGAAATGAGAATGCCTTAATATAGTTAAGGGGGACTAGCAAGAATATTTAACGTTTGTGGCGACAGTTAATAAACGCTCTAACGATTTCAATTTAGCAGATTTAACCGCTGATGACTTTAAATGTCTTTTCGCAGAAAACCGACCGTAGGCGAAACTAGAGAACGAATAAGGGTTGACCCTTAAAATATTGGTTAATGATTGACAGAGGGTAATATCCGTTAAAAGTGATTCTAAAACTACTGAGAAATTTGTAGTTGCTCATATTAAAAAAAAATCAAGAGCTAACCGACGCACAATAGAGAAAAGTATAATTACGCGACGAAATATTTATGATCAACAAAGCACGAACAGACGATAATGTTACATGACCATGACCATGTTATATCAACGATGAACTACGTCGGATGAGGTTTTTCCAATCGAAAAAGAAAACCTGTAAAAAATTGTGGTAAAGATGCCCACGAAGTAACACGTTACCAAAACATCGACGAAACCCGGAAATAAAACCGGCGATAATGAATTTACTCAAACATGTAACGGTCAAAAGTTTAACAAGACAGTAAAATTCCAGCTTGACTCGGGTTAAACTTGCGTGCATGGTGTGGCATAAACAAGCCATCAAAATTTTTCAAAAATAGATTTATCGGATGCATATCTTCAAATTGAGGTGGAAGAAAATGGTTCAAAGATGTCTGCATAAACGTGCACAGAAGCTTTTATGAGTTTAATAGAATGACTTTTGATGGTCAAGATTTAACCTGACATTTTTAGCAGGTCATGGACGCTATGTTGAGCGACCTTGACTTAGTAACGACTTATCTTTACGATATACCAACTATCAGCAAATCTGTGACAGAGAATAGGAAGCATATTATATGTGTATTCGAATAAGTCCAAGAATACGGTTTTAAAGTGAAAGAAGCAAACTGTGATTTTTCTATTAGAAATAAAATATTTGAGGCATATAATTAATAAAGACGGTCGACGGATCCTGACAGAGTTACCGCGATCAAAGACATGCTGACCTCAGACAACGCCCAAGCCCTACAAAACTTCCTTAGTTTGACAAATTTCTACCAAATATTTATTTAAAATATGCATCATTTAAGATTCCCCTTCAATGAATTTTTAAAGAAAAATAAAACTTGGATTTGGACGCCAGAATGCCAGGTTGTATTCGAGGAAATAAAAGACACTTAGTCTGATCTCTCTCTCTCATTCATTATGATCCCTGGCTTGAGATAGTAACAAGCGATGCCAGCTCTTATGGCACCAGAGCCTTCATTTTACACGAACTACCAGACAGAACAAAGAAAGTCATAACTCATACATCTCCAACATTACTACCGGCGGAAAAGTAATACTTGCAGATCGGGTAGGAGGTATTGGAAATAATTCTTGCTGTGACCAAGTTCTACAGATACCTCCACGGCAGATGGTTTACGTGATTTACGGACCACACACCCTTGTTTTCGATATTCAGGTCAAAAAAGATCTACCTGTATATACCACCGATCGACTTTTACGTTGGGTTCGATTCTATTAAACTGCATTTTCAAAATTGAGTACTTATTTTCTAAAAACATGTCATACCGACGGGTTATCCCGGCTTGTTACAAAGAACATGAAAGTATTCGAAGATCCAAGCATTGCAACAATAAGAACATACTGCAAAATAAAGAATATGACCGCGAATATAAAAAATGAACGAGTCACACTTGCAGACATAAAAGGAGAGACTCTGAAGGATGATTTTATTCAGATCACAAAGAATAAAATCCTGTATATAATATCTTGCTTGCAGAAATTCCCCTCTGGACTAAATTACCGGAAGTTTGCAATAACAAATGCCACATACAAATTTATTATGTGTGAACTATTGCGCACCATCTTATTAATTTTTGAACGGCGTTACAAACACATTCAGTCGTGATATTAAAGTGTTACATTATATCCTTGGAGAACCACTATCAGAATCGCAACATTATAAGAGGAAGGAGCCCCTACTTTTCACTCAATTCATTTAGTCCTACCACTGCTACCAGTTGTCACCGGGTACAATCTGCATTTTTCTACTACAGTGAGATTACACCCTCCGTAACTGGATGATTGCATACATAGACATAGCATATTCCTTCCGATTTCCGAATCAAAATTAATTACTTCTCCCCGACAATATTCCAGCGTTTATGATTGGCTGAAACCAGACATTCTCATATTCCGGAATGAAACGACTTCCTACATAAACGAACACTTCTAAAAGTTGATAAACATGGTTTCCCCCTCCACAGACATTCACAAGTTAACTTTTCATAATTACGATCGGATTTTACTACATCGATTACCTACGCTTCTATCGCTATCCACAGGACACACTAGCGAGCGCTAAAAAGAAAATTACAACTATTAAACGCTCATAAACACACAGTTGACTACTGATAGCCTTATTTCATGGAACTAACGTGCGCAAGTAAAATAATTTATATACACACACACAGTTTCTCTGCTTGCACGTCCGGAAATCTAAAAAAAAAAATGTTAGCATATACATGGTTTACAAATGTAAAGATATTCGTGTGAATCTTGAGAACGGAATACCCTGCCAACTCCATTTAACCTGAATGAAATATTGAAAAACAGCGAGGTGGTGAAAGTGCACAAGTACCATGACTTAGAAATGTAAACATGTTCGAGATACCGAGAGGGTAACAACACTCCCACAACCTCAAAGAGGGGGGAATGTTTGGTAACTATTCTGTGCTTTTGCCTAACAATTTCATAACAAAAAATCGTGAAGCTTGAATTTAACCTGAATAAAATATTTAATTTAACTTGAATAAAATATTTAATTTAACCTGAATAAAATATTTAATTTAACCGGAATAAAATATTTAATTTAACCTGAATAAAATATTTAATTTAACTTGAATAAAATATTTAATTTAACTTGAATAAAATATTTAATTTAACTTGAATAAAATATTTAATTTAACTTGAATAAAATATTTAATTTAACCTGAATAAAATATTTAATTAAACTTGAATAAAATATTTAATTTAACTTGAATAAAATATTTAATTTAACTTGAATAAAATAGTTAATTTAAACGTAAACATATTTAATTTAACCTGAATAACATATTTAATTTAACTTGAATAAAATATTTAATTCAACTTGAATAAAATATTTAATTTAACCTGAATAAAATATTTAATTTAACTTGAATAAAATATTTAATTTAACTTGAATAAAATATTTAATTTAACTTGAATAAAATATTTAATTTAACTTGAATAAAATATTTAATTTAACCGGAAACATATTTAATTTAACCTGAATAACATATTTAATTTAACTTGAATAAAATATTTAATTTAACTTGAATAAAATATTTAATTTAACCGGAAACATATTTAATTTAACCTGAATAACATATTTAATTTAACCTGAATAAAATATTTAATTTAACCGGAATAAAATATTTAATGTAACTTGAATAAAATATTTAATTTAACCGGAAAAAAATATTTAATTTAACTTGAATAAAATATTTAATTAAACTTGAATAAAATATTTAATTTAACTTGAATAAAATATTTAATTAAACTTGAATAAAATATTTAATTAAACCTGAATAAAATATTGAATTTAACTTGAATGAAATATTTTATTTAACTTGAATAAAATCTTTAATTTAACCTGAATAAAATATTTAATTTAACTTGAATAAAATATTTAATTTAAATTGAATAACATATTTAATTTAACTTGAATAAAATATTTAATTTAACTTGAATAAAATATTTAATTTTACTTGAATAAAATATTTAATTTAACTTGAATAAAATATTTAATTTAACCGGAATAAAATATTTAATTTAACTTGAATAAAATATTTAATTTAACTTGAATAAAATATTTAATTAAACTTGAATAAAATATTTAATTTAACTTGAATAAAATATTTAATTTAACTTGAATAAAATATTTAATTTAACTTGAATAAAATATTTAATTTAACCGGAAACATATTTAATTTAACCTGAATAACATATTTAATTTAACTTGAATAAAATATTTAATTTAACTTGAATAACATATTTAATTTAACTTGAAAAACCTATTTAATTTAACTTGAATAAAATACTTAATTTAACTTGAATAAAATATTTAATTTAACCTGAATAAAATATTTAATTTAACCTGAATAAAATATTTAATTCAACTTGAATAAAATATTTAATTTAACCTGAATAAAATATTTAATTTAACCTGAATAAAATATTTAATTCAACCTGAATAAAATATTTAATTTAACTTGAATAAAATATTTAATTTAACTTGAATAAAATATTTAATTTTACCGGAATAAAATATTTAATTTAACTTGAATAAAAAATATTTAATTTAACTTGAATAAAATATTTAATTTAACTTGAATAAAATATTTAATTTAACTTGAAAAACATATTTAATTTAACTTGCATAAAATACTTAATTTAACTTGAATAAAATATTTAATTTTACCTGAATAAAATATTTAATTTAACCTGAATAAAATATTTAATTCAACTTGAATAAAATATTTAATTTAACCTGAATAAAATATTTAATTTAACCGGAATAAAATAGTTAATGTAACCTGAATAAAATATTTAATTTTACCGGAATAAAATATTTAATTTAACTTGAATAAAAAATATTAAATTTAACTTGAATAAAATATATAATTTAACCTGAATAAAATATTTAATTTAACTTGAATAAAATATTTAATTTAACTTGAATAAAATATTTAATTTAACTCGAATAAAATATTTAATCTAACTTGAATAAAATATTTAATTTAACCGGAATAAAATATTTAATTTAACTTGAATAAAATATTTAATTTTACCTGAATAAACTATTTAATTTAACCGGAATAAAATATTTAATTTAACCGGAATACAATATTTAATTTAACTTGAATAAAATATTTAATTTAACCGGAATAAAATATGTTAATTAAACTTGAATAAAATATTTAATTTAACTTGAATAAAATATTTAATTTAACTTGAATAAAATATTTAATTTAACCGCAATAAAATATTTAATTTAACTTGAATAAAATATTTAATTAAACTTGAATAAAATATTTAATTTAACTTGAATAAAATATTTAATTTAACCGAGATAAAATATTTAATTTAACCGGAATAAAATATTTAATTTAACTTGAATAAAATATTAAATTTAACTTGAATAAAATATTTAATTTAACTTGAATAAAATATTTAATTTAACCGGAATAAAATATTTAATCTAACTTGAATAAAATATTTAATTTAACTTGAATAAAATATTTAATTTAACCGGAAACATATTTAATTTAACCTGAATAACATATTTAATTTAACCTGAATAAAATATTTAATTTAACCGGAATAAAATATTTAATTTAACCGGAATCAAATATTTAATTTAACTTGAATAAAATATAAAATTTAACCGGAATAAAATATTTAATTTAACTTGAATAAAATATTTAATTTAACTTGAATAAAATATTTAATTTAACCTGAATAAAGTATTTAATTTTACTTGAATAAAATATTTAATTTAACCTGAATAAAGGATTTAATTTAATTTGAATAAAATATTTAATTTAACTTGAATAAAATATTTAATTTAACTTGAATAAAATATTTAATTTAACTTGAATAAAATATTTAATTTAACCTAAATAAAATATTTAATTTAACTTGAATAAAATATTAAATTTAACCTGAATAAAATATTTAATTTAACTTGAATAAAGTATTTATTTAACTTGGATAAAATATTTAATTTAACCTGAATAAAATATTTAATTTAACTTGAATAAAATATTTAATTTAACCTGAATAAAATATTGAATTTAACTTGAATAAAATATTTAGTTTAACTTGAATAAAATATTTAATTTAACTTGAATAAAATATTTAATTTAACTTGAATAAAATATTTAATTTAACCGGAATAAAATATTTAATTTAACTTGAATAAAATATTTAATTTAAATTGAATGAAATATTTAATTTAACTTGAATAAAATATTTAATTTAACCTGAATAAAATATTTAATTTAACTTGAATAAAATATTTAATTTAACTCGAATAAAATATTTAATTAAACTTGAATAAAATATTTAATTTAACTTGAATAATTATTTAATTTAACTTGAATAAAATATTTAATTTAACTTGAATAAAATATTTAATTTAACTTGAATAAAATATTTAATTTAACTTGAATAAAATATTTAATTTAACTTGAATAAAATATTTAATTTAACTTGAATAAAATATTTAATTAAACTTGAATAAAATATTTAATTTAACTTGAATAAAATATTTAATTTAACTTGAATAAAATTGTTAATTAAACTTGAATAAAATATTTAATTTAACTTGAATAAAATATTTAATTTAACTTGAATAAAATATTTAATTAAACTTGAATAAAATATTTAATTTAACTTGAATAAAATATTTAATTAAACTTGAATAAAATATTTAATTTAACCTGAATAAAATATTTAATCTAACTTGAATAAAATATTTAATTTAACTTGAATAAAATATTTAATTAAACTTGAATAAAATATTTAATTTAACCGGAATAAAATATTTAATTTAACTTGAATAAAATATTTAATTTAACTTGAATAAAATATTTAATGTAACTTGAATAAAATATTTAATTTAACTTGAATAAAATATTTGATTTAACCTGAATAAAATATTTAATCTTACTTTAATAAAATATTTAATTAAACTTGAATAAAATATTTAATTAAATCTGAATAATATATTTAATTTAACTTGAATAAAATATTTAATTTAACTTGAATAAAATATTTAATTTAACTTGAATAAAATATTTAATTTAACTTGAATAAAATATTTAATTTAACCGGAATAAAATATTTAATTTAACTTGAATAAAATATTTAATTTAACCTGAATAAAATATTTAATTTAACTTGAATAAAATATTACATTTATCTTGAATAAAACATTTTATTTTACCTGGATAAAATATTTAATCTAACTTGAATAAAATATTTAATTTAACCGGAATAAAATATTTAATTTAACTTGAATAAAATATTTAATCACACTTGATTAAAATATTTAATTTAACTTGAATAAAATATTTAATTTAACCTGAATAAAATATTTAATTTAACTTGAATAAAATATTTAATTAAACTTGAATAAAATATTTAATTTAACTTGAATAATTATTTAATTTAACTTGAATAAAATATTTAATTTAACTTGAATAAAATATTTAATTTAACTTGAATAAAATATTTAATTTAACTTGAATAAAATATTTAATTTAACTTGAATAAAATATTTAATTTAACTTGAATAAAATATTTAATTTAACTTGAATAAAATATTTAATTTAACTTGAATAAAATAGTTAATTTAACTTGAATAAAATATTTAATTTAACTTGAATAAAATATTTAATTTAACTTGAATAAAATATTTAATTTAACTTGAATAAAATATTTAATTTAACTTGAATAAAATATTTAATTTAACCGGAATAAAATATTTAATTTAACTTGAATAAAATATTTAATTTAACTAGAATAAAATATTTAATTTAACCTGAATAAAATATTTAATCTAACTTGAATAAAATATTTAATTTAACTTGAATAAAATATTTAATTAAACTTGAATAAAATATTTAATTTAACCGGAATAAAATATTTAATTTAACTTGAATAAAATATTTAATTTAACCTGAATAAAATATTTAATTTAATTTGAATAAAATATTTAATTTAACTTGAATAAAATATTTGATTTAACCTGAATAAAATATTTAATCTTACTTTAATAAAATATTTAATTTAACTTGAATAAAATATTTAATTTAACTTGAATAAAATATTTAATTTAACCGGAATAAAATATTTAATTTAACTTGAATAAAATATTTAATTTAACCGGAATAAAATATTTAATTTAACCGGAATATAATATTTAATTTAACTTGAATAAAATATTTAATTTAACTTGAATAAAATATTTAATTTAACCTGAATAAAATATTTAATTTAACTTGAATAAAATATTTAATCTAACTTGAATAAAATATTTAATTTAACTTGAATAAAATATTTAATTTAACGTGAATAAAATATTTAATTTAACTTGAATAAAATATTTAATTAAACTTGAATAAAATATTTAATTTAACTTGAATAATTAGTTAATTTAACTTGAATAAAATATTTAATTTAACTTGAGTAAAATATTTAATTTAACTTGAATAAAATATTTAATTTAACTTGAATAAAATATTTAATTTAACTTGAATAAAATATTTAATTTAACTTGAATAAAATATTTAATTTAACTTGAATAAAATATTTAATTTAACTTGAATAAAATAGTTAATTAAACTTGAATAAAATGTTTAATTTAACTTGAATAAAATATTTAATTTAACTTGAATAAAATATTTAATTTAACTTGAATAAAATATTTAATTTAACTTGAATAAAATATTTAATTTAACCGGAATAAAATATTTAATTTAACTTGAATAAAATATTTAATTTAACTTGAATAAAATATTTAATTTAACCTGAATAAAATATTTAATCTAACTTGAATAAAATATTTAATTTAACTTGAATAAAATATTTAATTAAACTTGAATAAAATATTTAATTTAACCGGAATAAAATATTTAATTTAACTTGAATAAAATATTTAATTTTACCTGAATAAAATATTTAATTTAACTTGAATAAAATATTTCATTTAACTTGAATAAAATATTTGATTTAACCTGAATAAAATATTTAATCTTACTTTAATAAAATATTTAATTAAACTTGAATAAAATATTTAATTTAATCTGAATAATATATTTAATTTAACTTGAATAAAATATTTAATTTAACTTGAATAAAATATTTAATTTAACTTGAATAAAATATTTAATTTAACTTGAATAAAATATTTAATTTAACCGGAATAAAATATTTAATTTAACTTGAATAAAATATTTAATTTAACCTGAATAAAATATTTAATTTAACTTGAATAAAATATTACATTTAACTTGAATAAAACATTTTATTTTACCTGAATAAAATATTTAATCTAACTTGAATAAAATATTTAATTTAACCGGAATAAAATATTTAATTTAACTTGAATAAAATATTTAATCTAACTTGAATAAAATATTTAATTTAACTTGAATAAAATATTTATATTAACCTGAATAAAATATTTAATTTAACTTGAATAAAATATTTAATTAAACTTGAATAAAATATTTAATTTAAATTGAATAATTATTTAATTTAACTTGAATAAAATATTTAATTTAACTTGAATAAAATATTTAATTTAACTTGAATAAAATATTTAATTTAACTTGAATAAAATATTTAATTTTACTTGAATAAAATATTTAATTTAACTTGAATAAAATATTTAATTTAACTTGAATAAAATATTTAATTTAACCGGAATAAAATATTTAATTTAACTTGAATAAAATAGTTAATTAAACTTGAATAAAATATTTAATTTAACTTGAATAAAATATTTAATTTTACTTGAATAAAATATTTAATTTAACTTGAATAAAATATTTAATTTAACTTGAATAAAATAGTTAATTTAACCGGAATAAAATATTTAATTTAACTTGAATAAAATATTTAATTTAACTTGAATAAAATATTTAATTTAACTTGAATAAAATATTTAATTTAACTTGAATAAAATATTTAATTTAACTTGAATAAAATAGTTAATTAAACTTGAATAAAATATTTAATTTAACTTGAATAAAATATTTAATTTAACTTGAATAAAATATTTAATTTAACTTGAATAAAATATTTAATTTAACTTGAATAAAATATTTAATTTAACCGGAATAAAATATTTAATTTAACTTGAATAAAATATTTAATTTAACTTGAATAAAATATTTAATTTAACCTGAATAACATATTTAATCTAACTTGAATAAAATATTTAATTTAACTTGAATAAAATATTTAATTAAACTTGAAAAAAATATTTAATTTAACCGGAATAAAATATTTAATTTAACTTGAATAAAATATTTAATTTTACCTGAATAAAATATTTAATTTAACTTGAATAAAATATTTCATTTAACTTGAATAAAATATTTGATTTAACCTGAATAAAATATTTAATCTTACTTTAATAAAATATTTAATAAAACTTGAATAAAATATTTAATTTAATCTGAATAATATATTTAATTTAACTTGAATAAAATATTTAATTTAACTTGAATAAAATATTTAATTTAACTTGAATAAAATATTTAATTTAACTTGAATAAAATATTTAATTTAACCGGAATAAAATATTTAATTTAACTTGAATAAAATATTTAATTTAACCTGAATAAAATATTTAATTTAACTTGAATAAAATATTACATTTAACTTGAATAAAACATTTTATTTTACCTGAATAAAATATTTAATCTAACTTGAATAAAATATTTAATTTAACCGGAATAAAATATTTAATTTAACTTGAATAAAATATTTAATCTAACTTGAATAAAATATTTAATTTAACTTGAATAAAATATTTAATTTAACCTTAATAAAATATTTAATTTAACTTGAATAAAATATTTAATTAAACTTGAATAAAATATTTAATTTAAATTGAATAATTATTTAATTTAACTTGAATAAAATATTTAATTTAACTTGAATAAAATATTTAATTTAACTTGAATAAAATATTTAATTTAACTTGAATAAAATATTTAATTTTACTTGAATAAAATATTTAATTTAACTTGAATAAAATATTTAATTCAACTTGAATAAAATATTTAATTTAACTTGAATAAAATATTTAATTTAACTTGAATAAAATAGTTAATTAAACTTGAATAAAATATTTAATTTAACTTGAATAAAATATTTAATTTAACTTTAATAAAATATTTAATTTAACTTGAATAAAATATTTAATTTAACTTGAATAAAATATTTAATTTAACCGGAATAAAATATTTAATTTAACTTGAATAAAATATTTAATTTAACTTGAATAAAATATTTAATTTAACCTGAATAAAATATTTAATCTAACTTGAATAAAATATTTAATTTAACTTGAATAAAATATTTAATTAAACTTGAATAAAATATTTAATTTAACCGGAATAAAATATTTAATTTAACTTGAATAAAATATTTAATTTAACCTTAATAAAATATTTAATTTAACTTGAATAAAATATTTAATTTAACTTGAATAAAATATTTAATTTAACTTGAATAAAATATTTAATTTAACTTGAATAAAATATTTAATTTAACTTGAATAAAATATTTAATTTAACTTGAATACAATATTTAATTTAACTTGAATAAAATATTTAATTTAACTTGAATACAATATTTAATTTAACTTGAATAAAATATTTAATTTAACTTGAATAAAATATTTAATTTAACCGGAATAAAATATTAAATTTAACTTGAATAAAATATTTAATTAAACCTGAATAAAATATTTAATTTAACTTGAATAAAATATTACATTTAACTTGAATAAAACATTTTATTTTACCTGAATTAAATATTTAATCTAACTTGAATAAAATATTTAATTTAACCGGAATAAAATATTTAATTAAACTTGAATAAAATATTTAATCTAACTTGAATAAAATATTTAATTTAACTTGAATAATTATTTAATTTAACTTGAATAAAATATTTAATTTAACTTGAATAAAATATTTAATTTAACTTGAATAAAATATTTAATCTAACTTGAATAAAATATTTAATTTAACTTGAATAAAATATTAAATTTAACTTGAATAAAATATTTAATTTAACTTGAATAAAATATTTAATTTAACTTGAATAAAATAGTTAATTAAACTTGAATAAAATATTTAATTTAACTTGAATAAAATATTTAATTTAACTTGAATAAAATATTTAATTTAACTTGAATAAAATATTTAATTTAACTTGAATAAAATATTTAATTTAACCGGAATAAAATATTTAATTTAACTTGAATAAAATATTTAATTTAACTTGAATAAAATATTTAATTTAACCTGAATAAAATATTTAATCTAACTTGAATAAAATATTTAATTTAATTAGAATAAAATATTTAATTTAACTTGAATAAAATATTTAATTTAACCGGAATAAAATATTTAATTTAACTTGAATAAAATATTTGATTTAACCTGAATAAAATATTTAATCTTACTTTAATAAAATATTTAATTAAACTTGAATAAAATATTTAATTTAATCTGAATAATATATTTAATTTAACTTGAATAAAATATTTAATTTAACTTGAATAAAATATTTAATTTAACTTGAATAAAATATTTAATTTAACTTGAATAAAATATTTAATTTAACCGGAATAAAATATTTAATTTAACTTGAATAAAATATTTAATTTAACCTGAATAAAATATTTAATTTAACTTGAATAAAATATTACATTTAACTTGAATAAAACATTTTATTTTACCTGGATAAAATATTTAATCTAACTTGAATAAAATATTTAATTTAACCGGAATAAAATATTTAATTTAACTTGAATAAAATATTTAATCTAACTTGAATACAATATTTAATTTAACTTGAATAAAATATTTAATTTAACCTGAATAAAATATTTAATTTAACTTGAATAAAATATTTAATTAAACTTGAATAAAATATTTAATTTAACTTGAATAATTATTTAATTTAACTTGAATAAAATATTTAATTTAACTTGAATAAAATATTTAATTTAACTTGAATAAGATATTTAATTTAACTTGAATAAAATATTTAATTTAACTTGAATAAAATATGTAATTTAACTTGAATAAAATATTTAATTTAACTTGAATAAAATATTTAATTTAACTTGAATAAAATAGTTAATTAAACTTGAATAAAATATTTAATTTAACTTGAATAAAATATTTAATTTAACTTGAATAAAATATTTAATTTAACTTGAATAAAATATTTAATTTAACTTGAATAAAATATTTAATTTAACCGGAATAAAATATTTAATTTAACTTGAATAAAATATTTAATTTAACTAGAATAAAATATTTAATTTAACCTGAATAAAATATTTAATCTAACTTGAATAAAATATTTAATTTAACTTGAATAAAATATTTAATTTAACCTGAATAAAATATTTAATCTAACTAGAATAAAATATTTAATTTAACTTGAATAAAATATTTGATTTAACCTGAATAAAATATTTAATCTTACTTTAATAAAATATTTAATTTAACTTGAATAAAATATTTAATTTAACTTGAATAAAATATTTAATTTAACCGGAATAAAATATTTAATTTAACTTGAATAAAATATTTAATTTAACCGGAATAAAATATTTAATTTAACCGGAATAAAATATTTATTTTAACTTGAATAAAATATTTAATTTAACTTGAATAAAATATTTTATTTAACCTGAATAAAATATTTAATCTAACTTGAATAAAATATTTAATCTAACTTGAATAAAATATTTTATTTAACTACTATAAAATATTTAATTTAACCGGAATAAAATATTTAATTTAACTTGAATAAAATATTTAATCTAACTTGAATAAAATATTTAATTTAACTTGATTAAAATATTTAATTTAACGTGAATAAAATATTTAATTTAACTTGAATAAAATATTTAATTAAACTTGAATAAAATATTTAATTTAACTTGAATAATTATTTAATTTAACTTGAATAAAATATTTAATTTAACTTGAATAAAATATGTAATTTAACTTGAATAAAATATTTAATTTAACTTGAATAAAATATTTAATTTTACTTGAATAAAATATTTAATTTAACTTGAATAAAATATTTAATTTAACTTGAATAAAATATTTAATTTAACTTGAATAAAATAGTTAATAAAACTTGAATAAAATATTTAATTTAACTTGAATAAAATATTTAATTTAACTTGAATAAAATATTTAATTTAACTTGAATAAAATATTTAATTTAACTTGAATAAAATATTTAATTTAACCGGAATAAAATATTTAATTTAACTTGAATAAAATATGTAATTTAACTTGAATAAAATATTTAATTTAACCTGAATAAAATATTTAATTTAACTTGAATAAAATATTTAATTTAACTTGAATAAAATATTTAATTAAACTTGAATAAAATATTTAATTTAACCGGAATAAAATATTTAATTTAACTTGAATAAAATATTTAATTTTACCTGAATAAAATATTTAATTTAACTTGAATAAAATATTTAATTTAACTTGAATAAAATATTTGATTTAACCTGAATAAAATATTTAATCTTACTTTAATAAAATATTTAATTAAACTTGAATAAAATATTTAATTTAATCTGAATAATATATTTAATTTAACTTGAATAAAATATTTAATTTAACTTGAATAAAATATTTAATTTAACTTGAATAAAATATTTAATTTAACTTGAATAAAATATTTAATTTAACCGGAATAAAATATTTAATTTAACTTGAATAAAATATTTAATTTAACCTGAATAAAATATTTAATTTAACTTGAATAAAATATTACATTTAACTTGAATAAAACATTTTATTTTACCTGGATAAAATATTTAATCTAACTTGAATAAAATATTTAATTTAACCGGAATAAAATATTTAATTTAACTTGAATAAAATATTTGATCTAACTTGAATACAATATTTAATTTAACTTGAATAAAATATTTAATTTAACCTGAATAAAATATTTAATTTAACTTGAATAAAATATTTAATTAAACTTGAATAAAATATTTAATTTAACTTGAATAATTATTTAATTTAACTTGAATAAAATATTTAATTTAACTTGAATAAAATATTTAATTTAACTTGAATAAGATATTTAATTTAACTTGAATAAAATATTTAATTTAACTTGAATAAAATATGTAATTTAACTTGAATAAAATATTTAATTTAACCGGAATAAAATATTTAATTTAACTTGAATAAAATAGTTAATTAAACTTGAATAAAATATTTAATTTAACTTGAATAAAATATTTAATTTAACTTGAATAAAATATTTAATTTAACTTGAATAAAATATTTAATTTAACTTGAATAAAATATTTAATTTAACCGGAATAAAATATTTAATTTAACTTGAATAAAATATTTAATTTAACTAGAATAAAATATTTAATTTAACCTGAATAAAATATTTAATCTAACTTGAATAAAATATTTAATTTAACTTGAATAAAATATTTAATTAAACTTGAATAAAATATTTAATTTAACCGGAATAAAATATTTAATTTAACTTGAATAAAATATTTAATTTAACCTGAATAAAATATTTAATCTAACTAGAATAAAATATTTAATTTAACTTGAATAAAATATTTGATTTAACCTGAATAAAATATTTAATCTTACTTTAATAAAATATTTAATTTAACTTGAATAAAATATTTAATTTAACTTGAATAAAATATTTAATTTAACCGGAATAAAATATTTAATTTAACTTGAATAAAATATTTAATTTAACCGGAATAAAATATTTAATTTAACCGGAATAAAATATTTAATTTAACTTGAATAAAATATTTAATTTAACTTGAATAAAATATTTTATTTAACCTGAATAAAATATTTAATCTAACTTGAATAAAATATTTAATCTAACTTGAATAAAATATTTTATTTAACTACTATAAAATATTTAATTTAACCGGAATAAAATATTTAATTTAACTTGAATAAAATATTTAATCTAACTTGAATAAAATATTTAATTTAACTTGAATAAAATATTTAATTTAACGTGAATAAAATATTTCATTTAACTTGAATAAAATATTTAATTAAACTTGAATAAAATATTTAATTTAACTTGAATAATTATTTAATTTAACTTGAATAAAATATTTAATTTAACTTGAATAAAATATGTAATTTAACTTGAATAAAATATTTAATTTAACTTGAATAAAATATTTAATTTAACTTGAATAAAATATTTAATTTAACTTGAATAAAATATTTAATTTAACTTGAATAAAATATTTAATTTAACTTGAATAAAATAGTTAATTAAACTTGAATAAAATATTTAATTTAACTTGAATAAAATATTTAATTTAACTTTGAAAAAAATATTTAATTTAACTTGAATAAAATATTTAATTTAACTTGAATAAAATATTTAATTTAACCGGAATAAAATATTTAATTTAACTTGAATAAAATATGTAATTTAACTTGAATAAAATATTTAATTTAACCTGAATAAAATATTTAATCTAACTTGAATAAAATATTTAATTTAACTTGAATAAAATATTTAATTAAACTTGAATAAAATATTTAATTTAACCGGAATAAAATATTTAATTTAACTTGAATAAAATATTTAATTTTACCTGAATAAAATATTTAATTTAACTTGAATAAAATATTTAATTTAACTTGAATAAAATATTTGATTTAACCTGAATAAAATATTTAATCTTACTTTAATAAAATATTTAATTAAACTTGAATAAAATATTTAATTTAATCTGAATAATATATTTAATTTAACTTGAATAAAATATTTAATTTAACTTGAATAAAATATTTAATTTAACTTGAATAAAATATTTAATTTAACTTGAATAAAATATTTAATTTAACCGGAATAAAATATTTAATTTAACTTGAATAAAATATTTAATTTAACCTGAATAAAATATTTAATTTAACTTGAATAAAATATTACATTTAACTTGAATAAAACATTTTATTTTACCTGAATGAAATATTTAATCTAACTTGAATAAAATATTTAATTTAACCGGAATAAAATATTTAATTTAACTTGAATAAAATATTTAATTAAACTTGAATAAAATATTTAATTTAAATTGAATAATTATTTAATTTAACTTGAATAAAATATTTAATTTAACTTGAATAAAATATTTAATTTAACTTGAATAAAATATTTAATTTAACTTTAATAAAATATTTAATTTAACTTGAATAAAATATTTGATTTAACTTGAATAAAATATTTAATTTAACTTGAATAAAATATTTAATTTAACTTGAATAAAATATTTAATTTAACTTGAATAAAATATTTAATTTAACTTGAATAAAATAGTTAATTAAACTTGAATAAAATATTTAATTTAACTTGAATAAAATATTTAATTTAACCGGAATAAAATATTTAATTTAACTTGAATAAAATATTTAATTTAACCGGAATAAAATATTTAATTTAACCGGAATAAAATATTTAATTTAACTTGAATAAAATATTTAATTTAACTTGAATAAAATATTTTATTTAACCTGAATAAAATATTTAATCTAACTTGAATAAAATATTTAATCTAACTTGAATAAAATATTTTATTTACCTACTATAAAATATTTAATTTAACCGGAATAAAATATTTAATTTAACTTGAATAAAATATTTAATCTAACTTGAATAAAATATTTAATTTAACTTGAATAAAATATTTAATTTAACGTGAATAAAATATTTAATTTAACTTGAATAAAATATTTAATTAAACTTGAATAAAATATTTAATTTAACTTGAATAATTATTTAATTTAACTTGAATAAAATATTTAATTTAACTTGAATAAAATATGTAATTTAACTTGAATAAAATATTTAATTTAACTTGAATAAAATATTTAATTTAACTTGAATAAAATATTTAATTTAACTTGAATAAAATATTTAATTTAACTTGAATAAAATATTTAATTTAACTTTAATAAAATAGTTAATTAAACTTGAATAAAATATTTAATTTAACTTGAATAAAATATGTAATTTAACTTGAATAAAATATTTAATTTAACTTGAATAAAATATTTAATTTAACTTGAATAAAATATTTAATTTAACCGGAATAAAATATTTAATTTAACTTTAATAAAATATGTAATTTAACTTGAATAAAATATTTAATTTAACCTGAATAAAATATTTAATCTAACTTGAATAAAATATTTAATTTAACTTGAATAAAATATTTAATTAAACTTGAATAAAATATTTAATTTAACCGGAATAAAATATTTAATTTAACTTGAATAAAATATTTAATTTTACCTGAATAAAATATTTAATTTAACTTGAATAAAATATTTAATTTAACTTGAATAAAATATTTGATTTAACCTGAATAAAATATTTAATCTTACTTTAATAAAATATTTAATTAAACTTGAATAAAATATTTAATTTAATCTGAATAATATATTTAATTTAACTTGAATAAAATATTTAATTTAACTTGAATAAAATATTTAATTTAACTTGAATAAAATATTTAATTTAACTTGAATAAAATATTTAATTTAACCGGAATAAAATATTTAATTTAACTTGAATAAAATATTTAATTTAACCTGAATAAAATATTTAATTTAACTTGAATAAAATATTACATTTAACTTGAATAAAACATTTTATTTTACCTGAATAAAATATTTAATCTAACTTGAATAAAATATTTAATTTAACCGGAATAAAATATTTAATTTAACTTGAATAAAATATTTAATCTAACTTGAATAAAATATTTAATTTAACTTGAATAAAATATTTAATTTAACCTGAATAAAATATTTAATTTAACTTGAATAAAATATTTAATTAAACTTGAATAAAATATTTAATTTAAATTGAATAATTATTTAATTTAACTTGAATAAAATATTTAATTTAACTTGAATAAAATATTTAATTTAACTTGAATAAAATATTTAATTTAACTTGAATAAAATATTTAATTTAACTTGAATAAAATATTTGATTTAACTTGAATAAAATATTTAATTTAACTTGAATAAAATATTTAATTTAACTTGAATAAAATATTTAATTTAACTTGAATAAAATATTTAATTTAACTTGAATAAAATAGTTAATTAAACTTGAATAAAATATTTAATTTAACTTGAATAAAATATTTAATTTAACTTGAATAAAATATTTAATTTAACTTGAATAAAATATTTAATTTAACTTGAATAAAATATTTAATTTAACCGGAATAAAATATTTAATTTAACTTGAATAAAATATTTAATTTAACTTGAATAAAATATTTAATTTAACCTGAATAAAATATTTAATCTAACTTGAATAAAATATTTAATTTAACTTGAATAAAATATTTAATTAAACTTGAATAAAATATTTAATTTAACCGGAATAAAATATTTAATTTAACTTGAATAAAATATTTAATTTAACTTGAATAAAATATTTAATTTAACTTGAATAAAATATTTAATTTAACTTGAATAAAATATTTAATTTAACTTGAATAAAATAGTTAATTAAACTTGAATAAAATATTTAATTTAACTTGAATAAAATATTTAATTTAACTTGAATAAAATATTTAATTTAACTTGAATAAAATATTTCATTTAACTTGAATAAAATATTTAATTTAACCGGAATAAAATATTTAATTTAACTTGAATAAAATATTTAATTTAACTTGAATAAAATATTTAATTTAACCTGAATAAAATATTTAATCTAACTTGAATAAAATATTTAATTTAACTTGAATAAAATATTTAATTAAACTTGAATAAAATATTTAATTTAACCGGAATAAAATATTTAATTTAACTTGAATAAAATATTTAATTAAACCTGATTAAAATATTTAATTTAACTTGAATAAAATATTTAATTTAACTTGAATAAAATATTTGATTTAACCTGAATAAAATATTTAATCTTACTTTAATAAAATATTTAATTAAACTTGAATAAAATATTTAATTTAATCTGAATAATATATTTAATTTAACTTGAATAAAATATTTAATTTAACTTGAATAAAATATTTAATTTAACTTGAATAAAATATTTAATTTAACTTGAATAAAATATTTAATTTAACCGGAATAAAATATTTAATTTAACTTGAATAAAATATTTAATTTAACCTGAATAAAATATTTAATTTAACTTGAATAAAATATTACATTTAACTTGAATAAAACATTTTATTTTACCTGAATAAAATATTTAATCTAACTTGAATAAAATATTTAATTTAACCGGAATAAAATATTTAATTTAACTTGAATAAAATATTTAATCTAACTTGAATAAAATATTTAATTTAACTTGAATAATTATTTAATTTAACTTGAATAAAATATTTAATTTAACTTGAATAAAATATTTAATTTAACTTGAATAAAATATTTAATTTAACTTGAATAAAATATTTAATTTAACTTGAATAAAATATTTAATTTAACTTGAATAAAATATTTAATTTAACTTGAATAAAATATTTAATTTAACTTGAATAAAATATTTAATTTAACTTGAATAAAATATTTAATTTAACTTGAATAAAATATTTAATTTAACTTGAATAAAATATTTAATTTAACTTGAATAAAATATTTAATTTAACTTGAATAAAATATTTAATTTAACTTGAATAAAATATTTAATTTAACCGGAATAAAATATTTAATTTAACTTGAATAAAATATTTAATTTAACTTGAATAAAATATTTAATTTAACCTGAATAAAATATTTAATCTAACTTGAATAAAATATTTAATTTAACTTGAATAAAATATTTAATTAAACTTGAATAAAATATTTAATTTAACCGGAATAAAATATTTAATTTAACTTGAATAAAATATTTAATTTAACCTGAATAAAATATTTAATTTAACTTGAATAAAATATTTAATTTAACTTGAATAAAATATTTGATTTAACCTGAATAAAATATTTAATCTTACTTTAACAAAATATTTAATTTAACTTGAATAAAATATGTAATTTAACTTGAATAAAATATTTAATTTAACCGGAATAAAATATTTAATTTAACTTGAATAAAATATTTAATTTAACCGGAATAAAATATTTAATTAAACTTGAATAAAATATTTAATTTAACTTGAATAAAATATTTAATTTAACTTGAATAAAATATTTAATTTAACCTGAATAAAATATTTAATTTAACTTGAATAAAATATTTAATCTAACTTGAATAAAATATTTTATTTAACTACTATAAAATATTTAATTTAACCGGAATAAAATATTTAATTTAACTTGAATAAAATATTTTATCTAACTTGAATAAAATATTTAATTTAACTTGAATAAAATATTTAATTTAACGTGAATAAAATATTTAATTTAACTTGAATAAAATATTTAATTAAACTTGAATAAAATATTTAATTTAACCTGAATAAAATATTTAATTTAACAGGAATAAAATATATGATTTAACTTGAATAAAATATTTAATTTAACCTGAATAAAATATTTAATTTAACTTGAATAAAATATTTAATTTTACCGGAATAAAATATTTAATTTAACTTGAATAAAATATTTAATTAAACTTGAATAAAATATGTAATGTAACTTGAATAAAATATTTAATTTAACTTGAATAAAGTATTTAATTTAACTTGAATAAAATATTTAATCTAACTTGAATAAAATATTTAATTTAACCGGAGTAAAATATTTAATTTAACTTGAATAAAATATTTAATTTAACTTGAATAAAATATTTAATTTACCCGGAATAAAATATTTAATTTAACTTGAATAACATATTTAATTTAACTTGAATAAAATATTTAATTTAACTTGAATAAAATATTTGATTTAACTTGAATAAAATATTTAATTTAACTTGAATAAAATATTTAATTTAACTTGAATAAAATATTTAATTTAACTTGAATAAAATATTTAATTTAACTTGAATAAAATAGTTAATTAAACTTGAATAAAATATTTAATTTAACTTGAATAAAATATTTAATTTAACTTGAATAAAATATTTAATTTAACTTGAATAAAATATTTAATTTAACTTGAATAAAATATTTAATTTAACCGGAATAAAATATTTAATTTAACTTGAATAAAATATTTAATTTAACTTGAATAAAATATTTAATTTAACCTGAATAAAATATTTAATCTAACTTGAATAAAATATTTAATTTAACTTGAATAAAATATTTAATTAAACTTGAATAAAATATTTAATTTAACCGGAATAAAATATTTAATTTAACTTGAATAAAATATTTAATTTAACTTGAATAAAATATTTAATTTAACTTGAATAAAATATTTAATTTAACTTGAATAAAATATTTAATTTAACTTGAATAAAATAGTTAATTAAACTTGAATAAAATATTTAATTTAACTTGAATAAAATATTTAATTTAACTTGAATAAAATATTTAATTTAACTTGAATAAAATATTTCATTTAACTTGAATAAAATATTTAATTTAACCGGAATAAAATATTTAATTTAACTTGAATAAAATATTTAATTTAACTTGAATAAAATATTTAATTTAACCTGAATAAAATATTTAATCTAACTTGAATAAAATATTTAATTTAACTTGAATAAAATATTTAATTAAACTTGAATAAAATATTTAATTTAACCGGAATAAAATATTTAATTTAACTTGAATAAAATATTTAATTAAACCTGATTAAAATATTTAATTTAACTTGAATAAAATATTTAATTTAACTTGAATAAAATATTTGATTTAACCTGAATAAAATATTTAATCTTACTTTAATAAAATATTTAATTAAACTTGAATAAAATATTTAATTTAATCTGAATAATATATTTAATTTAACTTGAATAAAATATTTAATTTAACTTGAATAAAATATTTAATTTAACTTGAATAAAATATTTAATTTAACTTGAATAAAATATTTAATTTAACCGGAATAAAATATTTAATTTAACTTGAATAAAATATTTAATTTAACCTGAATAAAATATTTAATTTAACTTGAATAAAATATTACATTTAACTTGAATAAAACATTTTATTTTACCTGAATAAAATATTTAATCTAACTTGAATAAAATATTTAATTTAACCGGAATAAAATATTTAATTTAACTTGAATAAAATATTTAATCTAACTTGAATAAAATATTTAATTTAACTTGAATAATTATTTAATTTAACTTGAATAAAATATTTAATTTAACTTGAATAAAATATTTAATTTAACTTGAATAAAATATTTAATTTAACTTGAATAAAATATTTAATTTAACTTGAATAAAATATTTAATTTAACTTGAATAAAATATTTAATTTAACTTGAATAAAATATTTAATTTAACTTGAATAAAATATTTAATTTAACTTGAATAAAATATTTAATTTAACTTGAATAAAATATTTAATTTAACTTGAATAAAATATTTAATTTAACTTGAATAAAATATTTAATTTAACTTGAATAAAATATTTAATTTAACTTGAATAAAATATTTAATTTAACCGGAATAAAATATTTAATTTAACTTGAATAAAATATTTAATTTAACTTGAATAAAATATTTAATTTAACCTGAATAAAATATTTAATCTAACTTGAATAAAATATTTAATTTAACTTGAATAAAATATTTAATTAAACTTGAATAAAATATTTAATTTAACCGGAATAAAATATTTAATTTAACTTGAATAAAATATTTAATTTAACCTGAATAAAATATTTAATTTAACTTGAATAAAATATTTAATTTAACTTGAATAAAATATTTGATTTAACCTGAATAAAATATTTAATCTTACTTTAACAAAATATTTAATTTAACTTGAATAAAATATGTAATTTAACTTGAATAAAATATTTAATTTAACCGGAATAAAATATTTAATTTAACTTGAATAAAATATTTAATTTAACCGGAATAAAATATTTAATTAAACTTGAATAAAATATTTAATTTAACTTGAATAAAATATTTAATTTAACTTGAATAAAATATTTAATTTAACCTGAATAAAATATTTAATTTAACTTGAATAAAATATTTAATCTAACTTGAATAAAATATTTTATTTAACTACTATAAAATATTTAATTTAACCGGAATAAAATATTTAATTTAACTTGAATAAAATATTTTATCTAACTTCAATAAAATATTTAATTTAACTTGAATAAAATATTTAATTTAACGTGAATAAAATATTTAATTTAACTTGAATAAAATATTTAATTAAACTTGAATAAAATATTTAATTTAACCTGAATAAAATATTTAATTTAACAGGAATAAAATATATGATTTAACTTGAATAAAATATTTAATTTAACCTGAATAAAATATTTAATTTAACTTGAATAAAATATTTAATTTTACCGGAATAAAATATTTAATTTAACTTGAATAAAATATTTAATTAAACTTGAATAAAATATGTAATGTAACTTGAATAAAATATTTAATTTAACTTGAATAAAGTATTTAATTTAACTTGAATAAAATATTTAATCTAACTTGAATAAAATATTTAATTTAACCGGAGTAAAATATTTAATTTAACTTGAATAAAATATTTAATTTAACTTGAATAAAATATTTAATTTACCCGGAATAAAATATTTAATTTAACTTGAATAACATATTTAATTTAACTTGAATAAAATATTTAATTTAACTTGAATAAAATATTTAATTTAACCGGAATAAAATATTTAATCTAACTTGAATAAAATATTTAATTTAACTTGAATAAAATATTTAATTTAACTTGAATAAAATATTTAATTTAACTTGAATAAAATATTTAATTTAACTTGAATAAAATATTAAATTTAACCGGAATAAAATATTTAATTTAACTTGAATAAAATATTTAATTTAACTTGAATAAAATATTTAATTTAACTTGAATAAAATATTTTATTTAACCGGAATAAAATATTTAATTTAACTTGAATAAAATATTTAATTTAACTTGAATAAAATATTTAATTTAAGTTTAATATTTAAAAATAGAGAGGTGGCAAAAATGCACAAACACAATAGTTTAGAAATGTGACCATGTTCGGACTATCGACAAGGCAGTATTGCCCCCCCATCCCCTCAAATAAAAACTTGCCATGAAACAAATACTTGCGCTCTTCTGCCCCCGTGCTGAAATAACAACTTTATTATTTTGAAAGCCATTCTTAACATGGGAAGGGGAGGATGTTTGGTAACTTTTCTGTATTCCCATCAAACAATTAAATAAAACAAGAGATCCTGTAGGTGTATCAGAATTTTTGTAGGAATTTTTGACACCCCTAACACATAACGGCGAATAAAATATAAAAAACTCGTAATTTCTCTTTTAAAAATGGGTTGTTTATTTTCTTTATTGATTATACTTCCAAAATAAACTATTAAAGTTGTATAAAAAGTTATATAATATTATTTTTTATTAAAAAAAAAACAGTAATGAAATTAATTGAATTTTACGAGTTCAGTGTTTTCCAATTTTTAAACTTTAAAAATCTATCAAAATTTTTCTATTGATTCTAGTTTTACGATATTCTCAGGGTCAATGTGAAATTTTATGCTCTTTCCAAGAAACCGAATATAATATTTTAGACAAACGTTTTTTTTTAATTCACGCCCCCCACCCTATTTTAAAATGTCTATTAAAAAGTAAATAATTAATTTATATGCCAAAACTTTATATATCATAAATTGAAGATAAAAGATCAATAAATAATGTATTCAAATTTAAAACAAAAAAAGAGCAATATTTTTTTAATTTACGTACAAAGTCCGAAGTTTAAAACTTAAAAAAAAACACGTTGTTTGTATTGTTTTATTTTATTTAAATGAAACCTTCATCCTTGCCCCTTTTATTGGAAAAAAAATTAGGCTTTGAATTACATTTTTCGAGTAATTATAAGCTTGGAAAGACAGGCGTCGAATTAATTCACGCTCTCCCCCCATTTTGAAATGTTTATTAAAAAGTAAATAATTAATTTATGTGTCAAAGTTTTATATATAACAAATTGAAGATAAAAGACAATGAATAATATATTCTAATTTAAAACAAAAAAAGAACAGTTTTTTGAAAATTTATCTGTAAACTCCGAAGTTTAAAACCTTTTTTTTTAACCACGTTGTTTGTATTTTTTGTTTGTTTTGCTTTTTTTAAATGAAACCTTGGTCCTTTAATTGAAAAAAAAATAGGGTTTGAATTACATTTTTCGAGTAGTTATAAGATTGGAAAGACAGGGGGTCGAATTATTCAATATTTTTCACGAAGTTTCTGACACACCTAGATCTTGAGGATTGAATTTAACTTGATATTTAAAAAATAGCGAAGTGGCAAAAGTGCACAAATAACCAAAATATGTTTACCTTTGCTTATTTTTTGTTTTTTGCTTTTGTCATTTGCTAGTAGGGTTGACGGGTGCGTTACTTTACACGCGCACGCGTTTACAATATTTTTGGTGTGGGGGTGGTAATTAAAACACTATATCCACCTCCACATTTTTTGTTACAATGATACGTTTCTACGTTTTCATCTTTCTGAATACGAAAATCTCATGCAAATTTTGCGCAGACAAGGGCTTCTAGAGATATAAACACATGTATTCTGCACTGTGATTCAGTGCCTGCCAGATTTGTACTCCCAAAAATTCACTTCTCTCCTATCGATACTGTCACCAACCATATCAATTGCGAGTGGGTATGCTGCCTACGATTTTCACGGTTAAATTTGGGTGATTTATTTATTTACCACCCCCAGCTAAAAAGGGGTGCTCTGCTCCGATATACGTTCTTTACATGGGGATGTTGGGAGTGTCTATTTAAAGGGGAGGTTGGTGGTGTCTATTCCGAAAGCTTTTCTTAACATAAGGAGTTTTTATGAATCTAAGCAGTTCATATACAGTGAAAATTTCTAAATTCTAAAAAAATCTGTTTATCCTTTTTATTCTTATTCTAATGGACAATTTTTCCTAATTTTATTATTGCATACGGATTTACGCACTCATTATTTGCTTTTTTTAAGTTCAGTACCTGCAGGTTATCAACAACCGTAGTTTACTTTTTGCGAGTGGAGAAGGGGCTTCCACCGGGCAACGCCAGTTAACAGGTACTGTTAGTCTATAATAAAGACTTTTATGTGCTGGAGATTTTGCGACAATGTCCGACAAATATATGATAATATATGATGATATAACGACAGAGTGACGATACCGACCAGTTTGCAAAAAAATCTTGTGGGATTTTCATGTGGAACACCCGGGGAAAAACCTCACTTATGCGATATTATTGGCCAAACAAGGATAAAAACACAGCAGACAGGATTGATGCATGTAAAGGATGCACACTCGCAGAAAAAGCGCCAATAACTACGTGCAAACCATGGCCAAACACGGACCAACCGTGGCAAAGGATCGACGTCGAGTTCATAAGTTCTTTAAATGGTCGGTACTATCTCACTGTCTTCGACAGTCACACTAAATGACCGAAAGTTCTGAAATGTAGAAGCTTTCCCACAAGCTGCCCGATAGGGTTCCTACACAGACTATTTGCAGGCTTCAACGTGGTTGATTGTGTAGTTACAAATAATGGAATAGTTCATGTCTAGTAGAATGCAAGCAAGTCTATGATACGAATCAGGTGAATCACGTCACGACTCCACAGTACTATCGAAGGTCAAATGATCAGGCCAAGAGGTTCGTGGACACTTTAAAGAGGGCTCTGAGAAAGGCACAGCACACCAACAGACAGAGTACTATAAGAGTTTCTGCAGGTGTACAGAATAACGCCTAACCCAAATACACCTATGCCACGTTCACCTGCAGAAACTCGCAAGGAAAATAAGATCGGTGTTCAATAAACTCATTCAGAGAAAAGACAGATTTAAAAAGAGTCTTCCTAAAAACGTTACGGCTTTAGCGAAAAAGTGTTATTCAAAAGTTACAATGATAATATAACGTTTTCGAAAGTAACTCGGACATTTGACCTCCACAAAATTGCCAAGAGTCAACTGATATAATATTCAAAATTTTGACTTGGGTGTACCCCAGGCTTCTCCTGGAAACAGAAAAAGAAAGTTTACAGGTTTCCTGAGCGTCGATCCTAAAAGGTGAAAAATATTAAACAGCTTTTTTTCTTTCTTAAGGAAAGACACCTCTTGGAAGGGGAGTATTATGGGACGGTTACCTACCCATTAATGTACTCTTCCAAATATTATATTAATCGAGAGCCAAGTACTCTCGTGAAAATGGGATTCTCCATCGAAATCCGAATGGCAAGTAAGCCTCATTTATGCCAGTACGTTTCTCTGTAATTTTGTTCGTTGTCAATATATATTTAAAACCTGTACCGTGTTCCGAGTTGTTCTTTCGCGATCCCAATTCTGAGTCCACACCAGACAGCATATTATTTTCGTTTTTTTTTTACTACCCTTCACTTAATATTTTCAGAATAAATTGGAATTTCGGAAGAGCTTCTAATTAATGTTTTATATGTATAGTTTAAATTTCATTAAAATCTGATATATGCATTGAAAGTTTCAAGGGAGATTTTCCCCCTCCATCGCTCCTTGATGTTATGTTCGCCAGAAAATGTTAAACATATAATTTAAATGTCTTCAAAATAGGATATATTTGACGTTTTAAGAGTTTCCGGCCCTTAAGTTTCTACATAGAGATTTGAATCATTTTCATTGTCACCCCACAATTTTTACATATGAATAGACTTTTAGTTTTTAAGTAGACTTACAAACACTTTCTTATATAGATACCACACACATACACATGCACACACACGTTGGCATTTATGTAGAAAGAGATATCAAATGTCTCTAATTTTGAAGCCGTAACTGATTAGAGATTATCTATGTCTATCTAGTTACCTGTAATAACCGCACGAGTATATTGGTTCAACCCTATCAATCATAATTACCAACCTTCTCCTCTTACTTTTCAAAAACATTTACTGCCAACTTAATAGGATAAACATTATTCAAAACTGTCTATAGTAATACAGTTGACACTACTTATCTACATGTATATTGGTACATACGTAAGCATTAAGAATTAGGTTTATGAAGCAAACATTATCAATATTGATGCCTTTGTACTGCTGTAGTCTACTAGAAAGGCAGAAAGATGGCTGTAGGCTATAATTACTTAAGCAATTTTTAAGTATATTTCGGGTCAGATTATAGTATTTTGCTTATATATCTATACGGGCAGTTTCAGTCTCCTTGGAGTCGTCATGAAGAGGAAAATATGGCTGATAAAGAAGAATGCATAAACAGAAACATACTATCAAAGAGGGACTGAAATATACAGATACAAATATGAACAGTATACTTAAAATTGGATTTTTAGGAAACAATTAAAACTTTTACCAAAACCCAAATAAAGGAAGAACAAAAACAAAATAACCATATTCGACGCAAATAAAGCAATCTAGGAGTAATATATTGGAAAAACGACAAGACCACGAAAACAATGTTGAATAGCTGCAAAACATAAAATAAGAACTTCAGAAAATTTGAACCAGGAACAAAAAGCGTAATTAATAAACATTCAAGATGACCTTAAGAAATAACAAACGGAAAAGCATATGGCAACGATGAAGTACATGCATTATAATTCCAAGTAATCATTGAAATATGAAAGACTAAAAAAAACTAAGAAGATTTAGTGTTTTTTAAGATAGTCAACAGACGGATTTTATAAATATGTCATTTTAAACAAAATTCATCGAGTAGAACAAGCAATATTTTGTTTTTACTAAAACAAAAAACAATATCGCTTTATGTTACAAATGTCAGAAGCCATTTCAGCTTAATCTAAATTTTGTATCTCGGATTATGTCCCCTGTGTGTGAACTCCTCACTCACTACTTCATAACATCTGAGAAAAATGCAATTTTACCCAATTTTCCACAAAAATTACTTTGAACTATAAATAACTTTCTACTAATATATTGCTACATTTTTTATATGAAAATTTAGTCCGTAATATTGTTTTATTTAAAACAGCCTATTTAAAAATCGATCTGCCGACTCTATCTTAATAAGCACGGAAGATTTATACATAAAACGGACAATTCTTAGCGAAGGATTAAATGAAGATCTACATTAATCCAAAAAGAAAAGGAAACAATTTCAAGAAACTAAATGTATAGAAAATTTTAACAGCACAACTAAGCAAGCATATCTGCTACTTGCTTAATAATCATGCGCTACTCGTTGTGGTAGAGTAAAGATACCAGAAAGTTACTATAAATATAAATGACCTGCTAAACATTGATCAGAATACTCTAAATAACGTTAATACTGAATACAAATAACGACACAATCCATGAAGCATAGATACTCGAATGTTTAAAAATGTCTAAAAAGGTAGGAAAAAAATTGTCAACTTTATGGAGTAAGCAACGGATAGATAAAATGTGGTAGTAACAACAAAACAGAATCTGGCAGAGATACGAATAGAGAGAGACAGAGTCTTGGCGGCGGGGGGCATTCTTTCTCCATTACTATTTGTTTTAGCTACGATACCACTCAAAAATTAACAAATAGAAATGAAAGATACATATTTATATCAGTTTAAAGAATAAATCATTTCATCTACATAAATGAGTTTAAACTGCTGACAATAAAAGAGCTATAAACATTAATAACTACAAGTGAAATCTTTAATAAGAATGGAATACTGAATGGAAAATGTTTACTTCTCGAGATATAGTAAAGAAAACATAAAAAATAACTCGGATGTAATGAGAGCAATTTGGGGGGGGGTCAATAATAGAAACACGTGGGAATTGTACAAAGATTATTCAATTTATCAACTGGTATAAAATAGAATATTTAAGAAAAACAAAGAAAGCTTATCGAAACAAAATCATGGAATAGAAACGTTATGAAATGGAGAAACAGTTGAACAAATAAAATTTCATAAGTTGGATAAAATAACTCTGAAACAAATTAACCTGAGGGATGATAATTACCGAATTTGTTTTTACTAATAATTCATCAGTTAATCAGGTCACAACCCACTCGGGGATAAAGGTTAATGAAAATGATTAATAGAATGAAAACGTTTGATTACTTATGGTAAATTTTTAAAACACTTTGTTGACATTGGATTTGAAGATGATTATGTTGTAATCTGCAGGGAAGCAGTTTCGTGGTAATATGTTCCCCAGACGGAAAGCACTTGCAAAGAAGCTCTGTTCATATAAATTCTGATAGACTCTAGGCGCATAAAGGAAAAAACATTTCTGTATTTT
Source organism: Euprymna scolopes (assembly GCF_053919585.1). NCBI lineage: Eukaryota > Metazoa > Mollusca > Cephalopoda > Sepiida > Sepiolidae > Euprymna > Euprymna scolopes. Next base: position 56,166,907 of record NC_136516.1, read on the forward strand.
TTTTGTATACATGTTCCTATTTTAATCATAGTTTAAAGAGAAGTGTAAATTATAGGTTCATACCCTCACCTACAGTATTAGTGGACACAACAGATCTTGAAACATTATGTCACGGTGGGTATGGACCCACAAGTGTCACAAAAATTCCAACCAGTGAATTCATCAATAACTCTACGCCCATGATGTGAGTTTTAGATCTGTAAAACTATAAAATTGACATTGTTATCTTAGAACATGATTTTTATGGGTGAGGTTTTAAGCGTTTTTTACATTAACTTTTTTTTCGGTCAGAGAATGTGTTGTTCTAAGGACCAAAAGATGAGTTTTATGAGTTGAACATGACAAAGTTTTTTGTCTTAAAAGAAAATTTATTCTGAACATTTCATTTAATCAGACAAGTGCGACTACGTGATATTCGTAAGTGGTTTGGACTGCAATAGTCAAAGAAAACTTTAGGTGCAAATTTGTTTTAATTGTTTCTAGTTACAAAACTCATCTGTTTGTCTCTGGAACATAACAATATTTCTCTGACAGAAACACAGGAGTATTACCAAAAGACGTTTACCCACTCATCCAACGTTCGAACAATTGGCACATTTTGAGGAGCTGAAAATCATAACGTATTAACAGAGCAACTCATAATCTCCCGATTTCACACGAATTGTCAGCATGGTATCATGAGCAAGATTTGAATTGTCAAAATCCAATTGTATTAAAATTCGATTTTTTGTTTTTCGTTACTGGATTTTACCAAGTAATTTATTATTGAAGGTTCAATTTTCAGTGCAAGCAATATTCAGAATACAATTGCGCATCATTTAAGATTTCTACTCGGTAAGGGCTGATGGAACGAGAGCATACTACCACTGTGGATTGAATAAAGAGTTCCATTCAAAATTCCGTGTTTTAAAAATTTACCATAAGTAATCAAACGTTTTCATTCTATTAATCATTTTCATTAACCTTTATCCCCGATATCCAATATAAAAACAAGAAGCAACGACAGAATTCGTGCATAAGCCTGACGAATCCTATAGTTGGATGAAACGCAGAATATTCAGTGTAGCTTAATCGCCATATATATTTTATAAATTACTAACTAGCTCTACCTACGTATTGAGCACTTTTGAAGTAAATACTTAAAGTTTACGCATAAATCTATACTTTCGTATATTAAATTTATGTGAATAAATGAAGTAGTCATACTTATATATATATATATATATATATGTGTGTGTATGTGTGTGTGTGTGTATGTATATATATGTGTATATATATGCACATATATATGTATATATACATGTATATGTGTATATATATGCATATATATACATATATATGTATATATGTATGCATATATATATGTATATAGATGTGTATATATATGCATATATATGCGTATATATATGCATATATGCATATATATGCATATATATGTATATATATGCATATATATGTGTATATATATGCATATATATGTGTATATATATGCATATATATGTGTATATATACATATATATGTGTATATATATGCATATATATGTGTATATATATGCATATATATATGCATATGTGTATATATGCATGTATATGTGTATATATATGCATATATATGTGTATATATATGCATATATATGTATATGCATATATATATATATATATATATATATATATATATATATATATAAGTGTATCTGTGACCGTCTTGTGTTATAGTGGTATGCTAGCATATAAATGTCAGTTTTTATTATTATGATGCATGCATAATGTCATTGAGGATCCGGCGACAGTTGGATGTTTACACATGTACAATTATACACAGCTAGATAAGTTCAACAAAATATACAGTCTTTACAACTGAACATCAGACAAAAACATATTATCTTTAATAGTTCCTTAATGTTCTGTTTTGAAATTGAAGACACTTTTCCTTTGTGGAAATTCATTACGACTAAGTTATATTTTATATATAACATTTATTTCTCATTTGTGACTTTTCCTCTCTTATTTACATCGTCACTAGTTGGTCCAAAAAGTCAGAAACCAAAATCTCTTCTGAGCCCACAACATAATAGCTCTTCTCAGTCTCTCATCTGCTAGCCGACTGACTCGCTAATCGACTACGTGTATATCAAGTTCTTTCTTTGTTTTTTTCTGGCGTCACCAACAACGTCAACCTTTATTTTGGTAAAATCTAAGTGTATTTATATATTTTTTGTTTATGTATTTTGTTTGTTTTGTTTATGTAGCCAACGTCTAATCTTTTTATTTTACTGATCTAAATATTTTATTTTATAACATTTTTTTTTCTAATGAAACATTATCTATTGAATATTTCCTATTTCATCACACTGACAATCGCCTACTTTCGCTTTAATTAGTTTATCCAGCATTTTCCGAGATGCCAATATTCAACATTACCTACACCAAAGTGATGATGAATGGTTATAGTATTAGAAACTATGCAGAAAAAGAAATGTCCTCTTGATTAGAAAAGAAAATTGTGTGCAACACAAATTTTGTTGTACTTGGAAGCACAAGAAAGGCAATGGTATTACAGGTAGGTTGATAGGTGATTATCAGTTTGTATGCAAGAAGTGTAAAACAATGGATGAGAATGCAAATAAAAAGAAACTATATTTGAGTTCAGAAGTTTTGTTACCGTGATGATTGGAGAATGGGTCGGAGCTACGTGTGATCTCAAGATTTAGAGAGGATGGAGTAAATTCAAGGAAACTCGGACATGACTAATCAGCAAAGCATTACCTTGTCGTTGAAATCTATCAGTCATGCATACGAAATGTGATGATGTCTAAAAGTAAAATCTAGCTTGTGAAGGTTAAAGTTATTTATTGCATGGGGAGAAATAACATAATCATATGATGCATGTGTAATCTGATTTTAAAGACAAGTTTAAATCTGGTGACCTCAAAAGAAAATTAAATCTGAACAGTATAATCAAATGTGTGCAGAACAGGACGTTTGGTTGGTTTAGTCACATTACATGAACTAATGCGTTATTGGATCAATAGCGGTAGAACAGTTGAGTGAGCATGGTCAGTTGGCAGGGGAAAACCAAAGAAGGGAGTGAGAAAGGTGGCTTCAAGAGAAAATAGGATAAATAAAATCCAGGTCAAAGATAGGTTAGTTTGGAAATCAATTAGTAAAAGACATTCAACACATGACAACGTGTAGAACGGACGTTGTTGATGCTGCTGCTGCTGCTGCTGCTGCTGATGATGATGATGATGATGATGATGATGATGATGACAAATTACCTATTGTAATGCGTTTGTTACTTGGTTTTATTTTCCTATTTTATGGCATATCAATCCTTTGTTGATCATGTAATACCAAAACATGGCATCTATATTAAATAATTAATTGAAATTATTCATTAAACAAAAGCTGCACTTTTACCCATGTCTAGAAAGATATTGAGGGTTCATATATTTTCTAATATTATTATCGGTACATAAAGGAACACTATTAATCTTATGAAGTTTTATCTAAACTTAATTGATTCTGTAATTCGCATTTGCATCCATTATGCTTGTAAAGCACACCTTTGTGGGAGAGAGAATATTTCCTAATTTTGACGATAGTGTACTCTTTGCTTTTTCAATTTATGCAGTCAGAGAAGTCATAGCTTTCCAGATGAAGAAAGCTGATCCCTACTTTTTAACTTTAATAGCGCCATAAAAACACATTAGATATGAGACGATGCCAACTGTATGTTGGCAGAAATGGCTAACTGACGTTCACATTTTTATATTTTTGGATCATGATATCTTTGCCATTTTTGTCAGGTCTTTCTCTTTAGATTTATTTAGTTTTCACAAGGGGTGGGGGTTAAATGATGAATATATCTTTTTCAAGTTTAGTGAACAGATTCATTTTATGGAAAAGGAAGGAATAATTTAATCTTCATTTTCTATCCCTAAATTTCTGCTCGTTTTTCTCCTTTTTCCTATTTTTTTCTTCTTTTTTCACGTCTCTATATTTCTTGATAATTTTTTCTAGGTATTCTTTTTCTTTTTTCTCTTTTCATGTCTCCTTTCTCTTCTTCGTTCTATTCCATTCTCATGCCATTCCTTGTTTTTTTTCATTGTTTTCCCCTTTATTATTCTCCTTCTTCATTTTACTGTTTTTGTCTTTCTCTCATTCCATTTTACTTCCTTTAACTATGTTTGATTTCCATCTTCATTTTCATTAAATATTCATATCGTTCTTCTTCCATATACTTCACTTCTTTTTCTTCTTCTTGTTCGTCTGATTTATCCTCTTCTTTATCTCCTCCTGCTTCTCATACTTATTCTTTAACTTCTTTTTCTTCGTTTCTTATAATTATTTTACTGCTTTTTTCTCTCATAGCCTTCCTTCTTATAGCAATGAGTTACTACTTATTAAAGCTAAAAGTAACTCGATAAGAGTTAGTGGGATTAATAGAGTGTTAGATTTTTCATATTGGTCACTGCTTATTAAGGCATGGGGTCCTCTCGAGGATAAGGGTAAAAGAGATTATCAGTTGGACGATGAACATGAGAAAAAAAAAGAATGTGTGAAATCAGCAGATTACTTAAAAGGACAAATATTTGTTCACATTAGACGTAAAGATGACAGTGTTGTAACCAGCTAGGGAGCAGTTTCATGATATTAAGTTTCATAAATGTGATGTACTAGGAAAGAAATTTTATTTATGGAAGTTTCACTTGGTTTTTGATACAGAGATAGTCACACAGGTTCTTGCTGTAAATGTTTTACAGGAAGGAAGATTAAAGATTAGAGGTGAGTCGAGCATCAACGTACATAACGATACAGTAGAAAGAGGTTAGCAACATCTTTTCTGTGTAAAGAGAGTCCGTAAAAGAAGAGATTAACCCTCACACGATGACAAAGTCTGTGTTAAGGCAAGAAAGAGTGTTAAACCTCTCCAGATATGACAGCAGTTCCATTGGACAGATCTGGCTCAAACAGATAGAAGACTGCGTTTTGAAGAGATAGAAAGATCCGACCATTTTTCCAACTTTATCACTTATGTGAACTGTGAAAAGATAATTGTAACCCCCTCCCAGCACCCAAATAAATTCGTTTTTATTTTCCTTTCAGTGTGATTTTACAATTAAATTAGAAGAATACTCATCCACGGACGAGTAAAATCTATTGTCATCACAGTTTTGCACCACTCTGTGTCCATTTACGAAGATTAAAATAAAGATACAATCATCATAAACCTTATGTCTAGATTCCTTAGTCGAATTTTTATAAAATCCATTACATGACTTTGATTCCCAAAAATGTTTCTTCAGCTTAAGAGGTTTTAAAAATGAACTAAAATATTGGGAATCGTGCTTAATATAGATCAAATTTTATACAAATCTGAAATATTTAAACTCTCAAATTAGAGACTATTCGCATATAATGCCTTCTGAAAATCTTTGAAATATCACAAAGAAACTGAAATCTTGGAAATATTTATTAATTGATGTCTAATACCTTTTGTAAAATTTCACACAAAAAATTGTGACATCTGATTTTTCACACTGGTCTTCCATCTGTTTTTACTCTCTTTGCATCGAACTAAATTAACTTAAATATATCCTATGCTTTACAGCTGTATTTCAAAATCCACAATGATCGATTAATTAGTTTAGGAGTGAATCCTCTACATGTTTGCATATACCTAACTTTATATTAAAAAGTAATGTATAATTTTTACACATTTTTCTTCTGGAAACTTTGGTTACTAAATTTATGTAAAGGTTCGTAACTAAATTAATTAGAAAAAATCAGTTATCGTCTGATTTATTTGCGTATGATATAAAAGTTGTATTAATACTACTATTATGATGTAGCGTTTACATAGATTACGTCTCTTTAATTGAATGCATATTTGCAATTTTACAGTTGTGCTCATTAAGATGTTTAGGATTATATTTCTGCTCTTTTTGTCATAATTTAGTAGATTTAAAACCATTAAAATAGAAATTGCATTTACAAAAGAAAAAAATGTTCAAAGTCAGTCCATATTCACAAAGTTCATAAACAATGTATGAAACATTCAATTTCGTCTAACAGCAAAATGCTTCCATTAGATTAGAATGCATACCAAGAAATGAAAGGAAATGAAGGAGAGTAAAATATTTTGTAAATCTCGCTTTTCTTATTATCTCTTGTAATCATCACATTTTATGAATGACTTTTTTACCAAGGGGGACGAATTGCTATTTTCTGAGTGAGAATCTAACTATCTATCATAATTATTATTATTATTATTATTGGCCCACAAGGATCTTTCACGCAGGTCATCAAAGATCACTCCTTGAAATCAGCTTGTGGTGTTCCCTGAAAGCTGAGTAACTACATATCTCCCTAGATTTCCAATATTCTCCACCTCTTTCGATAACATTCGCAAATAAATTGCATTATCGCAACAGCTGCTTGCCATTGATTTCTTGTTGACAGCACTATTGGTCTTCACTGGAATTTGAGTGGCAATAAGCCTCCCCAAGGTCCCAGTTCTCTTCACACTTATTCAGCAGAGGCCTGGTTAGTTCCTCGGTCTTTCCTTCCTCCTTGACTCTACTTGGTTATTTGGTCTCACTCTTTTTGGGGACGGGTGCAGTGATGTGGCAATGGGAGGATATTGGTGAGGTTGGATTAAAGAACTTATAGATATGCGGCTTCAGTGTTCTTGGTTCCATGTAGTGTGTTTCATGTTTTGCCTTTGCAGCAGTTTGTCTGGTCTGCGCTTATTGCTCCTGTGTGTTAGTTTCCACATTCAAGGGTTTTTCTTAATATTTCAGCTGTTTTCATGATTGTTGTTCATTGTATTTTTCCAGTGATTCCTTTGATTCCAATTTCTCTCATTCTTTTTTCAAAGTTTTTTTTTGGGATTGTTCCTAGTGCTCCTACTATTATAGGTATTATTTTGATTTTCTTCATCTTCCATATCCATTTCAACTCTCCGGCTAGCTCTGTGCATTTGCTCCGTTTCTCCTTTTCTATGATATTCACCCTGTGGTCAGCTGGAACAGCAACGTCTATGATTTGACAGGATTTTTCTTTCTTCTTTATTATTATGACATCCGGTCTTCTTGCTTGGATGGGTTTATCAGTTTGTATATCCGTGTCCCATAGGACTTTATGATTCTCAAGTACTGTTTCCAGCTTATGCTTGTATCACTTGTCTGTGCATTCGAGATGCAGTTGTTTGCATAATTCCTAGTGTACTACCCTTCCCACTTGGTCGTGTCTGTTCTTGTATTCCTTTTGGGCCGGTTTGCTGCATTCACTTATTATATGGTTTATCATCTCGTCTCTTTGTCTACAGAGTCTGCATTTGCTATTTTTTTATTATTATTACTATTAAACACTTATTTTGGCTATTTTTTACTTTGAAGCATGTTGATCATTTACTTGAAACATTAATCAGTTTGTATATACCCATTGTAATGAATTAAAAAACAAATTCTAAATTTTATAGATGCGGGCTGATTTGACGTTTCTGAATTTTTAAGATGAGGATTGGTTATTTATATTATTATTGATCGGACTACTGTTCTCATCATGGGTATGATTTTACCAACATTTCGGTCGATATAACCTCCGACCTTCTTCAGATGTATCTTGTCGAACTCGGGAATGTTTCTGTCGAACTCAGGAATTTGGACGGAATGTCGAGTGGAACCCTTTATTTACTTCACGGGGGTAGTGTGCTCTTGTTCCATAAGCCATGACTGGATAGAAGTCCTAAGCAATTCGTAAATGTATATTTCGGTCGCTCACACTGAGGATTGAACCTTCAACCTTCAGGAGAATATCACTTTTACAACTGATTTTTCTCAGTACTCTAATCACTGTGCCACGGGTTCTCGTATGAATTTTAGGAGCCTTAAACCTACTTTTTCTAGTTATGAATATCACCATTTATTACTAATTATTACTATATATTTATGCATATCTATCTCTATACTTTTTACTTGTATATATTAATGTTTTTTTTTTGTTTTTGTTTTACTAATTTTTTTTTCATCTATTGTTTATAATTACTGGTTCCCATATCGTATTGAATTCTATACTAGGTCTACTTAGTAGTTGGTTATTCCCCAGCATTTGTGCTGCTTCTTTCAGTCATCTTACTCTCCACCGTTCCTCTCTGTCTATAATTTTTACTTCATCCCATAGTGGTAGATAGTTTCCATTTTCTTTCCAGATATAGTCAGCTATACCTGACTTTTCAGTCTCTCCATGTACTACGGCTTTTCGATGTTCTTCTAACCGTACTTTCAATGGACGACACGTTTCACCTCTCTATAGTTTTCCACATTTACATGGGATTTCATATACCCAGTTTTTAGTCATAACTTTTTCTGTAGGGGGCTTAACTTTCACAGTGATTAGAGTACTTGGAAAAATCAATTGTAAAAGTGATATTCTCCTGAAGGCGAAGGTTCAATCCTCAGTGTAGGCGACCGAAATATACATTTGCGAATTACTTAGGACCTCTATCCAGTCATGGCTGACGGAATAAGAGCACGCTACCCACGTGAAGTAAATAAAGAGTTCCACTCGACATTCCGCCCAAATTCCCGAGTTCGACAGAAACTTTCCTGAGTTCGACAAGATACACCTGAAGAAGGTCGGAGGTTATATAGACGGAAATGTTGTGAAAATCACACCCAAGATGAGGACAGTAGTCTGATGAATAATAATATAAATGAGGGCTGATTGTTTATATTACTTGTGTTGAACGGACTATTGTTCTCATCTTGAGTGTTATTTGTGCAACGTTTTCATCGGTTTAGCCTTTGACTATCTTCAGGCATGTTGGTTATTGCTTGGGAAAGAAAAAAACTGTAATATATTACACTATATATGCTCTGGAATCGCAAAAGATATTCATTGAGCTTTGATTTTTTAAAACTTTATATATGTTTAGGGGGAACCACCCTCTGAATGGACTCAACCACCGTCCATATATATTGGAAATCTTAACGATCCCAGCGAGGGCTCTAATTCTGGAGTCAACCTCGTTTGCTCGGTGGGACACAAAACATTCTTTCCATTCTGTAACCCTTTGTTTGTCCTTTATTAATACACGTCTTGACTTACACCGTTGTTCTGTTTTTTATTGTTGCTAATTCTGAACCATAACATTATATTAATTCACGACTTGTCTGAAGGGTTTCCTTAAAAATATGTGCATTAAAAAAATATCAAAACTGATTTTGTATTTGTCAAGGCAGAAAAAAAGCATTCATAAAGTAATGTTTATTTCATTCTAATTATCAAGTACCACCCGGCATTGCAGTGAAATCATTTTAGCTGTTTATGTTTATTCAAAAGAAATAAACATTTAAATGGAAGGTAGACAACTCGTATTAGATTCAATAAAAATCCATGAGTTACTGCTAATATTTTTAGGTTATTATGTAACAATGTTATCATATTATCAGTCATCTAGACTAAACTAAGTAAGTTTAAAATAAATTATAGTTTTAATTTCCTTCAGTCAAACTTCTCGGAAATCAAATGGGGCTAACAATTGAACTCTATATGAGATACATAGATATTCGAATATTCCATTTAAGTTCTTTATCTCTCAAACACTTAGTTTATATACGAGATAAGAACATAATTTTTTTTCTTTCCTAAATTGATTACTTTAATATAGTATAATACATTTTCCTTTTTGGTCTCTTGCTCTTAATGGATTCTAGGATAAGAAATTATCTTGTTTGTTGGAGTATCCAGCTTCGAACTGTTACTATATGTAACATCACGTGGAGAGGGTGCATCATTCCTCGGAAAAGCCAGTGTGGATTAGCCATTATTTGAGCTGGGAATACTATGTGATTTTTAATATTTGTTTGGGGTTTACTTGTAGGTTGCCCTGACAAATTCCATACAGAGAGAGCTTAGACACTCACAGATAATAATGTCTAATAGGCATTCAAGTGTTTTCCACGCCAGAGTGCATTATTATATTGTCAGTAACATAGTAAAACAATAACAAATGAAAATTGGATATTCAAAACTTGTTCTTTGGGTCTGACTTTGAAAATCTGATAATGTTATATGTTAAAAAGACTCAGTTTGTATCGTTCCTTCTTTCTTTAAGCTTAGTCTTTATTTTTTCATAGCATACACCTCTTTTTGTCTCCGTCAAACGTCTGTTATTGTTAATGCACATTCTTTTAGTAAAAAGAAAAACTGGATCCTCCTCCTCCTCCTCCTCCTCCTCCTTCTCCTCCATTCCACTTACTACTCGTTGTTCTTGTTATTCCCCCCTACCGTTTTTCTCTTCTTCTTTTGTTTTCTTCTCATGGTCATTTCTCTTTCTTCACACTCTCTATCTCCTTATCTTTCTTCTTCTTCTTCTTCTTCTTCTTCTTCTTCTTCTTCTTCTTCTTGTATATACTTTATCTGAAGGGAGTGTGACGAAAGTAAAAGTGCATTCCGCTTTATCTTCATTCTTCTCCTTCTTCTCCTCGTTCTCGTCCTCTTCTTTCTCTTCTTCTTCTTCTTCTTCTTCTTCTTCTTCTTCTATTCCGACTTTCTCCTCTCTCTCCCAGCTTCTCCCTTTCCATCCTTAATCATAGGCTGCCATTTCTGGTCATTCAATTTACATAAAATCAATGCCAGGTCGCTTTATAAATGGTTCATCTGATAATCAACCAGATAACAGGGAGTTGGTTTAAATTGTGAGACGAAAACACCCATCCATTTTCAAAAACGTTTATTCAAAGAATGGCTTAGAGTTTTGCTGGTATTCCTTAATTCCTTTGATTCTCTTATTCTTTTAGTATTATTCTATTATTCTATCATTCTCTCTGCCTTTCTATCTATGTCACTTTTTCTCTGTTTCCATTTCCTCCTCCTCCTCCTCTTTCTCTCTCTCTCTGTTCTATCCCCCTCTCTCTCTCTATCACACACACACACACACACACACACACACACACACACACACACACACACACACACACACACACACTATAATTGCAAGTAAAAGGTTTTCATTGGTCTTCTATGTCTCATTACTAACAAATATTAGTTGTCTCTCTTGCCACAATTCTCACTTCTCTATTCCACTCACCTCTTATCTTAAGGACAACTATATCTCTTTTATTACTGGCATCTGAATATTATTCTAATCTTTTTCTATCTCTCCCACTCCCCTCTCTCCATTCCGATCTTTCTCTCAACCTCTCTCTGTCCCCCCCTCTCTCTCTCCTTTCCTCCTCCTTTCTGATCTTCAAAATAAATCTTGTCCTCGCTCTCCTTTATTAATTCTATCATTCTTAATTCTTTTTATTCTGTCATTCTTATTGTTTGCCATTCTTTATGCACACATTTCAAATGTAACCAAACTGCTTAAACACACGATCCTATAAAGTCTTTTATCTTTTCTATGTTTTGTAAATTCAGTTTTTAAAAGTTTTGTTATTTTCTCATTAATTTGCTTTTTACAAAAATACCTGATAAAAATGGATAAGAATTATGAAGGGAAGTTACAAAGACATTGCGGACGAAACGAAACATTAAAAAATCTGGGCGAAATGAACAAACCCGAAAAGAAATAATTGTAGTCATAAAAACAATTTAAAAAATGGAAATCAGAACGGAACGAAATGAAAATTTAAAAAAAAATGGGCAAAAATATAATGAACAACACAGCCATTTCCCAAATGAAGAATTGTGATTGCTTGAAATTTGATTACCATTAAAAAATTAAAAAAGAAGAATAGTTTAAATACATTAAAAAATGGAAAGGATGAATAAAATCAAGAAAAATAGTAAGAATAAATAATAAGAGACCTTAATAACGATAGTTTTTTTTTCGATTTAGTTGGGGATTAAGAAACGAGGATGATGATGTTTCGAATGAGGTGTAGGTGATGGAGAGGAAGATAGTGATGATCATTTAAATAAATAACAGATTTTTCAAGAAATGACCGAAAAGATTTTTAACAGAAAACAAAGAAAATAAAGAACATATTTTAACATTCATTATTCTCATCTTGTGCCAACTGAAACTGCTTTTCTGGTCAATACTCTCTCTCTCTCTCTCTCTCTCTCTCTCTCTCTCTCTCTCTCTCTCTCTCTCTCTCACACACACACACACACACACACATACATATATATATATATATATATATATATATATATATATATATATATGTGTGTGTGTGTGTGTGTATATATATGTAAATGTGAAATGTATGTTTGTCCGTAATCGATAATCTAAATAACCACTGAACTGATTGCGTCGACATTTTGGTATAGTATTTTCATCGTAACCATACGTGTTTTTTATATCTCTTTTTAATTATAACATTATACTTAATTTTTATTCAATAAATTACGTCGTTTTATTTGTAACCATGTTGCCATATTTTCATTTAGGGAAATATCACCGCTCGACGGCGATTCGTTGGTCACGTGACATCACTAAAAGGAATTTTCGGTTAACAAACGACCCTGGTGTCTAACTCTGTCCCGTGGGGAGACATTGTAAATAGGAACATCAGTATCTCGCGTAATGTAACCAGAATTTGTTTACAGTATGGGTATATTAGAAAATTTCCCGAATTTTAAATGGGTAACATTTAATCACGTGATTATTAAAAATGTAATCATGTGATTAACATTTTATTTAAATCAATCACGTGTGGTCGTTTTCCTGTCAATTTTCATCTAAAATGGATATTAGCAGCAAAGCGACCATTCTGGATCGTCTTTACTACTCAGGAAATTAAAGATTTTAAGTGGAATTTGACGTACATTTGTTCAGTGACTAATGAGATTCCTATTTCAGTCACGTAAATTATTTAGAGTGAAATGAGTTGAGGAATTTATAATACACTACAAACTAGTATATCTACTTACGTTATATTAGAAACTGAGCGATGCCTAAAAATTTTTAAATATTAAATTTTTAGTATTAGAAAAAAAAAATTGAAAAATCTGGAATCCATAATAATCTGCTGAAAATATTGAACAAAAAACAAACGAAAAGAACATCTCCCATACGGAAAATAATTTGGTTTCGTGTTTCCTTTTCCAATAAGGGGGATCGATTAACTAGAATTGTGTATTAGAAGCTGGGCACCTCTCAAAAACCTTTCATTATGGATATTTTTGCGTTTGTATTTGTTTGTTTGCAATCGTTTATAATCCGCTCAAAAATTTTTAAAAAAAAAGCGAAACAAAAAAGAATGATAATTTTGCAAGATTCTCCGTCAATTATGGTTAGGGCTCTACCGGCAATGAAGCCGATCGTTGTTCAAATGTTGAAACACTAAATCGGCATTTTTATTTTTGGTTTTTGTATACAAAAGTGTAATTTTTAAATTATTTTCTTGTATGATGGGGGTTATTTTTTCGATTTAATTTATAACATCTGTTAACAAAAATAATTTGTAAATTCTCTTGAAAAAAACTTCTCTTGAAAAAATCTTTTCTGTACTTTCAACTTACGATTTTCATAAAAAGCATTTATCTTTTTTTTATAAAAAATTCTGTTTACGAAAACAAAATGTTTACTGCCAATTTTCTTTTTTTTTTTTCTTGAAAAAACTTTCACCTAAAAATTAAGGGTAAAAATTCATCTTTCGATATTCGTCTGCGTCTGTTACTTTGCTCAGCTTAATCCATTGACTGCTGGTCGAGCTCGTAACATAATTGACGAAAAATTCCGAGGATCTTGGTCAAATTCTGCAAAGATAATATACGGGGTGTTCATTGTCGGTCGATAAGAAAATCTACCAACCGAAAAGTTGATATTTAATTTAAAAAAAAAAGCATAATAACTACTTACATTTTTTTTTTCAATTTCAACAATAAGCAATGTTATCTACTTAATTATCATGTCACAATTATTTAAGTCTTCCATGATTCAACACGTAGTCAGGTACAGCTAGTGTGTGTGTGTATGCGTGTGTGCGTGCGTGTGTGTGTGTGTGTGTGTGTGAAAATAATATTTTGCACCAGGTTTATGTCATGTGATGAAGATTATAGTAAAAAAATCCATTACATAATTTTGATTCTAGAAAATGTCTGAAATTTAAAGTGTTTTAAAAAAAATTCAAAAATTGTTGCTATGGATGAAATATAAATCTGATATATTTTATTTTTCAAATGTGAGGTTTTGTCCATATTATGTCCATATTATGTCCATATTATGTCCATATTATGTCCACTCAAAAATCCTTGACATATCCCAAAGAAACTGATATTTGGAGAATACGCCCATTACATATTGTTAAAAGTTTACAAATGTACCAAAGTATTTCACCCCCTTTTTATCCTTTTTAAATGAAACTAAATTTAACTAAATATAAACTACAAATGACCCGTGGGTGTGTTTAAAAATACATGACTGTTTAATTAGTTTATTAGTGAGTCCTTTACAAACAAATATGTTAACACACTTTATTTTATACAGATGCATAAACGCACACACACTTCTATCTATCTATCTATCTATCTATCTATATATATATATATATATATATATATATATATATATATATATATTAAAAAATTAAGAATAATTGAATTTCAACAAGAGTCCTTGATAGTGCTCAATCAAAGACAGAAAATTATAAGAACTTAAGCTTTGCTTCATGCCAGTCATGGCATATTTTATCTCCTCAAAATTTGAAAAGGTCTGCAACCTTTTTAATTCTTATATTCTAATTTTTCTTGCTTGATAAAATCAAATATGATTGAAACGGTCTGCACATCGTGGCAAGATATGACTGTATTATTATTTTTATATAAATATATGTAAATATATATACCTTTTTTTATATGAAACTAATTTTTTCTTTTAACTTTATTCCTAATTTTCTATTTTATTTTATTTATCAACATAAAATTAATCACTTAGTTTTCGTTTATTTTCTTTTTAAATATTTCCAAAAATATCTGCCTTACTAAAATGCTAGTTTTATTTTGATATCATAAACTCCTCCCTATTTTTGCTGATGAGGAGAGTATGTTTTAAAGGTCAAAACTTTTGTCAAATTATTGTCAATACTTTTTGTCGATTTAAATAAAATGAAGATCGTTTCCGAAATGATTGTACAACCGAGTTATTTTTTTTCCTTTCGAAACTGATTTTTAATTCACAATTATGAATCGGTTTACTCAATACTAAAATAGCTCTTGGATATTTATACCTATTGAGCTTATTATATATCTACAGTACAATGGGCACTGTTTTCTTTTTAAAATATTAATATATATTCTAATGCCTTAAAATAATCTCTGCTCTTTAGACTTAAGGTCTAATTCCCTCTAATATATATATATATATATATATATATATATATATATATATATATATATATATATAGTCTGTTTATTGTACAAGCATTATGAATCATATATGTGCATGCATGTTTCAGAGGAATCCCAATTTAAGGAGAATACTTCATTAGACCAAAAAACAAGAGCGATATTGAAAAGAGAGTCGGAATTACATCCGTTTTTTATAAGATATTCGGGTGTGGTTTACGGTTTGGAAGAAAGTGCAGTGTATACTTTATGAATGTGAGCAGTATGGATTTTGGAGGGAGGTGTGATGAAGGAAGAGAGTAGGGGAATAAGAGAAGAGGTGGGAAGTACAGTCTCATGCAGACAAGCTATAGCAGCGAGGGGATATTGGTATTATTTTTACTTGGTGGTTGTTTATTGGCCTAAGTTTTCGCTTCGATCTGAAGTAGTATTATATTATATCCTCATCTCTATTAAATTCCCTATCTTTTTTCTTTTTATGGATGTTTTTTTTCTTTTTTGGTGGCGACATATACGTCTATTTTATTGTTAAATTCTATTTATTTATTTATTTATTCTATTCCTCACTTCCGTTCATTTGCGTCTCATTTTCAATTATTTATTTATTTATTTGTTTGTTTGTTTATGTATAAAATATATGTCGATATGGTTAAATTTACAGCCAGTGAATAGATATACAATGCTATTTATATGATTTAAATAAAGGTGATTTACTGGAAGTTATATTTTCCAGGGTTTTTTAAATAATTATAGCGGCAAAGGTTTTCATATCTATATATAAACTTAATTTCGATGATCGTAATTCTTTCATTAAAGTTGTTTTCCCTTAATACTAGAGTATAAATATATTTTATAGGTCCATATGCCTCGTTATAGAGATAGGTTTTCCAGATCATATGCATGCAAACAGGTATATAATTGCATATATTCTTCTATATTGGTGGACAAATATAGACAAATATATATATATATATATATATATATATATATACATACATATATATATATACATACAACATACATGATGATTGCAACGTCTTGTCAGACGAGTGCCACTCCCTCAGTCACTGAAAGTCCATGAGACCGAAGATGACCTTTTACTCCAGCGAATTCACACGCTCAAGCAAACATGACATTGAAGACGGTCATTGGCATTTATACGTATATATACATACACACATACATACATATATACACATGCATACACACATATCTATAAACATACACACATATGTACATACACAATACATAATACCCTTACATAGATATACATACATATACATACACACATATACAAATACATACATATACACATACATATACGTACACATATATGCACATATACATACATACACATACATATACGTACACATATATGCACATATACATACATACACATACATTTAACTAAATGCACATGCATATATATGCATTTGTACGCATACATATATATATGCATATATACATATACACAAACATATATATACGTATATACATACAAACAAACATAAACATATATATACAAAAAATAAATAAAAAATATATACACACATGCATATATACCTACATATACACATAGATATACATACGCAAACGCATATATAAACATATATATATATAAGAGCAAATAGTTAATAAAACATGTTAAAGCACTTTGAAAAAGAGTTAAAAACATTTAATCTGAAAAGGAAACACTTAATAAGTGGATAGTCCTTAATCCGCGGTGTTTCGAAAAAATACGGGATCAGATTTTGCAAACAAAAGTATTTGATGAAACTACAAGTAAGTCAAAGATGTTACTTGATAACAAAAAGTGAAGCAGAGGGAATATGGTGAAGAAAAAGGTGATTTCACGTGAATGGATAGTCAGGTGAAAGGTAAGGTATCCAATGACGGTAAAATCTAAAAATGTAAGTCCAAGAAAGTTAATTTAATTTCCCATTCACATAAGTAAAATCCAAGGAAATAGCGTAATTGGAAGATGGTCCAAAATAATCCAAAAGGCCGAAATCCGTGGAATAATTCACAAATATGTACAAGGAAAAGGGAGAAAAAGTCCAATAATAATAATAGAAAAATTAGATATGCTTTTAACACGGCTGCCGAGAACAAAGTGTAATTAAAAAAATCAGTAAAGAAGAAGAGAGAGAAAAAAGATTAAATCGTGATAGAATTAAATATAAATTAGAAAAGCAAATGTCAAAATGACCCAGACAGGATAACTTTAAAAGGCGCGAATAATATAGGGCAAAAAAGCAGGTCAACTGAAATGTACAGGTTATTACTTAAGAAAATGTCAGCAAGAGTAATTAAAAGACACTAAATGGAAAAAATAAATAAAGTAATAAATAAAGAAAGAAAGAAAAATAAATAAATAAATAAATTTTAAAAGTAAAAATAAGTAAAAATAAATATAAAATATAAAAATTAAAAAAAGTTTTTAATGGGGAGAGGATGGCTGGTATCTGCAAATTTCGGATAAAGCAAGTAAGCATGTAAGTAAATGCATATAGTAAAATATAAGTAAATATACATACAGGATATGAATGTGTAAGTAGATTGATATAATTGATAGATAGGAATATTTAAAGACTAAGACCGAAATTGCAGATAAAAAACCGGCCATGCAAAGAAGAAATAAAGAATTAAAATAAAGGATTATTGAGTTATAAAGTATTAAGAAAGTGTGTAGAAAAAAATGATAATGTTAAAGAAAAATTATATATATATATATATATCTGAAAGGTTAAAGTAATAGCTTCAAAATTAATGTTTCTTTTTCGAGCACAATTAAATAATTGTATTTTTGCATTTTAAATTTTAATTCGATTCATTCTTTAAAAAAATAATTTCATAAAATCAACAGCATGTGGACTACAATGTATTGTGGACTAAGTCACTGCAAGGAGGTATGTGAGCTTCCTCTGGTGCACCGCGGGGGTTCCTCATTAGAGCAGACAATCGATTTTGATGACAATTGGAAGTGTGGAACATTCTTAGATCCTCATTCAATGCCGAGAAACGCCAGGTCTCTCTTTTAGTATATATATATATATATATATATATATATATATATATATATATATATATATATATATACGAAAGTCAAGCCTCCTAACCACTACGCTATCGATGACTGCTGTGTGAGTCATGAGTTCGTACGATGTGAAAACATCGTACGAACTACTTAAGCTCGATTTGTTTACACAAAGAGCATCGCTTTATACGCTAATGGTAATTCGTGTATCACTTCTCAATATACTCAACTCAAGATGAGGAGCATTGTAGTCATGCATACACAGTACTGTTTCACTGTTTCACAGCTCATCAGTGTGGCTAGACAGGCAAGTACCTTTATCCAGGATTGAAACCCGACCGTCTGTACGACAGTCAAGGCTATATATATATATATATATATATATATATATATATATATATATATATATATATATATATATATATAGTTTTGAAAATAATAAGCGGAAGTTTCTCGAGAGCTCTTTCGGCTATCATCTCGTCAGGAGAAAATCGATAGCGTACAAAATAGTATTGTGTCGAAAAATAAAGAGTTCTAATGGGGAACTTTTGGACTCTGCTATTGGCCAGCATTTGGTTGAAACCCGTGCTGTGCCGATAGATATAAAATAGATTGGTTCGAGGTGCTACATAGAGCGGACTCCAAAAACCATTTAAAGATTTTGGAGTCTGTCTCTATTGCGGTGCGTCAACCTTCTTTGTGCCGGCAAAAAGAAACACCCAACGCATTGTTTCTCTTTGGGGGACTTTGAATCTTTTCTCCCGCTTTTTTTTTTCTCCCTCGTTGTGCCAATATTTTAATCGTTTTTAAACGTTAATAAATTTATTTAGTGTCCCCGTACTTTTGGCACATTTAATAAGTTCCCCATTAGAACTCTTTATTTTTCGACACAATATTATTTTGTTCGCTATCGATTTTCTCGTGGCGAGATGATAGCCGAAAGAGCTCTCGAGAAACTTCCGCTTATTATTTTCAAAACTATATATAAATTCTGTACCTCTAAACATTTATATATATATATATATATATATATATTTATATATATATATATATATATATATATATATATATATATATATATATATATATATATATATATATATATATTAGTTATAGGATGAATTTTTCTTGCTTCTTATACAATTACCAATTCTATTCTGAATTGTAGATTTCGATACAATTACCGATTCCGATTCTTGTTAAACTTCTAAATACGTTTTGCATTTCGCATTCCGGATGAACTTGAGAGAATTTTTATGCAAGCTGAAATATTATGCGCGGCTTATTTTTATATTTTTTTACATATCCAACATTTTCTCACTTCTTTTCTTGGCAATTTATAACTATAATAAATTGCGGTTTCATTTAATGCCATAACTAACAAATTCTAGCATTGCTACAAATATAATTTGCTGATTTCTTCATGTCCTCTGATAAAAAGAATAGCATTCTTTGAAACTCGGTGGAATAAGGACTTTGTAAATTGTTTTTCAGAGTATTAAGTCAAACTATAAATTTTGATTGTAAAGTTCAACTTACAGTTTTAATTTTCTTTCTCTTATAATAAGCTCTACTCTTTAATGCGTATTGAGTTTTTTTATTCGGTTAGTATTAAATTATCGATATATAACTACTATTATTTATATTAGATTATAGTTTACCATTGCGTATATCGGGTAAAAACTGCATCCTTTGGATTTCATTAATGTATATATATATATATATATATATATATATATATATATATATATATATATATATATATATATACATTAATGAAATCCAAAGGATGCAGTTTTTACCCGATATACGCAATATATATATATATATATATATATATATATATATATATATATATATATATATATATATATATATATATATATAAAGTTTCTTGGGAGATTTTTAATTTTGATATCAAATGATGTATTTTCAAATAAGTTTTCGTTATAATACTTTTACTTTATATATCATTTTAAGGAGTGTATTTCGCTCTATCTAATCGTTTTAATTACATTCGTTTTAAAGCAATTATGTCTTCTTTTCAGAACGTTGAATAGAAGATGGAAAAAAGCAAATTCGCACAATTTTCTTATTTCAATTCAAGCTAGGCCGAAAAGCTGCTGACACAGCTCACGATAGGAACGTAGTTTTGTCCACGAACCCCTACTAGACGCACATCACAAAGGCGGTTTAAGAAGAAGAGAGGAGAGTCTTGAAGATGATGGACGTAGATGTTGACAACGATCAATTAAAGGCTTTAGTCGAAGTCCATCAACGCACAATTGTTCAGGAACTTGTTTCTGAATTAGACGTAAAGTATACGACGATTTTCAACCAATCGACAGGGATTGAAAAGACAAATAATTTGATAAATGGATACCTCCCGACAACCTAAATAAACGCCGTTATGAAGTGTAATCTTTCCTTCTTTTACGCAACAAAAATAATTCGTTTCTCAAACGTCGGGTTGTGAAGTACGATGAGGAAAGTCGGTTTTAATGCGGGCGAAACGATTAGGGCGCGAATGCTGTCAACAAATGGATGAAATGCATTATAAACTCCGACAACAACATCCAGCAGTAGTCAACAGAAAAACTCTAATTCACATCTGCGTGTTGCGAAACGGACCATGCAAGAGTTGAACGAATTGGGCTAGGAAACTCTAACTCATCCGGCACTTTCCAGACCACTCACCTACCGACTGCCATTTTTCAAGCATCTCGACAATTTGTTGCGTAAAAAATTATAAAAAACAACTAAGCGATATCAAAAACACCTTCAGCGACTTCATCGCCATCAGAACACCAGATTCTACGTTACTAGCATAAATAATCTTGTTTTGCGTTAGCAATGGTGCTCTAATTCTGATTGTGCTTATTTCGATCAATAAATTTTTGCTTGAACCGAGATATCTGAATTAAAAATTGAAAAACCGAAAGAACTTTCTTACCAACCTGATATATGTGTTTATATATATATATATATATATATATATATATATATATATATATATATATATATCTGTATATATATATGTATTTACATATATGTATATCTGTATAGATATATATATCTGTATATATATATATATATCTGTATATATATCTGTATATATATATATCTGTATATATATATCTCTGTATATATCTGTATATATATCTATATAGATATATATGTATATATCTGTATATATATATCTGTATATATCTGTATATATATATGTATATATGTATATATATGTATATATATGTATATATATCTGTATATATATATGTATATATATTTCTGTATATATATATATGTATATATATATCTGTATATATAAGCATATATATATATATCTGTATATATATATGTATATATATATATCCGTATATATATCTGTATATATATATGTATATATATGCATATATATATATATGTATATATATCTGTATATATATGTATATATATATATCTGTATATATATATATATCTGTCTGTATATATATATATATCTGTATATATATATATATCTGTATATATATATCTGTATATATATATCTGTATATATAGATATATATATATATCTGTATATATACATGTATATATATGCATATATATGTATATATATATCTGTATATATGTATATATATATATCTGTATATATATATCTGTATATATATATATCTGTATATATATATGTATATATACAGATATATATAAATATACAGATATATATATATATATATATATATATATATATATATAAACATATACAGATATATATATATACTAGCTGTACCCTGCCACGCGTTGCTGTGGCTCAAATTGGCGCAATGGAAAAAGTTCCAAAATTAGAAAAAGCATGTTTCTTATAGGTTTAATTTTCCATTTTGCATTGGTACACAGTTTTTGTTGTTCCATTTTCTCAGTCAGTGTGTAACTGTAAGGCCTACAATTGTAAAGATTGTTCCCTGTGCTTTGTTCATGGTTATTGCAAATGACAATAAAATTGGAAAGTTCAATTTCTTTAAGTGTAATGATGTATCCGGTGGAATCATAGGAATGCATGGAATGAAGATATATTCATCTGTGAAAGGTCCTGTTAAGATTGTTGTTTCTATGATATTGTTTGTTAATTTTTTTTATTGCAAGCTATGTGCCATTGCAAAGCTTGGATTGGTCTATATTTCACAACATGATAATTAGTACACCAAATTTCAGTTGCAATACATGTGGTGGCATCCCTGGCAAATATAACTGTTGGATAATTAACCACTTTATCTGCTTTCACAACAGTGTCGATGGATTTGTATTTGACTACCTCACTTGGAATTTTACATTGAATAATAGCGTTAAGTTCATGGGAATCTTTGTATTGACCTGCAAGAATAGCTCATTCACTCAGTCAAATGGAATTCTTATAATTTGAATATCTGCAAAAACCTTTTAAACTAACTATTCTTTTGATGAAATAAAATTACAGAAATTACAGAAGTTAAAAGTCAAAGAATTTTGCCCTTAACTCTGATCAGCTGGCACTTTTTCGTACCCAATTTCCCACAAGTAATGCAAAAGTTTTTGTGCGGATCGAACAGTCTGCAACTGGATATGCATATTTTGAGTTAAGTTTAATGTCTTCACATGGAACAAAAAAGTAGAGTATTTGAGGCAAGCATTAATTTCATCTGCTGCTGTTGATTGAAGAATAACAGGTAACATTTGTCTGAAATCTCCTGCAAGCAATATTACTGCATTCCCAAATCGTCTGACATTGCCACACAAATCTTGCAAGGATCGACCAAGAGCCTCAAGTGATTTTTTGCGTACCATTGTGCATTCATCCTAAACAATAAGTTTGCATTTTTGCAATATTTTTCCCCATATTGGATGTTTTGGAAATGTCGAACATGAGATTTTTGAAAAATTGAATGTTTTAAAGTAGAATAAATAATTCTTCTACTTGGCAGCAAAGTCGCAGGTATTCCTCATGCAGCAAGGGTAAGGCTATGTCATTTTGTTACCAAATGGCTGCCAAAATCAATTTAATTAGAAAGGTTTTACCAGTTACTTCTGGTGCTGTTCAAGGTAGCAGTAATTTCCAAATAACTTCTATTCTCACAGTCAGTAAATTAGGTGACTAAAATAGGATTTATCCATGTTTTGACAATGCCTTATTCACTGTAATTAATTTAGGAGACTAAAATAGGATGAGGGATTAGAGATGGACAGATAGAGAGGAAGATATATAGATAGAAAAGAGAAAGTGAGAGGAAAATAGAGAAAGAGAAGGAGATAGAGAGATAAAGGGATTGATAGATAAACAGAGAGAGGGGGAGAGTTAGAAACAGAGAGGGATGAGACAGAGGAAAGGAGAGAGATAGAGGGAGTTAGAGAGAGAAAGGGGCTCAAAGAGAGATGGAGAGGGTGATATATAGAGAAAGATAGATTGAGAAAGGGAAAGGGAGAGATGGATAGAGAGAGATATTAAGAGAGGAAGAGAGAGGGGGAGAGAAACAGAAGGTGAACTACACTTCACCGTTTTTTTTCGTTCAGTAGAGAAGAAATCTTTCGAGACTGAGGCAATTTTAATGTTTTGTTATTATCCAGATTACCCCTTTTTTATTGGGGGGGGGGCTAGATTTTCCTCACATTAGAAACCGACCGGGTATTCTGTACTTTCACTTAACAAATTAATAAAAGAAAAACATATTGTCAAATTTGAATTGAACATGAAAATACTATTTTAAAAAATAGCACGATAACATAAGTGCATAAATGCCACTTTAGGTACTCCTTGGGCGTTGAGTTCCATGGCGACCAGCATAATTATTTAATGGTCGCTCCCTTAGCCCCCCCTCCCTAGTCAAGGCTAATGCATGCTCACCTAACATTTTTTTTATTTACTGACGTTGGCTTAGTAACTAAACGATTTATTGATAATTTCGTAACCCTTAAACACATGCCGGAAGATTTAAATTGGTTCATTATTGTTGTAATGAAAAAAAAAAGTTTCATTCAACACAAAACCAAAACCACATATTAATGATAAATGATTTATTATTCTATTCATTGAAATTTACTAATTTTTAAGTAAAAAAGTTTTTAAAAAAGTTAATAAAAACATAGTTGCTTATGTGCGCATAAAAAACTTGTTCTTTTTTTTAGATTAGGTCCACCTTGGAATCACCCCCCCCCAACCTCCTCATCTTAAGAACTGCTTCCGGATTAAACACCACTTTTGGAGGGGGGGGCTATTTGAAAAATTTAAGTGATATTTGTTGTCAGCATACCCACCCGAAAATGCTATTAAAAAAAAGGAGGGGTTCAGTGCCCGTGGCAGAGAAGTAGATTTATTTATCAATAAAAGTTGCGGAGAAGTAAATTTATTTATCAGTAAAAGTCGTCATTTAAAAAAGAAATTTGTGGAGGTGGACCTAAATGTAAATATTTACCCAAAACATTATCACGAAGTTTATTGCAAAAAGGTTTTGTTTTCGCACTATTCAACAATTTGTTCATCCGCGCATGTAAATTAAAAAATATTTGTAAAAGTGAGAAGTTATCAGTAAATAATTTAGTTTTTTTTATTTATTTATTTATTTATTTTTACATTAGGTCCACCTCCACAAATGTTAAGAGCGGCTTTCAGAATAAACACCCTCAACCTCTCCATGTTAACAACGGATTTCGGAATAAACACCATTTGGGGGGGATATTAAAATAAAAGTCGATAAAAGTCGTCATTTAAAAAGAAATTTAAAATCAAATGTTTGTAAAAGTGAGAAATTATTAATAAATGCTTAGTAACATTTTTCGGTGCTAATGCAGAGAGTGATCCGCGCTATTTTTTAAATCGTGTTTTTTTTTATTCAATTGCAAGGTTAAAGTACAGAATAGGTACAAAACACCCTCCCCTCCCCATGTTAAGAATGGCTTTTTAAATAATAACGTTATTATTTTAGCATGGATCACTCTCTGCATGAGTACCCATTTTTCTTTTAATATTCATAAAAAGTAAAACTTTTTTCAAAATAAATAAATAAATAAATGTTTGTAAATGTGACAAATAATCGTTTAGTTACGGCAACGTCAGTAAATAAAATATGTTACGTGCAGTGTGAGGTGGGGGACTAAGGGAGTGACTATTATTTTTTTCTGCTGGTCGCCATGGAACTCAACGCCGAAGGAGTGCCAAAATGTATTTTTTTTTTGTCAAATAAATAAATTTCAAGCAATTTTTGCAATAAATAATAGATAGCAACTTCGTTAATTTTACGACTCGCCCCAGCATATTATAAACACCCTAACTTCCTTATGTTAAAACGGCTTTCGGAATGAACACCATTTAAAATTTAATTAAAAATAGTAGAAAGAGTTTTACATTATTCTGTTTTCTATATGATAAAAGTAAGGGTTTCTGGGAAAAAAAAGTTACTCAGAAATAATGGATTTTAATAAATGTAATTTCGTTTTTAAAAACAACAACTTGATTTTTCGGCCATTTTTGGCGGTGCAACAAAAAAAAACTCAAAAAGCAAGCGACAAACTTTTTTTTTTGGCCTTATATAATAAAGAAAAAATGTGTAAATTTGGAATATAAACAAATGAATTATGTTTTTTTAAATTTTTTTTTACTTATCGAGTTAACAGAAAATGAAATCTTTCGTCAATTCGTGGCTGTGAAATGAATCGAACCGGAAGTTCAGTTTTATCAACAGAACAGATTCGCAGTCACGGTTAAAAAAATATATTTATTTTATTAAATTTTTTAATATTTTAATAAATCGCGAGGTAAATTTATTTTAATAACATAAAAACATACCTCGACTCTAAAGATGGGTTGTCTGAAAATTTCAAATAAATTGGTAACGTAGAAAAATGGTTTTATTCGTTTAGAGCGAACCAACTTTACATTTTTATATATATAGATATACACATATACATATATATATATATATATATATATATATATATATATATATACATATACAGATATATATATACAGATATATATGTATATATACAGATATATGTATATATATACAGATATATATATATATATATATATATATATATATATATATATATATATATATATATATATATATAAAACTCCCTTCCTTTCCTTGATGTGTTAGTTTCTAAACGTGGGCTTTTCTTTTATGACATCTATTTATAGAAAACCCACTTTCACTGGTCTTTATCTCAGTTGGGATTCCTTTGCACCCACAACCAGGAAACTTAATCTTATTAGAAATCTTACCCATCGGGCACTTGTTACTTGTTCCTCACCTTTTATTGATTTGGAAATTGAGAACATTAAAAGGATGTTTATTATGAATGGATATCAACCTCCATTGGTTAACTTAGTTATTAATAAGAAAATTCAATCCTTTTCTGAACTACCAAAATATGGTCCATCTAGACTCCCGATATACCTTAAGTTACCCTGGGTTGGATCTGAAGGCCAACTTATTGGTGATAAGATTTCCTCTTTGTTGTCCTCTAATGTTGGTGCTCTATCCCTCCGTATTGCTTTTTCCACAAAATCCGCCTTTCCCTCATTTCGTAAGGATGTCTTGCCTATCTCTCAAACAAGCAATATCATTTATAAATTTCAATGTCGGTGTGGTGCCGTCTATATAGGCAAGACGACTCAGCGTCTTCAGGTCAGAATCGCCCAACATGTTCCCCGCTTCATCCGAGACCATCAACCTACCACCAGAAAGTCTCAATTGATAGAATCGTCCATCGGCCAACACTTGGTCGATAAAAAGGAGTGCGGTCTTGCATTCTCTCCGGAGTGTTTTTCTGTTTTGTACCGAGGACATACAAAGTTCCACCTGTCTATCCTCGAAGCACTTGCCATCATTTCCAGCCCCCTCTACTTTGTGCGGCTTCAATTAGAATTATTTGGGTAGTCACAGTTTTTTTTTTACCTGCTCTCCGCTCTTACTCCATTCCACTACCAAATATTCTAAAAAAAAAAAATAATAATAATAATTTTCAGACTTATACCCTTGAAAAGTTAGTCTGAACGAAAAGCGCTTCGGGTGTATTTTAACGATCTTGTTTTTAATCGACTTATTTATTTTACTTAATTGTACATTTGTTACATGTAACTTCCCCCATTTTTTTCCTTTTCCTCACCCCGTTTTCCATCTGTATATATATATATATATATATATATATATATATATATATATATATATATATATATATATATATATATATGCGTCAAGGTATAGTTTTATTTTAGTAAATAATTTACTTTTAATTTATAGATATCAATGATATTGTAAGGTGTGCGTTCACGCGTAATATTTACAAAAATGAAATGTTTTATTTTTAATTTATTTACATCAATAATATTGTGAGGTTTGTGTTGATTCTTTACATTCATAAAAACTCTTTATTTTAATCTATTCACATAAACAATACTATTTGCACTAAACATGTATAAAACGGAAATATATTTTCTTTTAATTCACTCATATTGATAATATTGTGAGGTCTGCGCTTGACATTTGTAAAAGACAAACACGTTTTACTTTTAATCTATATTATATTCCACTTTTTCTCGGAAACTACTGGGAGGACTAGCTGAAATTTTGTATAGATGTTTTTAATGATAAGATGCAGCAAACTAAGTATCATAATATCTGTTCGATGCACAGTTAAAGTTTTGTCAAAACGAGCAAAAGCATATTATTATACTATAACTTTTGCTCGTATAATGTGTTGGGCTTAGATTTCCAGTATTTACGTCATGGTGTTCCTGTTTTATTAGGAATATTTTGAAATATTGTTTCTCATTTAAGTTATCTTTCCTTGTCCGCCTGTTTGTTTGTATGTTTGCCTCTGTCCTGCCTTCTTGTTTATGTCTTCCTTTCTCTCTCCCTTTCTCTTTTTTCTTTCTCTTCTTATCTCTTGGAAGCTCAATCAGTCGCTCTGACTTTTTCTCACTTCTCCTTTAAGAAAATCTCTATCCCTCTGTTTCCCCCCATCTCTCTCTCTCTCTCTCTCTCTCTCTCTCTCTCTCTCTCTCTCTCTCTCTCTATCTCTCTGTTTTTCATTGTCTCTTTGTCTTTTCACTGTCTCTCACTCTGGTCCTCGAGCTATGTCGCTTTATGATCGTTGTCCTATCGCATAATTACCTTTGCTTTTACTAATCTCATCTTTACCAAACTTACTTTATCGTGAATATTAGCTAATCATCTGCCACTCTCTTGAAATAACTTTCTTTTTCTCTCTTTTATTCTCTCTGTCTCTTTCTCATCGCTATTACATCATGCTCTCCTTTCCATTTTTCCATTCCTCTTTGGTTGTCTTTTCCTCTGATTCACTCTGAATCTTGTTGACATAAGCAATGCATCTTAACTGTTTCCTTTTCTCAGGTGTACAACTCCCATCTTATTTGAAGCCTCGTCAGAACTTTCGAACACAAACAATCAAGATAAGGAGAATAAAATGGAGATAAGTTTATTTTCCCGCAGAGATGTCTCTACGATATGTCAAAGAGGATTTCATTCTACCGTTCTCAAAATAAGCAGCTAATCGGACATTAATGTCCTTTGTTACTCTTGCTCTTGAACTATTGTGAAAAACAATTCCATCATTTTCTTTCGATTTTGTTTTGGTTCGTTTTAATAGAGTCTGGAATAATTAATTTTTGACTAGCATTTTGTCATGTTCAGATTCTTCACTTCAGAGTAATAATTTAAGATTTTTTTTTTGCATCTCATCACTAATTGACTAATATTGTTTTACTCTTATTACCATTTTTTTACGTCCGAAAGAATAATCTGACTTTTTCTCAATTCTTTTAATTATTATTTTTTAAAGTTATTCCTGCAATCATATATTTGCTGCTTTTATACTTCAGAATAAGCCATGGTGTTACCAGATCAAACTGTCTGAAGATACCGGCCTCCTGAACTAAAATGCACCAAACATTGATGTTATTGTTTACCTTTTTATAAAACTCAATCATGTTCTGCTAAGTCAAAAGAAAAACAATTTTCTCTACAAAACAATCAAACCAAACATAATAAATAAATATTTGAAATATGAAGAACTTGACGGATAGAACCGTTCAAAATGACTGGATTCAACGTTAAATAACCCTAAATGGATTGATATGACGTAAAAGAGAAACAGCTAAACTAAACTCCATGAATAAATATTTGAAGATATAAAGAACATGAAGCATAACTTGTCTTGAAATTACTGCATTTCACATTAACGCAAACAATGTTAATGTGCTGTAAAACAAAACAATGATAATCGCAAATTGAATTCATTTGAAAATAATGATTACGTTTTACTCTTGCTTTTACTCGCAAACGAATACTGCTTTCATGTAATAAAATATTGCTCATTACTTTTACGTATCAAGGTAATAAACTTTTTTTTCATAAATTATTATTGAGTAGTAGAGCTTTTATATCATTTCCTTTGATTTTATTATCGAAAAAAAAAACATCCTGAATTTCTCTCAGTTTTTTAAATAATTATTACTGTTTTAGTTATATCTTTCATTTGGTTTCTATTGCTTTTACACTCCAGAATACCTTAAATATTTGAATATATTTGAAAATAATTATTGCGTTATATTTTTTTCGAAGGAATAATCTTCAGTTATAAAATTTGTTTGAGAAAACATTGTTAACTATATATAAGCAACTCTTACATCTTGTTTTTTTTTTAAGAAATAACATGAACGCTTTAAAACCCATACATTTAATTTAATAAGGAGAATTTTGTTGGACTAATCCCCCACAAAAAAAAACACAATCAAGATTGAAATGACCAGTTAGTAAGGCCACGTACACCACATAACAAAATTTCGTCAAATTCATCTACAAATCAATCACATACAAGAACATTAGGATTTCGGTATGAAATGAACCAACGATTATAACAAGCAGACATCCACTGTTGAAAAAGTCTTATAAAAATATTTGGAAATTCTGGAAAGTATAGGAACATTGTGTAGAACAGGAGACTTTGTAAATTTAGTCATTTTTGCCTGCATAGTTGATGACTTTATATAGTGATCATGTAAATGTAAAACAGTTGAGGTAGCAGATTCATTAGAGAGGGGGAGGTCAATGAAAACATGGGAGGAACTGATAAGGATTGATTTGAGAGAAAGAAGGATAAATTAACACCTGTACAGATATAGGTTAGTTTAGAAGCTAGTTTTCAAAAGCTGTCCAACACATGGCAGCATGTAAGACGCTAAACTGAATCTAATGGTTACATTTTTTAAAATCCGCTTCTAAGAATTACCCACCGAAATACTTAGACATTTTAAATTTGAACACTACTGTGTTTTCAATAATTTTTTTTATCCTTTTGTGTCTTTTAAAATCAATATTTCAGGATCAAATATGGCATCAATAATTCTTCTTGATAAAATTAACTTTTTTCTAGAAATCCTAAACAAGCGATAGATAAGTTGATCCGGAACGAGCATTTATATTGAACTTTTGAAGAACTTACACACCAAGCCAGATTTATACACCTTTAACTTAAATCCAGAAATTTTGTGAATGCAAGATTTTTTTCATAATATCTCGTGTCACGGTTGGTCCAGAATTAAGATGAGATTTTGTTTTAGTTGCTGCTCCCCCCCCCACATATATGACACACCTTGGGCGCTAGTGGGAAAGACAATAAAAGAGAATGTAAGTTTTGCTTACTGCTTAACGCATATTATTTACCTTCATGTGCATAACTTGTGCATTTCGTGTGGGAACCATGCATTTATGTATACATTTCTTTCCGTGTATATTATTTTTATAGACAAAATATTCATAAATCAACCTTTAATTGCATTGTTTTATTTTCGATATTTGTGTTATTGCCGACATAATATTTGGTGAATTTTAGCAACACCACACGTGTCCAGAGATAAATTCTTCGCCCAAGCATTTCTAATCTTGAAAAAAGTAGAATATTAAATATTTTAATTTTAATAACCTAAATCACAAATTGTTAATGAACTCTTTCATACATAATACAAAGGTCATATGACCAACAAATAATGTGCAGCACATGAGACAGTAAACAATTTAACCCACGAGACCATCAGGATCATCTTATAAAAAGCCATCAACTATGCAGGCAAATACTAAAACACAGTACAAGATGAGAGAAGAAGCTGTGAATGAATGAAATGCTTAATTAAAAAGTATTTAAGACATGATTGAGGGAACAGAAGCACATTTTCACGGTGGATTAAATAATGAATTCCGTTTATAATTTCATACACATTTCGACATAAAACTTCCTGAATATGGACCTTAAGAATATTGGAGGTTACATCGGCCAAAAAACATTGAGAAACTAATATCCATGATGAATAATCCAAATAATAATTCAGCATCACGAAAATTCCGAAATGTGTTCTCAATGAATTAGAATATAAAAATTCAGCCCCAAAAATATTTAGACGGTGTGTGTAAAATGGATCTCTAATAGTTGTTGTCTTATTTTTTTACTGTTTCATGAAAACTGGTTACTTAAGGTGAAGAAAATAGATAAGCGATTATTTACATACAGCTGGGTCACAGATCAGGAGAAAGTCAATCGGCATTTGGAGGAGAACTTAGGCAAAGGGAGGGGTGCGCATGCTTTTTTTTTTTGTCTTATATGAGAAATTGATAATGTAATTAGCACCAAAAAATGAAACACGAAAATGTTGGGAATTTTTTTGCCCGTGTTTCATTTTGTCTTTTTATTTGTTTAAAATTTTTTTTTTAATTGAGACTGAGAGAACGGTGGGGGAGACAAAGGAAGAAAAAATAAAAAACGAGAGCTAGAGAGATATAGATCGATGTAGATATAGATAGATAGATAGATAGATAGAGAGAGAGAGAGAGAGAGAGAGAGAGAGAAAGAGAGCGAGAGATCATAAAATACCTCCCCCCCCCAAAAAAAAAATGAAGTTTCTAACTACTTACACAGATGACATGGATGCTTTTATGTGCAAAACTCAGGATTACGCCTGCTATAAAAACAAACTTGGTTACAATTTCTCGATAAGATATCCGGTGCGCGCGAAATGTCTTATTCATATTAGTATGTTATTGACTGGTGAAGCGTGTTAAACTAGAATTCATAAACTCCTTATGGCCAACCGAAGATTTTTTTTCTGGCCATAATAATACCAAACTATCTGAAGGAAATTTATTTTTATTTTTTTTTTAATAAAAAGAATACACATATCGGGCATTGAGAATACTTAACTTGAAAGTGTTGTAAAAGAGTAAAACATCGCAGAACATGATGCCAGGATTGAACAAGAATATTGTTTACATCTGTTTTAACTGTTATCCATTATTACAACTACCAGGGAAGAGAGACAGCTGCTATTACTACAACTAGATAAAAAAGAGTGAACAACGGTTTCTGTTGTTAAAACACTACAGCAATGACGACTATTGCAACCATTGCAGAAAGACGTGGCTATCTATTGAGCATGTACTTTTTGCGCCAAAAAACGAACAGCTGTTTCTGGCAACTAAAAGTATCAGGGTATATGTGTGGATGGAAGTATTCCCCATTCAGTGCTACATTGGCCAGGTAATTAAATCACAATGTTTATCCACCAACTCAGTCTTGTCTAGTTCTGTTATAGTACAATGGAAGCCCTTAGGATTGTCACACAGTATAACTCTCAATTTTTACTGACTCCAATGTCTAAGTTTTTAGTTAATCTTTTATATCAGTTCTTTATCCATTAATGTGCACGTTTATGAATATCATTTACAATAGTGAACCCCTGTCCAAATAACTGGTAAGCTGTATGCATAGAAATATCCATGCAGTTTTATTCGAAGTAAAACTTATGGAAGACGCCCTTCCTTTCCCAACACATTTTCGTGATTAACACTAAATGCATCACCAATCATAGTCAACAGTCTGCATTTGACCAAGTGAATCAGTCAGTTTTGTTTGGCAGATTAAAGTCTAAACATTACATAGCGTATCTGCATGCATTTTATGGAGATATTTTATCTGATAGAGTATATGCACTCTCTGAGTAGACTGCCAGTTGGTGTGAGGCTACTTATTATTTGCAGGTGATCTCCATATCTAAAGGCCGTTCCCCTATCGGCCATATCGAAATCTGTAGGATACGAGATAGAAACTTCACTCCGTCATGATTATATCAATCGCTCTACCCCATCATAGTTAAATCAATTCGTCAGATGATGGTTGTGCAGGCAGTAATTCACAAACAAAAACATTGCTACTGTCATCAACAGAAGAATAAAAAATAAAACAAAAAGTTGTTTATTTTTACTTTTAAATCTGATTTAAGTAGCAATGGATCCTTTGACTGATTTACACTCTTTGTATAACTGTTGTGTGTATATGTGTGTGTGTGTGTACATGTGTGTGTGTACATGTGTGTGTGTGTGTATATGTGTGTGTGTGTGTATATGTGTGTGTGTATTTAAAAGAGTAAAGTTTAAATAATATAACTTTAAATAAATGCCTTTACTAAACAATTTTAGTAAATATTATAACTTTAGTAAACAATAAAAGTGTAGAATCTGTCCTCCACAACATCAGCCCTACTTGACGCCATAAGTTTCATGCAGTTATTTCCCTTTTAGATTTAATGCTAAATTTTTATATCGCTTTTTAATAACAATCCTTTACTTGATTGTATTAATAATTAAAGTAAAATACTATGAATGAAATTATTTCCTATATACAATTATAAATGTTAATATCAAGTATAAATGTAGGGTGAACCTGAGTAATTCCACCCCCAACTTTACAAAAATGACTGCCAAAGACAAAATAATAGTTTTTACTAAGAGAAAACCTGACACACACCTATATAGGTCAAAACAGTTTAATATGTAAAAAAAATTTGAACTTTTGTAACAGGGTCAGTGAAAAAAACATGTTTTAAATCAATTTCAATATTGACGAAAAAAGGGGCCAATACACCCCCCATCTTCCTTTCATTCCCTTTGCCTCCTTTGAGCATCAAAAGTGTAAGTAACAATATAACTGATCTACAGTGTCTTTTCACCTAACATTAACAAAGCTCTACACCCACACAAGGGAGCCTAGTCTATTGTTTGACTGAAAAGTTTTCAAAGAGGTTTCTTGACCAGGTTGACAGAGTTTGTTCATCATTGTCGTCATCATCACCATGGGGTGACTGGTTTGACCAGCCCTCATCACTGTCGCCGATTTTAAAATCGTCATCAGAGATGGTAGCATGTTCTTTCTTTCCCTTTCTCTTTACTTTCTGCTTTCTTGCTGAGGAAGAGTCATCTTCATCGTTGTTGCCAACTCAGGCTGACCGTTTTGGCTGCCAATCTTCATCACTTTCAGTGTCACAATTGAACTCTAGCTCGAACTCGTCATCAGCAGATATTTCCACTCTTCATTTCTTCCCCTTTCCTTTTCCCTTTCTTTTCCCCTTTCCTCTCTTCCCTTTCCCTCCCTCTGGCCCGAGTTTTGCTCTTTTAGGCTGCCTTTCGTTCTCCTCTTGTGCCATCCTCTGAATAAATTCAGCAGATGTCAGACTCTCCCCATATATCCTGGCAACTGTTTTTGCTAGCATAATCCTTCAGGACTCCTCAGAATGACTGTTGGGAAATTCCACCCCACCCCCGGAATGCTCACCGGCAGGGAGGTTTCTCTTTATATTTCAAGAGTATGATAAAACCCACCTGTTGACTATACTAGGACTGAAATAGAAAGATTGAGTGTCAAAGTGAAGAAAAAGGGTAACAAATTAGTATAAACTGTGTCAGATTAAGAAAGCCACATCTTGACTCTATGATCTCATCATAAAAAGTGCGAAAGGTGTACTTACTTGATGGATGGAGTAGGATGATGTTTTCAGGCTTGAAGCAGTCAAATTTCCCACCAACATGCCTTCTGAAAAGGAAATGCTATTCAAGGGAAGCAACTCTATTAAATGGGCAACTCAAGTTAGCGATGAAACAGCACTCCTGACAGCAGTTATTTCCTATTATATGTAAAGGTGGTGGAATTCCCCCGTGAGTAGAATTACCCCGGTTCACCCTATTTAACATATATTAATTTAAAAGACACGTTTTTGAAAAAAAAGTACATATGTAAATGATTCATATTGAGTTTAGCATGAAAAATCTGAGAATCAGTATATATACGGTATATGCGTCACCTGTTCTGAAATGATAGAAATATTATCATTTACTTAGATTTATTACTTAGTCTTAATTGCAATGCAATACGTTCTATTTGAGAAAAAAGTTGTAATAAAATACTACAACTATATATATATATATATATATATATATATATATATATATATATATATATATATATATATATACTGTGTGTGTGCAAAATCAAGACTTCAAGACAAGGTGTTGATGGCAACGAAAAGTGTATTTCATTTTATCTTACAATTGTTTCAATGTCCAGTTCAACAATTTCAAGCATTATATCGTTTGAAAATTTTCAAAAACCAGCATTTCTTCAGACTTTATGAATAAACACACTTTAGGCAATGTAGCATTTTTTGAATAGAAAGAAAAAAGAGGGGGGGAGGGGGATCCCTAACGGGAAAAACATGCGAGAAACATTTACCTTGGTTGTGGTTATGGAAAAGCCCATTTAAATATTAATGTATCGCCTAATTTTCGTATCCTTATTTAAGAACAGAGTTATGTGAAGTTTCTACGGGGAGCCCTAAGCCATTTAAAAAAGAAATTTTTTTTAAAAATATATCCCATTTGTTGGGTTCCTAAATTCCTTTATTTCCCGATGATTGATTTTTTGTAAAAAGAATTTTTTTTGATTTTGTATCTATATTTATATTATGTTCGTAACAACCTTGTAAAGATGTTACGGTTAGTTTTAGTTTCGTATTAGTGGCAAGTAATGTTTATAGATTATTGTTTTATTGGTACATGGATGAAAGACCATTTCAGGTTTAGAATTTGATTGAATATGAGAATAAAGTAAAATGGGTGTATTAAATATATATAAACCTTGTAGGACATTTCGGGTGAAGTGTTCTTATCTATTTACTGTCTGAAAATTCATAGTTGTTCTACTTGAAAAATGTTTTTGTGTCGTTGCTTGGGATGATTTGAAGGGAGATAATCTAGTTAAGTTGTTAAGTACTGCTAGTTAATTCTGTTTGAAACTGGGTTGATTTTGTTTCTTATAATGATTAAAGGGAGGTAATTCAGGCCGTTTGTGTTTTCGGTTCATTGATTACTCGAAGGCGACTATGATTTAATAATTAATTTAATCAGATGGGTCCAGAACGTGCTACAATGACTTGTTTAACAATTAAGTATATAAATTATGTTTTTGATCTAAATGAATGGGATGTGTTTAGCCCGCATCTTTTATTAATCACTTGTGCTGCTCCTCTCATATAATTCATGCGTTGTGTTCTTGGGTTGTCTAAATAAATAAACTATTGTATGCCCTCTAATTACTATTCTTACAACAAAACCACCAACGGCTCCAAGCGTGTTTTACTCCGGTGGGAAGATGTCTACTCCTGCATTTATGGGTGAAAAACACTTAGACCATGGAGTGAAGTAGGAGAATAAGTAAGCATAGATTCTACCAATCTAGGGTGTCAGACGACAAAATCAATTGAATTAATATTTAATATAAATTGCCACTCTGCTGAGTAAAGCAACTTCGACGCAGGCAATCGATTGGGTCCGTCAGCCTAAAATATCGTAAAACAATAAAACGAATTTACTCAGTAGTTTCCAGAGATTTTTGGCAAATATTTTTTTAACAGGGTTGCGGAGTTGGAGTCAGAGTTGGAGTCAGATTTCTAAGAGTAGTCGGAGTTGGAGTCGGAATTTTTTATCCGCCTTCGACTCTTTAAGTCCAATAAATTTATTTTTTTACATGGTTTTCCTGTTTGGTTTTACCATTTTTTTTAATTACATTTTCTAACCAAAACAAGGCACATTGCCACTTTAATGATATCAGGAACCTTAGTTTCAGGGCTACTATGTAGTGAGTTTAGCGGTAAGATGTCTGTATACATTACACTTGAACTTCTACATGTCAGTACAATTGGGGAAGCAGGAACCCGGAAGAGAATTCCAAAGTCTAGCAGTTCTGGGTAAGAAGCTATTAGAGTAAAAGGCTTTCTTATATCTGGGGATCTCTACTGTGTAGGGGTGGCACTTCACTGCTTGTCGGGTTTGTTGGGGGTATTTTCATCGAGGGGGTACAAGAGCTTGTAGTGCATCAGAGCATTTACCATTAAAATACTTGTAAAAAAGCAGAGGGATGCAACATTTCGTCGATGGGACAGTGGCTGAAGCTTAGATAACAGATCAGGACCTATCAGGTTGGCGACTCTCTTTTGAACACTGTCTAAGAGCGAGAGACTAGTAGCAGATGCATCAGCCCAAATGTGACAGCAGTACTCGATACATGGGCGAATGGTGGCTTTATAGAGGTACAGGATAGTTTCAGACGAAAGTAACTTTCTAGCACGGTAAAGAGAGCCTACCTTCTTTGCAGCAGCCTTGGCAATGATCTCAATGTATTTAGTTTAACCCATGCTCCCTGTGAACATTAAACCGAGGAGTTTCAGGTAAAGTATCTTTAGCCATAGCGATTGGTAGTTGGTAAGGTTTCATGTAATTATTAAAGGAAACGAGCTGTGTCTTGGCAGCTTTGAACGTTACCATCCATTTCTGACCTCATTCCACTACAGACTGAAGATCTTTCTCTAGGGTTTCCGCCATTGCCTTAGATATGTGCTCATTAGTTTTCCCCATGTGCCTGCTCAAATATTTTGGCGAAAAGCAGGAGGAGGTTGATTGGGCAATAATTTAATGGGTCAGTTCATTCGCCAGAGATTTTGTAAACTGATATCACAGAAGCTCTATTCCAGCTGCCAGGAAAGCAAGATTCGTTAAGACATTTGTTAAAGAGATTAGAGAGAACTGGAGCAACCTCAGCAGAACATATTTTTAATAGTACAGCCGGGATGAGATCAGGTCCACATGCTTTTGAGGTGTCTAGTTTTTATGATATCATGTACTTGAACATGAAGGGTGATTTTCAGATCATCTAGTGTAGTTTATATCCACAGAGGAAAATCAGGAAGGAAATGGTTTGCTGGGTCCAAAGTAGAGTTTGAGAGAAAATAACGGGCAAACACGTTAGCTTTCCCAGGTGCTGTGCAAACAACATTATGATTGTTGGATAGTGGGGGAATTATTGATTGCCCATTATTTAGTATACTATTGTAGATTTTCCAGAAATCATGAGTTCCTAATTTCTGTGCTTCAATGCATTTCCTGGTGGTTTCAGTATATTTACACTTAGCTGCTGCTACTTTTTTTCTTACAATTATTTCTAGCTTCTTATATACTTTGTCTGTTTGTACAGGACTTATGCTGGATAAATCTACAGTATGCATGTTGCCTCTGAGCAATGGCAACTGCGCAAGTAGAAGTAAACCATTGGGGAGAGTGGGGTTTGCTATAGAACTTCCGTGTAGGAACATGTGCTTCAATTGCCGCTTTGAACCATTCAGTAGTCTTATTTGTGCACTATTCTGCAGGAAGAGAAAAGATATTTTCCCATGCGACGACTCTGATGTGATCTCTAATGGCATCCCAGTCAGCCTTATGTTAGTATGTTGTTGTTTTGAGCAATGGCTCTTCAACTTGGGGTCGAGAGTTTAGAGTGATTCTATCATTATCACAGCATGATCAGCATTCCTAAGTGGGCAATCAGCATTTGTTACACAATCCTCAGGACCTCATCAGAAATAGATCCAGAAGTGAAGTTTGCTGGTCCTGACGACCTGCGAGACAGGTCAGGAATGTTACTGTCTGTATCAAGGAATGGGATATAGCAAAGTTATGGATGATGCTACTAGCTGTGTTTGTGTAGTTAGAAAAGCCAAGCAAATTTCTGTGCTGGCCGTTAGTCACTAAATACATGTACTTGGGCGCTAGTGTCAAGGGAGAGTGCTACATCTATGCTGTAAGAGACATGATTGATTATAGTACAGTTTTTTTATGATATCATGTACTTGAGAAGGGGTGATTTTCAGATCATCTAGTGTAGTTTCTGTCGACAGAGAAAAATCAGGGAGGGAATGGTTTGCTGGGTCCAAGGCAGAGTTTGAGAGAAAATAACGGGCAAACACGTTAGCTTTCCCAGTTGCTGTGCAAACAACCTCATGATTGTTGGATAGTGGGGGAATTATTGATTGCCCATTATTTACTACACTATTGTTGATTTTCCAGAAATCATGAGTTCCTAATTTCTGTGCTTCAATTGCTGCTTTGAAACATTCAGTAATCTCATTTGTGCAATGTTTTGCAGGAAGAGAAAAAATATTTCCCTATGGAGCGTCTCTGATGCGATCTCTAATTGCATCCCAGTCAGCCTTATGTATGTTGTCGTTTTGAGCAATGGCTCTTCAACTTGGGGTCGAGAGTTTAGAGTGACTCTATCATTATCACAGCATCATCAGCATTCCTAAGTGGGCAATCAGCATTTGTTACACAATCCTCAGGATCACTTGTCAGAAATAGATCCACAAATGAGGCTTGCTGTTCTTGGTGATCTGGGAGACGGGTCGGGAATGTTACTGTCTGTGTCATATTTGGGTGCTAGTGTCAAGGGAGAGGGCTACATCTATGCTGTCGGAGACATGATTGATGATAGTTCAGTCCCGGTTGATGGAGAGCAATAAAGAAAATACAGGTAGCTAACGCTATGTTGTAAATTTAGTTTAAAGCACATGAAGCCCTGGTCACCTGATTCTACTTTAGATTCCCAAGACATGGGGAGGGTGTTACAAAGACTCCAAGTCCGTTCCTGTTAAAGTCCTTAGGATAAAGTGGAAGATTACCAGACATGTTAAAGATGTTAGAGGGGATGGAGGAGTGCAAGTTAGTTTCACTTAGTGCTAAGATATCTGGGGAGTTTGCTAGGAGAAATTATTCTACATCCTCTAAGATAGTTCTAAGTCCTCGGATATGTGTAAATGTAAGCCTCAAGGGAGAAGGCGTGAATGTGTGTCTGGTTTGAACATTTTTTGGATTAAGCTGTCATTTCCTTCTATTTTGTAGTTTCAGATCTAGATTGAGGTGCTAGGCAAAACGGATGTGCATAGCCACCATCATGCAAGATGAGTAACCATCAGCCGGATCCTCATCCACAGGAATGTCCACCAGAGATGAATGTAGGGTGCCTTTCCATGCGCGACATGGCAATACAATTATCCCAATATTACACAACTGATGATAGAACAGCCGCTCTAAGCGCTATCAAAGAGTTAGGGCGCCTGTACTGTCAGTTGGAAACAGCAACCAGCAACTGTCAAACTGGTACCCTCAAACCTGTCCAACAGGAGTGGCCCAGTCCAATCATGTTAGCATATATAGTAAATAAGGACCTCCAAGATGCTTAGGTATAGGGGAAGGGAATAAAGCAAATGTGGGGGACGACGTTTATTGCCCTAGTCAGGAAACAAGGCTAAGCACTTGTTGTCTCTAATGAGTTCTTGTGGGCGCACCTCTGCTCCTGGCTAATATGCAAAGAAGGAGTATGGAGTATAGATAGGCAGATCTTAACTACTCCTTAAGCAGTTTAAGCTTGCAAACCGGTGATTTGATCAAGTCACCAGTTCTAGGGAGGTTGTCGTCCAGGAATGAGGAGGC
The DNA here is from genome assembly GCF_053919585.1 of Euprymna scolopes. Lineage (NCBI taxonomy): Eukaryota > Metazoa > Mollusca > Cephalopoda > Sepiida > Sepiolidae > Euprymna > Euprymna scolopes. Next base: position 56,207,941 of record NC_136516.1, read on the forward strand.
CTCCCTCCCATGTTTCTTGCCAAGACGTATGCGATCAGTGAAACACTTTTACAAATCAGAGTTTTCCATATCCTAAATGGATGACCTAACCAGATCTACTGGTCCATCAGCACTGAGAGGATTTTTCTTGCACGTGGTTTCAAAGCCAGGTATTTTTATGCTCCCGCATGGATAGTTACGATTGATAGAGTTAGTATCAAAGAATTAGTATCTGCTTTGAAGTTACACTCCTCAAAATAGGATTAAGATTGGTTACGATTTTAAAGGAGGTATGTATGAGTGTGGGGTATAGATTAAAGGTGAATATCTACTAGAAAAGACCAAATATGGTTTATGGATTAGTGACTAATTGGAAAATTATAGTGTAAGAGTTAGAGTATGGTTCAAAATGTGCTTTACATGTTAGTTTTCATGTAAAGATAATCACCAGTACTTTATCCCATCTAATGAATGAAAGAAAGATATAGTTGCGAGTTAATATAGATCACTTATAATCTGGGTACAAACTGTGGCTATTAGTTATCTATTTTATAGATATTCTATAGAGTTTAAATATAGGTTAAGCTAATACATCCGTTAGCAATATAAATCTATAGATGTTTAGTATTTATCGATTTTTAAAATGTCAGCGTACTAAAGTTTAGGACCGGAAGCTAAACCCTCCTCCCAATGTATTTGATTTTATATCCGCTTGGGGAGAAGAGCAATTGGATTTTTGTCCAGTTGAAACAGGAGAGATGATATAACTTACAAGAATACAGCATTAATATACAATATAGATATACAGGGATTTGGGGAGGATTTAAGAGTATAAAGATTTTTAATGTTTATCATGCAAAACAAATAGGAAGGCGTCTTGGAGGCAAAGCATTATGCCTTTAAAGCAGACATTTAGAAATGACATTTGTGCCAGTTATTTTAGTAACATACCAGTAACAATATACATGTGGCCAGTATAGACCTTATATTTAAATATTGCACTTAGTCATAGAATGAGAAATTATGATTTCCAAAAAGAGGAAAGCAGTATAAGTAAATAAGAGCAGGAAAACAGGTTTGGTGAATAAGCAATAACTTAATTGCTTCATAAGCAGTTGTTTGTGCAATTTAGCAGTTTTTGTACTGTGCTGTAATGCTTCCACTTCATCAAGATATTTCGGTCTGTCAGATCACTGCAAATCCTGTCTGGACAGTTGTTTTCGTTTTGGTTGTGACGTTATACATGATGAATGAAAGTTCTGTCTTTGAGTGGATCACTGTGGATTACATTGGATAACAATCGAATTGTAATCTGAAACTTACCAAGTTACTGAATCAAATGGAATTTGGCAATTGGATTAGTTCGGGCCCAATCCGGAATTACAATCTTATCTCTCCTACTCAAAAAAATAACGTGCATAAATCAATAAGAAGCAACCCATGGCACCATAGCCCTTTATAGCTTTTTCCTTTTTTTTACATAGGAGTCATCACGTATCCAAGTCCATAGGTCACTCGAGGATAATGGTTAATGAGTGTACAGAAGTCATTGGTACAATATCCTAGTAATCGTTAGTAGTGGAAATTCGGTGAATTAGATTACTTAAGGAGATGGCTCATGAAGAATTTGTTTAAGTTGGACTTGAATATGATAAAATTGTAATCAGTCGAAAAGCAGACAAATGGAAGAGAGTTCCACAGGCGTGCAGGTCTAAGAAAGAAGCTTTGCTCATGGAATCTACATTTAGGATTAGGCACAGAAAAAGAGTGGGGGAAATTATTGATAGTGGTTTCAGCTAGATGAGTGTTTTTCATGAAAATCTGGCGAGGGGGGGGGCATAGATTGGAGCTCAGACAGGCACCTGCCATAAAAATAGTTATAGAGTAAAGACAGGCTTGTAACGCCTCTTCTGTGGGAAAGAGGTTGCAGGAAAGAGAAAAGGGCACCCCCACCAGGTTACAAAGTCTATTTTGAACTTTGTCAAAGCATGATAAGAGTTTTCCAGCAGCTCTTACCCAGATGTGGCAACAGTACTCCATCTGTGGAGTAACTTGACTCTTACTTAGGTAGAGAATTGCATCAGCAGTGAGATATCTACTGGAGTGCTAGAAGGATCCCACCATTTTTCCAGCCCAGAAGTTTGTCAAAACATGGAACCTCCCCAAGACGAGAGCCATTCATTTCAATTGATACCAGATAAGAGATCAGAGCGTTGATGAGATAAAGATAGAAGCTTGATTTTAGATGTATTAAAATTAACCAGCCACTTCTTTCCCCATTGCACCACATGCTCCAGATCAGAGGAGAGAGAATCAGAGAGAACTTTTACGGCTTTTGATGTGTTGACATACATGGTAATGTCATCAGTATAAATGTCTTCCAATGATCTTAGGATGTAATTTGGAAAATCATTGATGTAGATCAGTAAGAGAGTTGGGCTCAAGATGGACCCCTGAGGGACTCCGGCATTAATACTGTGAGCTTCTGATTTCTGACCATCAACCACTACTCTATGAACCTATCAGAGAGAAATCGTCTAATAATTGAGAAAACATGTCCAGCTATACTGTAGCTGGAGATCTTGTGAAGTAGACTTTTATGCCATATCCTGTCAAAGGTCTTTTATATGTCAAGAGCAATTGCCCTAGAAAGAAAGCCTCCATTGAGAGATTCACTAATCCTATGAGATATAACCATTACCACATCTGCTGTAGATCTAGCAGAATGGAAACTCTATTGCGTGTCACTAAGAAGGTTATTTTTGTTGAGATGGTTAACTACTTCTCCATTTAACATGGATTCCAGCAGCTTACTCATGATGCACAGGAGATTTATTGGTCTGTACTGAGAGGAAGATGACCTATCACCTGAATTCTTAAATACAGGGCATACTAGTGAGGTTTTTCAGGGTGTTGGGAAGCAATTCTCCTTAAGACAATGCTTAAAATGCTTTGTAAGTATGCGAACAAGTTCTGGTTGAAACTTTTTCAGCACTATAATTGAAATGCCATCAGGGTCAGTTGCTTTACTGAAATCAAGGTTTTTGATTAGCTTGGCAATATCACTCACAGATATTTGTATGTCACATACTGTGTTTTCTAATAAAAGAGGAAATACGAGGGGTTGACGGCCTTAGTCGCATAGGGTGTTATTTGTTGCAAAGTTCTTGGCAAAGAGTTTGGCTTTGTCTGATGCTGACGAGATTACCTCAGGTCCATTGATGATGGTTGGGATAGAGCACATGATTCTGTTCAGGATCCTGTTTGCTATTTGCCAAAACTGGTGGGAATCAAGCCGCTGCTTAGCTACTTTGGACTTAACGGACTGAGCATATAAGTCTCTCACATTCTTTATTACTCTTTTACACTCTTTTACAGTGATTGCTGGCAGTCCTAGAATCGGCTTTAGTCTCAGTACAGCTTCATGTTTTTCTTTTGATCCTCTTTCCATAAAGGCAATATTATCTTTTTAAAAAATGTCTTCTCTCTATAATATATGTCTTTACTCTCCTCTTATGAAGAGAAGTGTTTGGCTTCGAAATGCCATGACCTAAAGAGGTTTTCCTATCCCCAAATATTGTAGTCCCTTTTAAACTGAAAGCATAATAAAATTTAATTGTAAGTTATTTTTATCCCATTGTTATTTTAACTTTTTCTATAAGCTTTGTTTGTTTGTGTTTTTAAATGTATTTAGATTGTATTTCTAACCACATTTCCAAACTCCTATTCTTATCTGAATTGATTTTAACTGTCGAGTCTACTCCCCATGTTGTACAATAATATCTGATAATGAAATTTTGTAAGATGGATCTGCATTAAAAAAAAAGCTTTAAATCTATTTAAAATTTTAACCATCCCTTAATCTGCCTAGACAGTTGTATGCTCAATCCATTAAGTCCAAAGTAGCTGAGCAGCGACTTGATTCCCACCAGTTTTGGCAAATAACAAACAGAATCCTGAACAGAAACGTGTGCTCTATCCCAACTATCATCAATGGACCTGAGGTAATCTCGTCAGCATCAGACAAAGCCGAACTCTTTGCCAAGAACTTTGCAGCTAATTCTACCCTTTGCAACCAAGGCCGCCAACCCCCAATATTTCCGCCTGTATCAGAAAACACGCTATGTGATATACGTATATCTGTACGTGATGTTGCCAAGCTAATCAAAAACCTTGATTCCAGTAAAGCAACTGGCCCTGACGGTATTCCAACTATAGTACTCAAAAAAATTCAACCTGAACTAGCGCCCATATTTACAAAAGTGTTTAAACGTTGTCTTAAGGAGAATAGTTTCCCATCACCCTGGAAAATCTCATCAGTATGCCCTGTATTTAAGAATTCAGGTGATCGCTCATCCCCCTCTCAGTACAGGCCAATAAGTCTCCTATGCGTCATGAGTAAGTTGCTGGAATCTGTGTTAAATATAGAAGTAATCAACCATCTCAACAAAAATAACCTTCTTAGTGACACTCAATATGGTTTCCGTTCTGCTAGATCTACAGCAGATGTGCTTACAGTTATATCTCATAGGATTAGCAAATCTCTCAATGGAGGCAACCTTTCTAGGGCAATTGCTCTTGACATATGTAAAGCCTTTGATAGGGTATGACATAAAGGTTTACTTCACAAGATCTCTAGCTATGGTATAGATGGAAAAGTCTTCTCAATTATTAAATCATTTCTTTCTGATAGGTTCATAAGATTAGTAGTTGAGGGGCAAAAATCAGAAGCTCACAGTTTTAATGCTGGTGTCCCTCAGGGGTTCATCCTGGGCCAACTCTTTTCCTGATCTACATTAATGATCTTCCAAATCACATCCTTAGATCATTTGTAGACATTTATGCTGACGACACTACCATTTATGGTAGCACATCTAAGACAGCAAACGACCAAGTTCTCTCCGATTCTCTCTCTTCTTATCTTGGGCACGTATTACAATGAGGAAAGGAGTGCCTGGTTACTTTAATACATCTAAAACCAAGCTTCTCTCTTTACATCATCAACATTCTGATCTACATCTGGCATCAATTGAAATGAATGGCTCTCGTCTTCAGAAGGCCTCAAGTTTTGACAAGCTTCTGGGCTTGACCATTACTCCTGATCTTAAATGGAACACCTACATCAAATCTGTTGTCAAGGCCGCTGGAAAAATGGTGGGATCTTTTTATCGATCTGGTAGATATCTCACTGATTTGTTTGGTCCGGTCTTGTCTGAGAGGTTGAGAGTAACTGATTGACAGTTTGTGTTGCTGTTGTTTCCGACTGACAGTACAGGAACCTTAACTCTTTCATAACGCTTAGACTGGCTGCTCTATCATCAGATGTATAACACCAGGATAGTTGTAGTGCCATGTCACGCATGGAAATGGACCCTGCTGCTATATCTGGTTGCCTTTCATGAGACAACACATTCTAGACTGGACTCAGCTATATTGGCATCAAAACAGGCCCACTTTGCTCATCATTCTTCCCCTAACCTAACATTAAACAAAAACATAATTAAATGACAACCCAAACAAATATCACAATAAAACAAGACAAACACCCAAAACAAAACCAATTCACCTCCACCTTTCACAAATATCCGTGGGCTTAGAGGTAATATAGATGTAGAGTCTTACCTTTTAGTAAACTCCCCGGATATCTTAGCATTAAGTGAAACAAACTTACACTCTTCAATCCCCTGCAACTACTTTAACATGAAAGCATACCTCCCTCTTTGCCGTATGATAGATGTATGCATGTGCTTAGAGTCTATATTCGTAGCACCCTCCCTTTAACTAGAAAGAAAAATCTTGAATCGGATGACCAGGCGTTTATGTTCTTTCGACTAACATTTCATCACTGCGTTAGTTTCTTATATTTTCTCTGCTGTTTTTCCTCAAGTCAGGATTGTACTCTAATCGATCATGTCTCTGATAGTATAGATGCAGCACTCTCCTTGGATAGTAACGCCCAAATACATGTGTTTGGTGATTTTTATGTCCACCATAAAAATTGGACTGGACGCTCTACTTATAGCTTCTCTATAGCCCATTCCCTCACACAGACAGTAATGTTTCCAACTAGCCTACTAGATCGTGAACCTCAGCAGGCTTCATTTCTAGACCTATTCCTCACCACAGTACCTGAGGATTGTGTGACTAATGTCACTGACCACTTGAAAATGCAGACCATCTAGTGGTATCAGTTGACATCACATTTACATTCCAACCTCAAGATGAGGAATCATTGCTCAAAACCACAAGGTACTACAGCAGGGTTTACTGGGAAACCATTAGAGAACACATCCGAAGCTACATAAGATGATGTAAAAAATCACCCCTTCTCATGTCCGCAATATCATAAAAACTTAGACATCTCAAAGGCGTGTGGGCCTGATCTCATCTCTGCTATACTAATTAAGAAATGTTTAACTGAGCTAGCCCCCATACTTTCCAAGCTCTACAATAAATGCCTTGCTGAATCTTGCTTCCCTAATACTGGAAGATGGCCTCTGTGGTACAATATACAGGAATGCTGATGAAATAACAGACATTCTCAATTATTGCCCCATTAATCTCTTCCTCCTCTTCACTAAAGTCTTTGAGACCTTAATAATCAAGCACTAGTTCACCACCTCACAAAAACAAATCGTCTCTGTGACAAACAGTATGGATTCGGGCAATGTCGTTCTATTGCATATATTTTAACAGTCATCTATGAATGCATTTATCATAAACTGGATAAAGGGGGTGGAGCCACAGCTCAAGCCCTTGATACTTCCAAGGCTTTTGACAAAGACTGGCACAAAGGGCTGCTAATGAAAATTAAATCGTACGTCATAACTGGACATATACTAAATATAATCAGATCCATCTTAGACAATATAAGCAAACAGGTTGTCATTGATGGGTGTACATCTAATCAGCATAACATTAATGTAGGAGTGTCTCAGGGGTCGATACTTGGACCATTTTTATCCCTGATATTTAAAAACGACCTCTCTGATAATATTGTGTTCGAGATGGGTATATTTGCTGATGATACAATGCTCTATAACATGCCTTAGGGAAAAACAGATGTACATAAATCTAAGATAATGGCAGAATCATTAGAAAATGACGTCCAAACCATAGTTGAATAGGGACGCAAATGGATGGCAACATTTAATGCTAGTAAAACTAAGCTGCTCTCCTTTAACAATTACAAGACGCCTCTCGAACCGCCTATATCAATGAAAAATAACACTCTACCTGAGAATTCTACCTTCAAACACCTTTTTTGAGACTACTTTGCCATATTTTACTTTGTGGCCAATATGAACTGGAACAAATACATAGAGGACATTGCAAAGACTGCTGCAAAGATGGTGGGTTCCCTCTATCGAGCTACAAGACTACTCACACCTGAGAGTATCTCGTACCTCTACAAGGCCACGTTTCGCTCATGCATGGAGTATTGTTGCCACATCTGGGCTGGTGCATCTACCACTAGCCTCTCCATCTTGGATAGGTTCCAAAAAAAAGTTGTCAATCTAATCTGTCCCACTTTAACAACTAAGCTCCAGCTCTTGTCCCATCGTCACAATGTTGCATCTCTGTGAATGTTTTAATGGAATGTGTTCTGATGAACTCGTTGCACTTGTACCCCATACATATCCCGACAAACAATAAGATCTCACTCCTTCACTGTTGAGGTCCCTAGATGCCAAAAAGCTTTCTATTCTAATAGTCTCTCCCCTTGAACAGCAAAACTTTGGAATTTCCTTCCTGCTACCTGTTTTCCTGGTCGTACTGATATGCAGAAGTTTAAATGTAACATAACCTGCATATTGCTAATCTTTCCAAGACATAGTCTCAAAAAGTAGTCTTTTTCGTCCAAGTGGTGATATGCCGTGTTAGGAGTTAACGTTAAATAAATAAAATAAATAGAGCTGGTAGAGTGTATATGTGAGTATATTCATCAGACAAACATAAAAAAACATAACATAAAAAATGATATACATGAAAAGTAATTATAAAATGCTGAATAGGTGTGGGAGGCTAGTATATGGATCTGAAGGAAGAATAGATTTCCGCATCGAGGTCAAGGAGTCGGGAGTCGGAGGCGAAGTCGGCATTCTATGAATTCAAGGAGTCGGAGGTGGATTTTCACCATCCGACTCCGCAGTCGCAGTCCTGCTTTTTATGTCCATACCTAAAAAGATATTTATTAAAGAAAACTCCCGATTTTTATTAAATATTCCCTCTTACACGAGCGATCTAATGAGTCTGTCAGCGCAAAAAAATGCTATTAAAATAAGCAATAACATTTTAGTCACAATAAATAAAGAAATAAACAAGACAAACAAAACAAAACGAATTTAGTCAGTCACAACTTTCGGCCGATAATTTATTTTCAAATTAAATTTTACAAATGACCTTTTTTTTTATTTGAATTTTTATTTCAATAGCAATGTAACACTAGAAAATCTTTTTAAAAAGCAAGGTAAATCCCTGAAGCAATGTTTCCAATCCCGTGTGCCTCTTTTGGAGGAACTAGTTTTTTCTACATTTAAAACATCAGTGTTTAACTGCTCTCGTGTGGAGACAAGGAAATAACTTCTTTTTTTAAATATTTTTAGTTTTTCTTTTCTTTTTTCTTTCTTTAAATAATATTGCGTAAAATTCCCTTTTATAATAACGCGACTGATTCATTTCTCAAAAAAAAAAAAAAAGGTCAATGTGCGCTGCTCTGCTTGTCCAACCTGCAAAGGGTGTTTATTCCCAAAGTTGTGGGAAGGTTGAAAATAAGAAAATGCCTTTGAATTACCACCCCCAATGATAAGAACGGCTTTCGGAATTAACACCCCTAACTTCCCCATGCTACGAAAGAAATAAGCACCCTTTGTAGGCTGGACAAGCAGTGCACATTGACAAAAAAAAAAAGCCAAGGAAATTATTTTTCAAAGTTTTCTCAAACAGTTTTTGAATTTATACTATCGACTACTGCTAGTTTTTTTTTTTTTTTTTTTTTTTTTTTTAATTGGAGTAGAAAGGTTCAAAATAAATCTTAAATAAACCTAAGTGACTTTTTGGAGCTAGTGCAGAGAGTGATCCGCGCTATTTTTAAATCGTATTTCCAAGTTTAATTAAAGTTTTATGATATGTTTTTTTATTCAATTGTAAGGTTGAAGTATAGAATAGGTACAAAACACCCTCCTCTCCCCATGTTAACAATGGCTTTTTAAATAATAACGTTATTATTTACGTCCGGATCACTCTCTGCACTAGTACCGACTTTTTATTTTAAGTTTTGTTTTTTGAAACACAAACTATATTCTAAAACTTTGAAACGAAAATTGTCAGGATTATTTCACCAACAAGAAGGGGAGGGTAAGAAAAGGAAGTAAGGGCTTGCAACGAAATGGTGACGTTGCTTACAAGCAGTCTTTTCTTTCCTTGTAAAGGTAACAATTAACTGGTAACGTTTGCCGAATAACAGTAACGCGGTAATCAGTCTAAGAGACGCCAACCGACTAGCAAGATAGGTAACTAGCTTCTTAATATTTATTTGCATAAATATATATACACAAAATGTGGCACAAGGCCAAAAATAGGGGGGGGGGGTTAATGTGGACCTATCAAACATAAAGTTAACTTAACTAGACTCTTTCACCAGAATACCAGAATCACTCTATGGGAATCCTAATTATAACCCGAAAAATGATATATACATGATGTGTGTGTGGGGGGGGGGGGCTTAAAATTTTATATACAAAAAAGAATGAAATATTTACAATGAAAAAATAGTAGTTAGTAAAAGAGCCCCCCACTACTAATTGTGGCAGATAGAAAGCTTTGTCAGTCGAAAAGACGCAGGTCCACACGAAAACTGACTTTATTGAATAAACACCACAAAACGACCTGCATCACTGACAAAGCAGTCCATCCGTCACCTAATTGGGGTCGGGAATGGGGGTTATCGAACCTAAGGTGTGGGGGGGAAAGGGGGGGAGGACAAGGGCAAACTAAAAGAGGGACTGGGACGATGAACACATACATACTCTAGCTAAGCTAAAAAAAATCAAACAATAAAGCCTAACTAACCCATACTGAACTAATCGGTCCGATACTGATGTCTTGTTAGTTCAGGACACCCAAAATCCTTTTTGACCTAAATCAAATCAGAAACGAATTCAAGGCCAGCTCCAGTCACTCTACACAGTCGCGAAGCTTTCACCCACCTTTCGTTGAAATTCACAGGAGTGAGTTTCACCTTCTCCAGCTTAATTCGCATTTTCAACCGATGCTTGAACATGAGAACAAGCTGGGGAGCAGTGAAGGTCTCATCTCCGTAAACCTCCTTCTGTCGTGTCGACCAAATCACGCCTCTCATAACAGCTAGCAAACACAGAAAAACATAACGTTCCTCTTTCTTCATACTCGGCGCCCAATTGCAGCACGGGGAAACCGCATTCAGTACAAAAAAACGCCCGTTTAGTATGCGAACCGTGAAGCTCTCAACTAACTCACATAATGGTCGAACGATAGCGCAGCGGAAGAAAGCATGGCTTAGGTCTTCCTCCCAATCTCCGCATCGGACGCAACTAGGTGTCATTGTAAAACCCGCTATGAAAAGTTTTTTGTGAACCCAGAGGGCACCTCGGATTACCAGCCAGGTGAGCGATGCCTCGTAGTTATTGAAACAGCTCATCCCGGGCGCCCAAGGCCATATCGAGCGACGCTCCTCATTCGTGAAACCGAACTCCTCAATCTTTTTGTCTCGGACAGATCCCCTCACTAAAACCCTATATAGCGCTTTGCGAGACAACAGCCGGGTGTCAGAGAGGCTTTCATTCACCCGTTGAAGGAACCTCAACGCCTGTCGACACTCGTAATAGAAATGGCATTCGTTTCGGGGCCTCCTGCGTGCCTCCCCCTCAGCCGAATGCACACTCTCCAAAGCCGGAAAGGCTTTCTTAGTGTCTTCCATCCAGAAGACACCGTTCCCTAAGTCAGGTGTACACATTCAGTCCAGGTATATCAGCCTTAGAGTGTGTCTACTTATTTTGATATTAGGCATACCCAGACCGCCTTCAGACGGATGCAGGCAACAGATCTCCCGAGCAACCATGGCTTGCTTTCCGCGCCATAAGAACGCGAAAAGAGCACGCACTAGTTCAAGTAGTGAGGACTCCGGGAGTGGAAGCACTGATAGACGGTATAGGATCAGGGGGTAGATATGAGTATTGCATACCTCCGCCCGACCCTTTAAAGTTAGATTTCTCAAAGACCACAAATGAGCTGTGGTCTTGACCACTTTCAACACTTCCGACCAATTTTCTCCAGCTGGAGGTTGGGGCCAAATCAGACGCCGAGTAGCTTGCAGGGCCCATCAGTCCAGCCAAAGGGCCCCTGAAGGGGCGTTCCCCTCCAGGCACCAACACGTAAGCCAATAGACTTAACGTGGTTGATTATGGCCCCTGTTACCTGTGCATACCATCTTGTTTCCATGTCGACGACTCTAATCTCGGCATTGCTCGTTACAAGCACAGTCACGTCGTCGGCATAGGCGGTATACTTTACTGGGGTAGAACCACCTGGCAAAGTAATCCCGCGAAGGACCGGATTCACTCTAAGCTTGCGCAAAAAGGGCTCAAGCGCGATGACATACAGCATGGGTGATAACGGACAACCTTGACGGATAGATCTTGTTAACCTGAAGGGCTTCGATCTCACCCCATTCACCTCCACCATAGCACCGGGGTTAGCATACAAGAGGCGAATCCATGAGCGAAACTGGGGTCCAAACCCAGCCGAGCAAAGAACAGCCCCTAGGTAACGATGGTCCACCCTATCGAATGCTTTGGACTCATCTAAATTGATTAGCGCGGCTTCTGTGTCGACTTTCTCTATGATCAAGCGTATCGCGTGCAAATTATCTTGAATCGTCCGGCCCTTAACAGAACACGTCTGTTCGGGACTTATGAGACGATGTAAAACAACCTGCAGACGATTTGCTAAGATCTTGGCCAAAATCTTTAACTCTGTGTTTAACATCGTTAAGGGCCAGAAATTGCTAATCCCATCCCCTCCATTTTTATCTTTGCGAAGCAATTTAATGATCCTCCTGGTAAAGTACTGAGGTATAGACCCGTTCCTAAACCAGGAGTTGAAGAGTGTGGCCAGCAAAGGAATAAAAATGGGCGTAAGGCAGACCATCAATCCCAGGGATCCTGTCTAGCCCGACTTGTTTCAGAGCCTCAAGGACTTCTTTCTCTTTTATGCTACCTTCACACGTAGCTGCTTCGGTCGCTTCAAGGCGAGAAAAGTCAGCTAAATACGTGTCAAACTGTTCAATCTCCAGACCAGACTCCATGGTAAAAAGCTCCTGCAAATGAGCTCGAAAACCCTCCAGGATTCCATCATTTGATGTTACGGTTCGTCCGTCCGGCAATGTGACACTGGCGATGTGTCGATCAGTCGCATGTCGACACTCCTCTGCACGCATTGACGCAGCCATGTTTGTTGCCTCGTTCGGCACTCTTTTTAACCTAGCCCTAACTACTAGACCCTGGTCCTTCCTGTTATCCAGGGAGTCCAGTTCAGCCTTAATTAAAGTATAACTATCACTATCCCCCTCCTCCACCGCCCTTTTTAATCTATCATCTAGTGCCGCTTTCGCTGCTCTAGAACTAAGATTGAGTCGATGACTAAAATCAACAGCGAAGGACCTAATTACTTGTTTAAGTTTTCCCCACCACTTATTCCCGATAATGGCTCCCGTCAATTCCCTCTGTATTGTTAGTAAAAGCTGTTCCCGGAAGCCCTTCACGTCAAACAGCGACGTGTTGAACTTCCAGTAACTAGCCATCCTAGGTTTAACGCTATCTAAGTTTACCCGAACCCGGACTAACCTATGGTCCGAATAAACTATGTTATGAAAACTTGGACAGTCTAAAAGCCCTAAGTCGACTCTCCTAACTAAGAACTGATCGATGTAACTCGAAAGTTGCACCGGATCGGAGCCGCGTCTAGCTGTCCAAGTCCAAACTACATCCCCGGGCTTTTCGTTTCGAAATTTATCGACAAGATCAAACTTGTCAATAAAGTCTCGAAACGCCTTAGCATCCCGGTTCTGGTTAGTAGCCCTTGAAGTATTACCCCTGTGATCTAAATTGGGATCCAGGACCGCGTTCCAGTCTCCCGCTAAAACTATCCGCTGAGACGAATTCATGAAGGGCTCGATCCCCCGGAAAAAGGAAACCCTCTCGCTATGGCTATTGGGAGCATAAACTCCAATAAATCGAAATGCCACATCCTTTACGGTAACATCCAGCCCGTGCACTCTTCCCTCTGGATCAGCATAGACTGGGTCACACGAAGCATCAAGAGCGCATCTAACTAGCCAGGAAACACCCCTCGAGTGGGAATCAAAATGTGCTGAATAGAGCTGAAAGTCCCTAAGCAGCACACCCTGATAATCACTGGGAATGAAGTGAGTTTCCTGTACACACATAATATATCCACCCCGAGGCGTTGAAGGTCGCGTGCAACTCAAAGTTTACGAGAGGCGTCCCTCAACCCTCGGACATTCAAAGTAGCTAACCTTAAAGCCATTGTGATCTATCTAGGGTTGGGTATCCTTAACAAACATGGATGGTGCCAAGACACCGACAGCTGTCCCCAATGATCCAGAGGTCATCTCATTAGTGATGGCCCCATCAGGGGACAAACCACCGATGTCTAGAGGAAATGTTAACTATAAAGTGAAGGGTGGATTTTTATGGAGACCCGTCCAACACATAGTTTCTCCATTTTAAGTATGTCGGAGTCGCTAAAAAAGGCTGCTGGAGGAATGATATTAAAAGCAGAGTTTGCTTCCTCTAGCACAGTCCAAACTCCTTTGGCCTCTTCACGACTTCTAACCACAGTTAAAAGCCTTTTGGCATTGGGAAAATTTTCTGGGTTTGTAATGTCCAGTTTGTTTATCTGCTTCACCGCGTAGAGGTTTCGGTAGTCTTTTCTACCGTGATTTTTTGATATGGCCTCTATATTAGCCGTGATCTTACACACGTCTTTGCCCTGAAAAAAAGGGGGTCTCTTCTTTTTTTGGTCTTTTTCCAGGGAGGGACTTCTTTGTCTTTTCTTTTCAGAAGTAGAAGGGCGAGGTGATGGAGGAGGGGGCATGTCAATTTTCATAGGGGAAGCGGGGGGGGGGGAGTTTTTGGGTTTATTGTTTGGGGAGCAGAATGGAGATGGTTTAGGGGACGGTTTAGGGGTCTTTTTGGATGGGGAGCCAAGGGTTGTCAACTTTGGGTCTCTTTTTGGTACGTTTGCGGGAGAGAGGGGTGGCGCTTTACGGGGTGATCTTTTCTCTTTTGGAGGAGGGGCAGGCTTTTCGGGGAAGAGAGATTCGGGGAAATCTAATATTTTTTCTTTTTCTTTTTCTTTTTTCTTCTCGCTTTGCTTGCGCTTTTCATCAAGCGAGTCCTTTATTTTTAGCAGGGCCTTAAACTTGTTGCCCCCCGGGTCTTTACTGGTCAGTTTATCCGCGTACGTTTTACGAGGCGATTTAGTAAACGGTACCAGTGTCCATTCTCTCTTTTTGGGCGATTCCATCTCGGAGTTGAATTTTTCCTCAAATTCTTCTGTTGTGATTTCTTTAATCACTTCAATTGTTTTGCTTGTATTTGGCGTTCTAGCCTCAGGTTCGAGGTGCCCAACAACCACCTCTTTAGGATTTGTTGTGTTTGTCACATTGGTTTTTATCTTTTTCGGACAGGTGTAAGTTAAGTGACCTACTTCACTACAAATCCAGCAGGTCGGCCTCCTCCCTGTGACCACAATGGGGAGTTTTTCAGCTCCCGCTTCCAGGAAGTAGGGTATTTCGAGGAAAGCTTCTTTGTTTAATAGGATATCGAAGGACCAGACTCCGTTGTACTGGTCCACCTCTATACCAGTGATATCACCGAATTTCAGGAGGTAGGCAGCTAGATATTCACCTGGGACCGCCCCTGGAACTTCGAAAATGGAAACAGTCGTTCTCCTCCGTCCTAGGTACTCCATTCTTAATATGTAGTCTTGTGTGATGATTTCCTTTTTGGTTAGTGCGACGCATTCTTCCTCTGTTTTAAACAGGGCGGTCCAGGTATTGTAGCCTCTGCATTTCGTTACATGATCCGCACGCATTCCTGCCATTGCCAGTAATTTGGTTACCGTTTCCTTAGTTGACCTGATCAATTTTTTGGTCTTGCGATCAACCACAAAAAGTGAAATCGTTTTCTTGGCAAATTCCTGTAGCCGTGGTGCTTCCAAAGTAACTCCTGTGTCTGTAACATATTGCAGACATTTCCTTGCTTCCATTAAAAAGTTGTTAACGTCAATTTTAACTTTGGGTGGTTTCGCCAACCCATTCTTTTGTTCGCCACTTTTGTCCTCTTCCGACGGCACATTGCTGGCGGACGCCATGGCCGACGGGTTAGAGAGGGAAAAAAAATAAATAAAAAAATAGGGTAAAAGTCCCGTTCAAAAATAACAGCAGGAAGATAACAGCAATAACTGTAACAGAAATGTGTAAGGAAAAATTCAAGATGGCGCCCGACTCTCTCTTTAACACGGTAAGTTCAGGAAAAGATGTTATAAATGTTGCAGCAATTCAATAATCTTTTTACACCGGTTCTGCACGGATTCCAACAACGGTAAAATATCCTCACACGGCACAAGAAGCAACAGCCACACGATTCCCCAGCCAACTCAATCGTCACTCCCCGACGTCTTTCCCCTCCCCCGCTTTTATCGTCGTTCTAGGTCGGCTAAATTTGCATATTCCGAGAATTCATGTGACTTTGCGAGACATCATACTTTACAAAAGACGGCGGCCGCCATCTTGGTCTTTCTTTTCTATTTTTGGTCGGTAACGCTGAGCTGGTCTCGAGGTAAGTCTTTTTCCCCTCATCCGTCTCTCCCACGTACCCACACAACACGCAAACACGCGGGCGCTTATCTCCTGGATGCACGTTACACTCCCCCCTGATCTGATGATCACATAGAGAGCACTGGGGGGGTGGCCTTTTAGTGCGTGTGCTTCTGCGAAGAGGTACATTCACTGTTTCAGATTCGGGCTCTGGATTTGGTTCAGCCTCATCAGATGAAGTATCGCTATCAGTCTCTGGAGGGGGCTCACTGAATCCGTGCATCAGCAGCTCATCGCTAGACGCTTCACTGCTTTCTTCTGTAGTTGTGTGACGCACCTCGGTAGCTGGGCGAAGATCTCGCACATGTCGTGGGGTTCCATCGACCAAAACAGACTGCTGGCTAATCACTCCAGATATTTGTCCTCGCTTAAACTTGTCGGTGCACCGATTTCCTGGGGGCCGCACCCACACTGGATCTCCCACTACATATCTGTTATATGTTCCCTTGTCGGTTGGCTGCGTAGTGTTCATTCCCTTCACTCCGACTCGGTACGCGTAAATAGCATCTGCAGGTGCGGTTGAAGGGGACGTCCCATCCTTTGGCGTAATGTTGTACCAATATGTGGCTTCCGCAATAGTACATCGCTTCCTGGCAGCAATTCTCTTGATGCTGCGATGACTTCTTTCAGCAATGCCATTTCCTGACGGCACATGCGCACATCGCAACCGTAGTCGGACGCCCCACTCATCTAACAACTGCCGAAATAGCTTGTAACAGAAATGTGTAAGGAAAAATTCAAGATGGCGCCCGACTCTCTCTTTAACACGGTAAGTTCAGGAAAAGATGTTATAAATGTTGCAGCAATTCAATAATCTTTTTACACCGGTTCTGCACGGATTCCAACAACGGTAAAATATCCTCACACGACACAAGAAGCAACAGCCACACGATTCCCCAGCCAACTCAATCGTCACTCCCCGACGTCTTTCCCCTCACCCGCTTTTATCGTCGTTCTAGGCCGGCTAAATTTGCATATTCCGAGAATTCGTGTGACTTTGCGAGACATCATACTTTACAAAAGACGGCGGCCACCATCTTGGTCTTTCTTTTCTATTTTTGGTCGGTAATGCTGAGCTGGTCTCGAGGTAAGTCTTTTTCCCCTCATCCGTCTCTCCCACGTACCCACACAACACGCAAACACGCGGGCGCTTATCTCCTGGATGCACGTTACAATAACAACTTTAACAAATAAAACAAATTTAACCCGGCAATAACAATAATAATAACAATATGTGAAACAATCGCAGGAAAAAATAACAAACCAACGTGACGATAAAGACTCGGCTTATGCACAAAGGTAACTAGCTTCTTAACTAATCACTAACCCGTAGTGAGACAACTCCTTTTATACATACTAACTCTCAGTGGCGAGAATTCCAACGTGATTTCCAACGAGATTAGAATGTCTATTTAACTTAGTGGGAAATAGACACCCAGTTTCTCCGTAATGGCAAAACAGCAGTTCAGTGTCTTTTCTTCCCTCCGACCCACCCCCGGTAAGTCAAATCAATTTCAATTCTTACACACATTCCCCACAA
This sequence comes from Euprymna scolopes, assembly GCF_053919585.1. NCBI lineage: Eukaryota > Metazoa > Mollusca > Cephalopoda > Sepiida > Sepiolidae > Euprymna > Euprymna scolopes. The sequence continues at coordinate 56,225,400 of NC_136516.1, forward strand.
CAACAAAAAAAAATGATTCCTGATTAAGGGGAATAAAACAGTCAGTTTAGACCCTTGATAGGCTGGGTCTGCTCCTTCTTATATCTCCAGGATTGCAGTTATTACAGCACCACTGTTCATCTTCTGGTGGTGCTTCTAATTCGGCGCACACAGTCGAAATGAAACCAATCATCGCATGTATCACATGCTATCATTGGTCTAGTATCTTCTGATCTGTTGCAGGCTGGACAGATACAAATTATCGTGCTCTCTCTCCCTTGTGGGTCTAGGCTCACATCTTGAGAGCTTGATGGTTCCATGTCTGTTGGGTCGGGTTCTTCTGGCTGTTGAGAGAATTCTAGAGGAAAGAGATGTTTAATGGAGTGCATGTCTATAGTTCCATTCCCTTTCTTCACCTTCACCATGCGTACCAAATTATCACTGTCCCTAGGTAAAGTCCTCAAACTAATCCGAGGACTTACAAAATTTATAACAAAATTTGAAATATCTCGCAACACATAAATATTAGGTTGGTGCAAAAAAATGTTTTTTTTACTGGAAGTTGTTATTTTTGCACCAACCTTTTTTTTTTTTTTTTTTTTTTTTTACAAAGGCATCACCACATTATCAAGGCCCAGAGGCCACTCAAGGATAAGGGTTAAAGAGTGTACAGTAGAAGTTGGTCAATATAGTAATCATTAGTAATGAAAATTTGGTAAATTTAATAACTTATATGGAACGGCTCATCAAGAACCTATTTACCTTAGACTTGAACACAACCATATTGTAGTCAGTCGGAAAGCAGGAAAACGGAAGACAATTCCACAGGCGTGCAGTTCTAAGAAAGAAGCTTTGTTCATGGAATCTATGTTTAGGTTTAGGCACAGATAAAGAGTGGGGGAAATTATTGATAGTGTTTACAGCTAGACGAGTGTTTCTTGTGAAAGTTTGGCGAGGGGGGACCATAGATTGAAGCTCAGTTGAACACTTTCCATGAAAATAACGATACATCAGAGACAAACTCGCAACATCTCTTCTGTGAGATAGAGGTTGTAAGGAGGAGAAAAGGACATCTCCTACGAGGCTACGAAGTCTATTTTGAACTCTATCAAGGCAGGATGAGTCCTTTCTAGCAGCTCCTGCCCAGATGTGGCAACAGTATTCCATCCTTGGACGTACCTGGCTCTTATATAGATAGAGAATAGCATCAGCAATGAGATATCTACTGGATCGATAGAAAGATCCCACCATTTTTCCAGCGGCCTTGGCAACAGATTTGATATACGTGTTCCATTTAAGATCAGGAGTAATGGTCAAGCCCAGAAGCTTGTCAAAACTTGAGGCCTCCTGAAGACGAGAGCCATTCATTTCAATTGATGACAAATGTGGATTAAAATGTTGATGATGTAAAGAGAGAAGCTTGGTTTTAGATGCATTAAAAGTAACCAGCCACTCCTTTCCCCATTGTACTACATGCTCAAGATCAGAGGAGAGAGAATTGAAGAGTACTTGCTCGTTTACTGTCTTAGATGTGGTACCATAAATGGTAGTGTCGTCAGCATAAATGTCTACAAATGATGTAAGGATATGATTTGGAAGATCATTAATGTAGATCAGGAAAAGAGTTGGGCCCAGGATGGATCCCTGAGGGACACCGGCATTAATACTGTGAGCTTCTGATTTTTGCCCCTCAACTACTACTCTTATGAACCTATCAGAAAGAAATGATTTAATAATTGAGAAGACTTTTCCAGCTATACCATAGCTAGCGATCTTATGAAGTAAACCTTTATGCCATACCCTATCAAAGGCTTTAGATATGTCAAGAGCAATTGCCCTAGAAAGATTGCCACCGTCGAGAGATTTGCTAATCCTATGCGATATAACTGTAAGGACATCTGCTGTAGATCTAGCAGAACGGAAACCATATTGAGTGTCACTAAGAAGGTTATTTTTGTTGAGATGTTTGATTACTTCTGTATTTAACACAGATTCTAGCAACTTACTCATGACGCACAGGAGACTTATTGGCCTGTACTGAGAGGGGGATGAGCGATCACCTGAATTCTTAAATACAGGGCATACTGATGAGATTTTCCAGGGTGATGGGAAACTATTCTCCTTAAGACAACGTTTAAACACTTTTGTAAGTATGGGCGCTAGTTCAGGTTGAAGTTTTTTGAGTACTATAATTGGAATACCATCAGGGCCAGTTGATTTACTGGAATCAAGGTTTTTGATTAGCTTGGCAACATCACGTACAGATATACGTATATCACATAGCGTGTTTTCTGATACAGGAGGAAATATTGGGGGTTGGTGGTCTTGGTCGCAAAGGGTAGAATTAGCTGCAAAGTTCTTGACAAAGAGTTTGGCTTTGTCTGATGCTGACAAGATTACCTCAGGTCCATTGATGATAGTTGGGATGGAGCACACGCTTCTGTTCAGGATTCTGTTTGCTATTTGCCAAAACTGGTGGGAACCAAGCCGCTGCTCAGCTACTTTGGACTTAACAGATTGAGCATACAACTCTCTTGCGTTCCTTATTACTTTCATACAATGGTTGCTGGCAGTCCTGAAAACGGCTTTAGTTTCCATACATCTATTACGTTTGAAGCAGTGGAAAAAGTGATTTCTGTGCGCAATGGCAGCAGCACATTCTGGAGAGAACCATGGCTGGCTGTTAGGTTTTTGCTGAAACTTTTTAGAGGGTATGAAATGGTCAATACCTACAATTAACCATTCAGTTAGGTCTAATACTATAGAGGACACATCCTTTTTAAACATGGAATGCAGAGGTAGATCAGATATAAATGTACGGAAGCTATCCCAGTCAGCCTTAGTGTATCGATATACTGTACGTCTGGGGACTTATTACATTTCATTTTTATCTTAATTGATACAACAGAGTGGTCGGAAGATCCAAGAGGCGACAGAACAGAAACTGAACATAGTTCAGGGCAAGTTGTGAGAAAAAGGTCTAGTAGGCTCGCATACTGGCCGTCATTATCGGGCACACGGGTAGGTTCCTGAACAATCTGCGTGAGGTCATAGGCAATGGAGAAATCATGACAGAACCTCCCCTCATCATCGGTCTTGTTTGAGTGGGTCAACCATTCGACGTTGTGAACATTGAAGTCTCCACATACGTGAATGTTAGCTGAAGGATAAGTAGAAAGGACTTGGTCAATTTTCTCAGATATGCTTTGAAAGATAGTAACTCCGCTGTTGTGGGGGCGATAGAGAGTAAATATAAATGCAGTAGTGTGAGCTAAAGCAACCCGGAAGCACATATAGGGTAAGTTAGGATCTTCCCTGGAGATGTCCCTCCCACATGGAAAGCTATCTTTAATATAGGCACATATTCCATGCCCATGGCGATCTTGGGGGTCAGATTTAGAAGTTAAGTTAGAGTATCCTGTAATTGCAAACTCATCTAGGGAAATAGCCTGTCCAATGCCAGTTTCACTTAAAAATAAAAGGTCTGGTTTAGTCTCCTGTAATTGGGTTTCAACCTCTGGAAGGTTAGAACGTAGACCCCTGATGTTGGAGAAGGAGACATGGTAGTAGGGGTCTACGTTGGAAGTTGGAGAACCGGGTTTAATCGTGTATTTTTTCTTGAAACTTGTCATGATGAAATTTTGGAATTTGTGGACTAGGTCGACAGATTTACTTAGAGCAGGACAGAGAGGGGAAACTAAGAGAGAAAAAGAAACGAAGAATTTTTTTTTTTTTGTACCACATGATAAGGTAAAGCCGTAACAATTACCCACTAGTATGGCATCGAGAGGCCCCACCAGAAGCTACTGCATGGTCCAGATTCCATTCACCAAATGGCAATACAGCAGCCCCAGTACTTTGCCTAAGAGTTGTATTTCTATTTTGTTTTCTTTCTAACTTCAAAGTGAATTTTTTTTTTTGAATAGTTTATTTTTTTGCAAATATTTTAAGGTATGAAACAAAAAAAATATTTGCCAAAAAATAACCTCGACTGAAACTTGAGTAAATTCGTTTTTTAATGTTCATACAAGACATTTTTGGCGCTAACAAATTGAGTAAATCACCCGCATCGAAGTTGCTTTGACTAATTAAACCCTTAACGACTGAGACGATTTTCTAATGCAGTGGGCAAATAATTGTCTCAAGTTTTAAGGATTTAATTAGACAATCATGTTGTGCATAATTTTGTAAAACCAAGGCACGACTAATTTAAAATAAAGTTGTTTATTTTTTTACAAAGATTTTTAACGAAAAAAAATGGATTAAAAGTAGCACACAGAATTGGAAAAAAAATTGTGAAAATTCTATGAATCTAAAAATATATTTGCCAAAAAAAGCATCTCGATTGAAATTCGTGAATAAATTAATTTTATTGTTTATTTTAATATTACAACATAATACAACAATACTAAAACAGATTTTATGATTGTGGAGAAAGAAGTGGCTTACCATTAAAGCGGCTGCGCGTTTGTGCATGCAAAGCACAAATTGAGAATCAAGATGGCGCCTGCATGCGTTTATGTGGAAAAAAGTCTTGTGGAATCTCGGGGAATCTCGGAGAATCTCGTACCCTGATTCCATAAATAACGAGGAAAGGAAAGCGGGAGGACAGACGATTTTTAGTCACTAAAGCGAACGGACGTGTGTAAAAGAAGAGGTAGAAGAAAAGAGTGTGGTGAACGAAACAAACAACGACTCGGTTGAAAGTAGAGTTGTAACGAACACAAGCTATTTCGGCATGACGTCAGGATTTGACCCCAAGCTAATTCCCCTGTTTGATGGCAGTAGCACTGATCACTCAGTGCAGGAATGGGTGGAAAAAGCAGAATTAATATGTCAGCTCAGTGGGGTGAAGCGTATGGAATGCGTGGTCCCAATGCGCCTCACTGGGGGAGCATATGCAGTATACCAGCAGTTGGCTGATGAGAAGAAAACAGATTTTTCCTGCATCAAGCGCGCCCTTTTTACAGCATTTGCGTTAGATTCAGTTACTGCATGGAAGGAATTCATGGCCCGAAAATTACATCCCGGGGAAACGGTGGATGTGTATCTGGCTGAGCTAAAAAAGCTATCGGTCCTTTTTGGAGGGATGTCAGACAAAGGCTTGGTGTGCGCCTTTGTTGCAGGATTACCTAAGAGTGTGGAAGAAGTGCTCCGTGCCTCATCCCAAGTGGATGAGATGGACATATCAGAAGTATTGGCGCGGGCACGAGCAATACTAAAGAAAAGCCCTAACACTATAGACCAAGCGGCAGCTGTACAACCATCACAGGTTGGATTGCAGGACCTGGGCGCAGCTACAACCTGCTATAAGTGTGGAGGACCCGACCATTTGGCCCGTGATTGTCTTTCGTCACGTCAATCAACTCGGAAACTTGACGGGCCGCAGTGCTACAAGTGCAAAAAACACGGACACCTGGCCCGCACCTGGCCGGGAAACTGGCAAGGGGAAGAAGCTACAGTGCCAGTCTTCTCCCCAGATCGTCATTGAGCAGGGCGCTACCCACTGTAAGCATACACATTAATGGAAGCCAGCACTTTGCGCTTGTGGACACTGGGTGCACCCAGACTCTCGTAAGCAAGATATGCTGTGCCACTTGGAAAGCAGAGAGAATTCCGGTACTAACTGTAGGTGGAGGTTCACTAGCCTCTTGTGGGGTGAGCATTATCCGCGCTAGCATCAACGACGGGCCTGCAGTAGCCGTGCGAGCCCTGGTTGTGGAGGGAGAGCTTCTCGGGTACAACCTACTCCTGGGTATGGACTTGATTACACAACTGGGTGGAATTACTGTGGACAGAACCGGCAAGGTACAGTTCTCCGATGTTTGTGCTGCCATAACTTTCGACGAGCCTGACTTTCATGCAGAATATGATAGAAACACCAATGCATGGATGGCGTCTTGGAAGTGGTCAAACGATCAGCCACCAATATCCTTGCGGAACCGGTTATCGGAATATCCCCCACCCATGTGGCTAAGGAAACAGTATGAAGAAGAACTGCAAACGTGGATCGACAATGGCTGGCTTCTTCCATACCCAGAGGATGAGCTTGGCACCCCGCAAGGGCTGATTCCCTTGATGGCTGTCGTACAAGAGACCAAACAAAAGGTCCGCCCTGTCCTAGACTACCATGAGCTCAATGAGCATGTCGACCCATATACAGCAAGGGCTGATGTGTGTGCACTCAAATTAAGGGAGTGGCGACATTAGGGATCGAACGTGGCAACTTTGGACCTACGCAGGGCCTATCTGCAAATATGCATTAAGAAGAAATTGTGGCCATTTCAGACTGTGGAAATTGGAGGAACCCGATATTGTCTAACCAGGCTAGGGTTCAGTATAAATGTGGCACCAGGCATTATGACAGCAATCATGCATGCTATCCGGCAGAAAGATAAGGCAGTGCAACAGGCAACATCCTCATATATCGATGATATATTCGTCAATGAGAGCCTCATGTCAGCGCAATCAGTTAGAATGCACTTTGAGAGCTTTGGACTGACATATAAGGAACCAGAGCGTCTGTGCGATGGAGCAAAAGTTCTCGGCCTGCACGTGCGCAATAGCAAGGAGGGACTTTGCTGGAAAAGAGGAAGTCGCGTCCTCAAGGTCCCATCAAACATCACTCGACGAACAGTGTTTTCGCTTTGTGGAAAGATGGTAGGCCATTTCCCTGTGTGCGGTTGGCTCAAGGTGGCCGTGGCGGCCATAAAAAACGTGCAACAGCCGTGTCGTCGGGATGGGATGATGCAGTACACGATGTCACCCTAAGGAGCATGCTGACAGAGGTGACCAGTGATGATCCCGTTCAGGGAAAGTGTTGCGTCAGCGGGAATGAGTTCACGGTCTGGGTGGATGCTAGTTCACTGGCCCTTGGAGTTGCCCTGGCAGTTAATGATTCCATTATTGAAGATGCCTGTTGGCTTCGGCCAGAGAATGATTCGAGGAACATAAACCTGGCCGAACTTGATGCCACATTGAAGGGCGTTACCTTGGCGCTTCAATGGCAAGCCAAGGTTCTACATATCATGACTGACTCGGCATGCATTCATTGGTGGATAACCGATGCATTAAGTGGAAGAGCACGGCTGACGACACGAGCATCGAGTGAGATGTTAATTCGAAGACGGCTTGCCACCTTGGTCGACACCATCACAGAGTACGACCTGACTGTGGATGTAGCGTTGATCAGGTCTGCGCTCAACAGAGCAGATGCTCTGACAAGAGTCCTTCAATGATGGCTTCTGGCTGGTGCTCGGAGAGATTCTGATAATCTGCAAAACACATGTGCAGCAGTTGTGTGTAATGTGGATGCAGCGCGCATCATGGACATTCATCAACAGTGTGGACATCCTGGCATCAAGCCGACACTGTACTTTGTCAAGATGATTGATCCAGGAGTAGAAAAAAAAGATATCCGAAGAGTGGTGGAAAGTTGCGAGGCCTGCCAATCCATCGACCCAGCTCCAGCACGATGGAAGAAAGGGGAGTTAGGAGTGAGTGGTAAGTGGCAGAGAGTGGGCATGGACATCACACACTACGGTGGCAACCACTTCCTTACCCTCATCGATTGTGGGCCTACACGTTTCGCAGTCTGGAGACTCCTCGGGCGCCAGGACTCTTGCAACATTATTCGCCAACTGTCATCCATGTTCTGTGAAAGAGGTGCGCCCGATGAAGTGCTGACGGACAACGACCCAGCCTTTTGCAGCCATCAGATGAGGCAGTTCTTACAAGAATGGGGTGTGCGGCTGCAGCTTAGATGCGCTTATGTGCCTTCTGGCAATGGTATAGCTGAGAGAAGCCATTGCAGCATCAAAACAATTGCAGCCAGGAAGCAGTGCACCATCGCAGAAGCTGTGTACTGGTATAATCTCATGCCAAAGGATGGCGTCTCTCCAGGAACGGCGCCTGCAAACGCAATCTATCAGTACCGTGTCCGAGAAAAAGGAATCCACCCCGATACAACTGTGGCCACTGAGATAGAACGGAATCGATATGCCAAAGGGGATGCTGTCTGGGTGAAGCCGCCAGGAAACCGATGTACTGACAAGTATAAACGGGGCACAGTGACTGATGTGGTGAGTCAGCAGTGTGTCCAGGTTGATAGCATACCCCGTCACATTAGGGACCTACGGCCGGCGACACATGTGCCACCTCCAGTGGACGATGAGAGTGACTCTGACTCTGAGACGAGTGGGCCATCGCTTTGGTTTGCACCATCCCTATCAAGCAGTGACTCTGATATTAGTAGCCTCCATGGAGATGAAGCCTTCCCCGACCATCAGGCGGTGGATGAGAGCGCACGCGAAGACGAGAGCAGCACTGTCTCCCTTTGCAGAAGCACCCGACGGCGGTGATCGCCACCCCCCTGCCGTCTCTATCATCATGAGATCAGGGGGGAGTGTGGAGAAAGAAGTGGCTTACCGTTAAAGCGGCTGCACGTTTGTGCATGCAAAGCACAAATTGAGAATCAAGATGGCGCCCGCATGCGTTTATGTGGAAAAAAGTCCCGTGGAATCTCGAAGAATCTCGTACCCTGATTCCATAAATAACGAGGAAAGGAAAGCAGGAGGACAGACGATTTTTAGTCACTAAAGTGAACGGACGTGTGTAAAAGAAGAGGTAGAAGAAAAGAGTGTGGTGAACGAAACAAACAACGACTCGGTTGAAAGTAGAGTTGTAACGAACACAATTTTGCGCTGAAAAATCCAATAGCAAGTTCGTGTAAAAGTTGCTTCAATAATTATACATAATTAGTCGTACAATTTTAGTAAACCCCTATATGTACGATCAAAACCCGGCAAGCCTAAATGTCCGATTCCGCTGATGCTGATTCAAGCAACTTTAAACGTTGGTTCTATATGTCAGACAACAGGAGCAGTCAGTCGTACAATGATCAGGAATAATTTGGTCGTACATGTGGTCAGTATGTTCTTGATATGTTCTATCATGACCGACTAATATGTACGGCCGTATATATTAAATGAGAGGCCACTTTTCTTAGATGCCATTGTTTCTATTACAGCAAGCTGGGGCCGCATAAAACATTGAAAATTTGCAAGGGAAATAACTCAAAAGTCATTTATATTAACTCTTGAAATAATGAGTAATAAACTTCTATTTAAATATTTTTACATTATTTTATTATAAAAATACGAATTTTTATCAATATAAAATGTTTTTCAGCCCTTTTATTCATGTTAATTTGCAAAACGAATAAAAATTGAGTAGCCACCCTTGGATTTTCAAAGCCTTAAGCGATCTTTGTTTATGTAGGAAAAATGGCTTACCGTACAAACGTCCTCGTGTCCGTCTGTGAGTCGCGCGAGTCGAGAAAGAAAGAAAGACTCCATCATGGTCGCCGTGACGTTTTGTAATGGACAAAGTCTCGTGAGATCACGTGCGCGTGCCTTATAAAAACAGGTCACTTGTTGGTGGGAGAGGATCGAGAAATCATTTGACGTTTGAGAAGCGGCAAAATCAGTTGGGAGAATTTGTGTGAGCAGTAATTTTTGCCTGTTGATCGACTACAGTTTAGATATATTCGTTTACTATCGCTACTTGTTGAATCTATTACTTTTGTACCCGTTATAAACATTGTAAAAAAATAATCATTTTGATAATATTGTTTAAGTTTTGTTATATTTTATTTAAAAAAGGGTGAAGAAATGTGTCGAATTTGACTGCAAAACTGGATATAAAACCATAAAAAGCTTTTCATTTCCCACATAGCAAACCCGATCTGCTTGAGAAATGGACCAAATTCGTAAATCGTACTGTTTGGATTGCAACAAATGTTCAGTCTTGTGTGTAAAACATTTTGAGGAAAAATTTATTTGGAACGGAAAAATAAATAAGTTGAATTGGTCCCTAAACTCAATACAAACAATTCATTCAGAGTTAATGAATACTAAGCTATTTTGCCTTTTAATTTAATATAAGAGCTGTAGTTACAGAACCATTCTGCAAATGTACTTATAAAATTTTATTAAGCAAATTTGAAAGAGATAAAATACATTTTATTACTTTTCCAAATTCTCCCTCAAAAATGTTCTTCTTTGACACTGTTCATTTACTGAGGAATATTCGAACTAGTTTTCTAAACAAAAGCAAGTTTGTGTTTCTTCCTTTTTATTTCAATTATTTCAGACCTTCATCTATGTTCCCAGTCAGGCATTTTAGCTTGGTTTGATATACATAAAGTATATGAAAAGGACAGGTTTTTAGATGCTTTTAGGGAAACGTGCGACTTACTTAACTAGCATGTGTACATAATTCAACGGGTCGGTCGTGGAATGAAATGAATGAAGAAGAAAGAAACAAAAATGGCTGCCTTATCTCTTTATATGCCTGCAATGTGACCACCAGATATGCAAATGAGATGCTCCTAGTTGGAGATAAAAGAGGGTTGATTTTTTAGAGGGACGTTCATTTTGAAGTTGGATTTCAAAAAATAAGTTGAATTAGCAGAAGTTCGTTTGGAGTTGAGAGAAGGTGCGTTACGTATACAGAAGTTTGGAAGTTGGAAGTTTGGATAACAGTGTAAACCTTACCCAGGAAATTATTGGTGTGACGGGCCGAGGAAATAACACTGAAGTTATTGAATTATAATGCTACATTACGACAAGCACCAAAACCAATTTCAAGGCATAACATGCCAATGACAATAAGCAAAATGTCAATTTAGCTATTGCTGTCTTCCACGAGACAACAATTGCTGTCTGTAAAAGTTACTTTCCAGAGCGGACTGACATTGCAAATTTTCTGAAATTGATATGGTGCTAGTGGACAATAGCCAATTCTAATCAAAGATTTACCCCTAATTTTTTTAATAATGCTGTTACTATAAATGATGGTAAATCAACTTTTACCAAAAACTTTCTAACTGGATTGAGTCATGGTCAAAAAATTCTGACTTTTGCCTTACTGCACAGACTAGCAAAGAATTTTTCACAACTTAAGGAGCACAAGTAATGTTTATGAAAGAACTGCTGAATATGATGTGTATGTATATATTCTCACTCGTAGATTTCAAAGTGATCCCCTTAAAAATGGATTTTCACAGTATCGTCAAATGAGTGGCGGGAGATTTTTGGTGAGCCTTCGTAAGATTTATAGCATTGAAAAGATTTTAATCCGTAGGCTCCTTTTAAAAGAAAATATTAATATTTGGGAGAAAAACTTAAATCCATTGCCAAGGAATGAAAATCTGCTTAATATTTTGTCCAAACGCGAATCATAAATAAATGAGCTGTTTATCATCTGACAGCAAAGAAGTGACATATTCAATTGCTGGTTATGTTGCAAAAAAATCTTCTGAAGCGCTTTAACTGTGATATTTGTTCTATTTTTATGGGGAGGGGAGGGAGAGAAAGAGTGGGGGGTGAGGGAAAAACAGAGGGATAGAGAGAGCGAGTAACGTGAATTGATTTGGAACTATTCTTTTAAAGTGATAAATTTGAACGACGTTTAATAATTATTTTTATGTTCACCGACAATCATCAGTATGCTGATCTGACCCGAACTGTCGGTTGAACAATTCGAAAATTGCAATATTTTTAAATATTTCCCATGTCAGTTATTATTTATTTATTTATTTTTTGTGATGTTATTATTATGTTATTGTTGTTAATAGTATATATAGAGAAAGAGATAGAGATTTATACACGACGAGGGAGAAAATGAGAGAGCGATGTATGGCAGATAGATAGATAGATAGATAGATAGATAGATGCATACATACATACATACATACATACATACATACATAGGCAGATTGATTTTGGATACTACAGAATTTTGTATTTTCTTTGGGTTATTCTGCATCGTTTAATATAATTCTATTCTAAGCGATAGAACTTCAAATTAATCATATTTACAAAAGAATTGTTTCGAACCTGCAGCGTCGTTATCAAAAACAAAAACTATACACGAATGTGCAGCGAGAAAGCATAGTATAACGATAACACAATTCCTGACTGCCTGCAGCTCAATTTTACTCAATCTCATCATTTTCTACTGACCAATGTTGGGTCAGCATAATTCTTTTAAAGCTTAATTCCACAGGATATCCTTCCCGTCCTCTTTTTCTTCTCGCAACTGTTCATACCATCATTGGTAATGAACGATGTTGAATGACAATTCATTAAATCGAAAGGGGAACAAGAACGATGTCAAGTACAAACACACTGTACAGTAGAGAAAGGTTGTTGGCACAAATTATAGTTGACTGTATAAATGCTCAGACACGTCCGTTGTATTGGTTGAGCACGTTAGAGTGGGGGTGGAAAATGCATTTTTGCCTCTATTGTCCGTGTTGGTCTAATGTCCAAAATGTCCTCAGGGAGTAGGTTGTGTTAGCAGTTGGGGAGGGTAAGGAAGAGACAACGACCCAGACAACACGGAAAGTATTTTGGGCAATAGTCTTTCAAGATTTTTTATTTATTATTATTTTTCCCTTCGTTCATAAAAAGTAGTATTGCGCCTCTGCGCTTCCCTCAATCGCAATCCGTGAAACATTGACAAGGTAAAAAATGAAGTCACATCTCAATCTGTTGTGTCAATAAAATTACCGGAAAGAGAGTCTCACAATTCTTTGAATAATGTTTTAATGTCTACGGTTTGTCGCACTAAAAGGGAAAATAAATCGTAAATATATATATTAACTAGCAGATGTACCCGGTTTTGTATTATTTTAATTATTTGGACTACTGTTCTCATCTTGAATAGGATTTTAACATTTTATACGATATAATCTCTTCTTCGTTATCGCTTCTGGAATGGTGTGAGCCACCTGGGAATTCATCTGGCAGACACCTTATGCATATGCAAATGATCATGAATGATAGTTTCCTCAGACCCTGTACTAATCTTGACATCTTGGGCTATTTGGCGAATAGTAATGCGCCGATCTTCCAAAATGGCAGCCTCAACTTGACGGACAGATGCCACATCACTGGCAGAAGAGGGGCAACCAGGTCTGGGAGCTGTTTCCACAGACTTCCGATCATGTTTGAATTCACGATGCCAGCGTTTTACAAGGTCATATGATGGGGCATTATCTCCATAAGTTTCTTTCATTTCATCAAAAGTCTCCTATGGTGTGCGCTCTTTCAAATACAAAAACCGGATCACTGCTCGACATTCAACAGGCTCTATTTCACACCTGACTCAGTTCAAACACCTGTAAAACAGAAATCACAATTACTTCAGAGCTGTAATTTGCCACATAACCCGTAGAGATATAAATCATTGCACATGCAAAATTTCAGCTAAATCAGACAACAGGAAGTGTATCAGGGGCATTACTTATTGCACGCCCCTCGTATGTGCAGAGCAGAGCTTCTTTCCAGTTTTGTTCTAATAGTTTAGGTGCTTGATATAACCTTAAACTATATCCGATGGTGAAGCCCTAGCTTGCGGGTTTTGAGGAATGTGGAGCCACCCCTAAATTGCCATTGCTCCCAGGTTCACTCTGACCAGGAGTGGTAGTACCTGTTAGGGTCCCAACTATGGGTTAAATAGAAACTGACTTGGAAAAAAAAAATATATTCTATTAAAAACGTTTTCTTCAAAATCACTGGATTCGGCATTAAATAACCTGAAAAGGGTTGATATGCCGTAAAACAAAAACAACCAATCTAATCGTTTATCTTTTACTACAAGGCATCGTTGTCTGTCATCGCATTTAAACGGTTGGTGTAAGAGCCCAATTAACAGCAGATTTAGAAACTGATGTTCGTATCGATGTCAAACGTTTGAAATCTTTTTAAAATGCATAATTCATAATTTAAAAATACATAAAGATAGTATTAGAAACCGAAATTTTCATCATTTCTTTCTACATCGATTGAACGACATTCCCCGGACTTTTTCACTTCAATGCAAATAAGAAAAGTAAATTATATATATATATATATATATATATATATATATATATATATATATATATATATACATATAATCTAATCCATCTATATATCTATAAGCGTGAAAGTGTCTGTGTGTCTGTCTATGTACATTTCCCTACACAATAACTCTGTCAATTTTCCGTCTACAAACTCGAAATTTGATATACAGGGTACTGAGATTGGGGAATCGGTTTTCGGCCAGAAATTTTGCTTTAAAGGAGTTAAAGTTCAACGATTTGACCTTTGAGAACTCTACAAAACTCCTCCGCCAATTTTGAGTCTAAAGACTTGAAATTTTAGATATAGGTTCCTTGGATATGGATCTAACTTAAGAACTTGATTTGAGCCCAAAACAATAAATGTTAAGGGGTCATAATAGTGGTTAAAGTTAAAAAAAATTGACCTATGTGGTCTCTACCAAATTACTCAGACAATTTCTGGTCTAAACATTTAAAATTTTACATAAAGCGTATTCAGAGATAGGGCAAGCTTTTTAATCGGTTTGGCTCGAAAATTTGAGCTACAAATATATAAATCTATGTATGTATGTTTGCATGTCTACCTAAAACTTTCGATAGAGGCGACGGATTTTCACAAGATCAGTATCATTTTGAAGCTCGACCCTTCAGACGAAAAATACCAAAAACTAAAAACATTAATTTCTTCATCCTACACAGGGCATTTTTCTACAGGGGGTCGCTTCTTTCGCTCATATTTTCGAAAGTCATCCCCTCTTTTCGATTGTTTAGCCTTAATTTAAACATAAGTCACTTTGGCGGTGGTCGTAACAGCAAAGACGTCACGTTTTCCCCCGTTCTTTTCCTCCTATACTGGGTTCGAGCCTGCCTTCCTACTACCACTTTTTTTTTGCTCAACACACACCTCCAAACACCCGGGCAACGCTGAGAACCCATGCTAGTATAATATATATATATATATATATATATATATATATATATATATATATATATATATATATATATATATATTAGTCATATAGCGGTTTCATGTTTTGGGTCCCGTAGTACCACATCAGTGACGACCTCATCTTTTATTTTGTAGCAATATCCGTCATGTCGTGTTGTTCTTTCTCTTATTACTGAAGAGATCCTGGGCAACCGACCATACAGACGGCTAATGGCTTGGTGTGCTTTCCAGTTTAAGTTTAACACTGTCCAGAGCATTCTAGTGTTTCATCTAACTTACTTTTAAGAATATTACCGAGAGTCAATGCTGGTGAACCATAAAGCAGCACCGTTTCCCGTTTCCATTATGGCTATCAAAAAGCTATTCTTGATCTATTTAGAGCGGTCGGATTTCCATATAACCTTTAACCGATTAAGTGCACCTAAGCCTTGTTTATTCTGACTGAACATTTTTTTTTTTTGGTAGATGTCGATGTTATTGCCGTGATATTCGTACTTATCTGCTTGCTTGAGTGGTGTTCTGTCTAATGCCTTCATAAGTATTTATCTGAGATCTCCTTTCTTTTGGGAAGAGCAGTATGCTACTTTCAATCCATGACTTAATTGTACGGCCATTGTACACTTCGTTACAATAATATAGCAGGAGGTTATTAAACTTGCCGGTTTTCCATACTTCAGGTGGAATTTTGTCGAGTGCTTTCTTGTTTTTTAGTTTCCTTAAAACTATTTCCAATTCATTTTCAATGAATGGCCTGGTTTTTATTGCTGACTCGTGTTAGTGATCAATTTGGATGAGGGAATCCTATACCATTGGCTCATTGCCGAATAGATTTGGAAAATGACACTTCCATTTCTTAAAATGTTCATCTTGGCTGTTTGCTTTGATCTTGGCCTTAGTGACTCCTTTTCTTCCTGTAATATCATTGACTGTTTGCCATGCAATTGAAGATTAGAGGATTATTATTGTGTAATTCTAACTGTTTTGTCTTTACTTCTTTCAGGACTTGTTCATTGTCAGTGGACAATAAAGAACTGCTAGACAAATAGAGTACACTTTTATCTATGTACAAGACAACTGAATTCCAATTAAGTTACCATGCCTGCTGTACAGTGCCCCTTCCTTGTATGTAACTACTTAACAACAGACCTTGACACAGCTATTGTTCCAGCCCTCCTGACAACCCAGGGAACCATACATACTGTTTGTGCCTCCACTCATGCGGCTACATTTGAGAAGGTTAAACGGCAAACTGGACCTACTTTCAATCATGCTGGGTCGATTATGTGGCTGCCACAAAGATACCCGGACGTGAAGGTGTGATCCAACTATTGAAATGCTGTGACAAGCTTCTGGGTTTGACCTTTACTCCTGATCTGAAATGGAACACGTACATCAAGTCAATGTCGCTGGAAAGATGGTGGGATCCTTCTACCACTCCAGAAGATATCTCACTACTGATGCAGTCCTCTATCTATATAAAAGCCAAGTACGTCCAAGGATGGAATACTGTTGCCATATCTGGGCAGGAGCTGCAAAAAAACAGCCTATCCTGCCTTGACAGAGTACAAAATAGACTTCGTGGCTTAGTGGGGGATGCCCTTTTCTCTACCCTGCAACCTCTCTCCTACAGAAGAGACGCTGCGAGCCTATCCTTGTTTTATCGTTATTTCCATGGCAGGTGCTCGTCTGAACTCCAATCTCTAGTCCCCCCTCGCCAATCTTTCACGAAAAACACCCGTCTAGCCGAATCCACTGTGAAAAATTTCCCCCACTCTTTATCTGTGCCTAAATCAAAACGTGGATTCCATGAACAACGCTTCTTTCTTAGAACTGCACGCCTGTGGAACTCTGTTCCGTCTGCCTGCTTCCCACCTGACTACAACTTGGATGTGTTCAAGTCCAATGTTAACAAATTCCTAATGAACCGCCCCCTTAAGTAAACACTTCATCAAATCTCCACACTAACGTAATGTACTTGCAATAACCCTTATACCTGAGTGGCTTCCGGGCCTTGATAAGTGATAAGTGTGTAAAAAAAAAGCCAGTACATAGGGATCTTATTGCACATCAGGTAGGGAACTCAGACAAACCTATGGATAAGATCATGTGTGCCATCTGGAAGTTAGCCGTCCGAGAGGAAAACGCAATGGTTGCATGGGTTACACTGCACAGCATGCAGCAATAATGTGATGAATCGGTAAGTCACTTTGGTGCTCGCCCTCAAGAACAAGCAAATCTATGTAAGTTCATGATCACATGCCCCAGCCATAACTACAACGTGAACTACACATACGCCATAATACACGACTTGCTGAGCCAAAGGATTACGGATACTGATATTAAACTAGACCTCCTGGGAAATACAAACCAAACCATTAGAAGAGGTGTTTCAATTTATTGAGACTAAAGAGGCTGGTAAGCGATCTGCCTCAAAATTGTTAAACACCTATTTAGTGGAAGCTGTACGTCATACCAGAGAACTAAGCACCAACTCGATGACGACAAAAAAGGACGATGTTCCTACGGCAGTAAACGCGGCCATGGCACAAAAAGCACCGTACGTATTCACAGAACTCAATGCATAGCCTTTGGACACAAGCGTGAACACTGTCATTGAGACAACCACTTTGAAAACGTGCTGCAATAAATTTACTCGACCAACACAGCCCGAAAATTCCACAAAAGTTTTTAACTCTATATGTAATGTCAATGATGGCTGATCTAAAAGTCAAACCCACAGTACCCCAACAGTGGCATAAAGAGCAACAGACAAGTATACGACTCGATCATCATGTATATGACAGTCTTTCCAACTACTTTCTACTAACAGCAGCTTCAAAATATTAGGAGCCATTTTACTGCGCCTCTCTAGCAGAAATCTATATGGACAACTGGTTGAAATGAGACAAATGACGTATATCACCCCATCGTCAGATAAATTATTCCTAAGCAGAGAAGCTTGCCAAAATCTTGACTTGATTGCTCCTGATTTCCCTACTACACATGACATGCACATTGATACAGATCCATTCCAACGTGCTATGTTGCAGTGCAGAAATAAAGAAACTGGAGATCTATTAATCTCAAAGAAAGAAAAGGTGAAACAAAAGCTGCCTTGAGGAATTGAAATAATTAAAGTAAAACGAAACAGACTGGGCAGGCTGGCACAAACAAAAACACCATCAATAGCAGAAACAACATAAAAAAAAACATAGAAAAGCTCAGAAAGATTTTGAAGTTACAGTGAAGGAACCCATAATTCAATTTTATAAAGAAGGTAAATGCAGCGAGGAAGAAAAAACTTCTAATGTGAAGCCGCGGAATAGGAGTAATTATTGGAACATTCTTGTGGATATCTCTAGAATGTTCAGTTCACATCATATAAAGCGGCCAGATATTGTGTAATGTGCATCCAGGAGACAAGCGCCCACGTGTTTGTGTGTTGTGTGGGTGCGTAAGAGAGACGGACGAAAAGGAAAGACTTACATTGGGGCCGGCTCGGCGTCGCCGACCGAAAATAGAGAAAGAAAGATCAAGATGGCGGCCGCCGTCTTTTGTAAAGGATGATATCTCGCAAAGTCACATGAATTCTCGCAATATGCAAATTTAGCCGGCCTGCAACGGCCATAAAAGCGGGTGATTGAAAGACGTTGGTAGGGCGATGATTGACTTGGTCAGGAATCATGTGCTGTTGCTTCTCGTGCCGTGTGGGTGTGAGCATATCTTACCGTCGTTGGGACCGTTCTGAGTAACCAATTGTTGGGTCCGTTCTGAGTAACCGTTCACGTCCGTCTAGGTACCTTGCTAGTTGGATTCCGCACAGAACCGGTGTTTACTGGTTATTGAATTGCTTTACGTTGCTGCAGCATTATACATCTACAGAGGGCGCAGTAATTTTAAAGGACTTTCCTTACACATTTTCTACATATTGTAACATGGTTCAATTCAAAGAATAGTGTCCTCCCCATAGAATTGATCGTCTCCTGGAAGAAAAACCGGAAGGAGACACAAGAAACGAAGAAAAACTAATACGAGACACTGCTTACTGATTGTGTGGAAAAGAGTTGGATATGCCATGTGATTCTTATTGAGGTTGTTTGTCATGGATTTCTAGAACATGCAGTCATTTTGTTTCTTTTTAAAATAGGAATCATGGGCTGCAATTGTAAAGTTGCCTCGAATCCTCTTACGAAAGCTGTTCAAGATGCATCAAGCTGGGTTTGATCAAGAGCAAAAAGTCTTCAGCAAGAACTGATGTCAAAATTTTTCTTTTTCAATACATATTTGCTTTTATTTTTGTTTCTAATAGTCTACCCGATGGCGAAATATGCTTGGTAGCTCCAGGAGTGGCAGCACCGCCTTGAGCTGCCGAAACTGCGTTATCATCCTGGTTAGTGACTGATGAGGGCAGAGTATCATACGTGCTTTCACATGTTGTATAATAAAAGACATTTATAAATATAAGTAAAAACATACACGATTTAAATACTTTCGTAATATACTCCACAAATAAATGTTTCAAACTAATTTATGACTTCTGAATACAGATGGTTGTTTTGAGAGACTGATGACAAATTTATATGTCTTTTTTTTTTTTAGAAATTAATATATCTCATGTTTATCACTCCTATGTTGTCCGATATGCAACCAGTTCATATTTTGTATAGCTGTTTACATTATGATTTTGTCATGATTAACGTCTGTGGAAAGCAATACTTCGAGATTTCACGTTTATATTAAGATATTATGATTTTGCAACAAATCTCAAAGTATATATATATATATATTGACAACTTTTAAGAAGAGTGAGGGGACAGACAGAATAAAAACTAAATCCATTCTCACTTGAGCAGCAATATTTGATTCTGGCATACAAAATTATCAATGAGAATGCAAATCAACTTTTCGAAGAGTGTTTCACCCATGTGCCAAGTCGTAGTTCCAGCAGCTACTCACCAAAGGTGTACCATCGTCACCTTAAATTCGATAGAAAAACAAATTATTCTTTGTATGTGTTTCTCCTCTGTGGAACAACCTACCAGAGAAGGTCGTGAAGTAACCTCCGCCTTTTTTAGATGCATCTTTTTGAACTCGAGAAACATTTTTGGTTGATGGAATAAGAACAGTTTACCCTTGATGAATTAAATAAATAGTTTAGTTCAAAATTCTACACAGGTTCCTGCGTTTGACATTACTTCCAAGTTGAAAAAAGGCATCTGAAGAATGTCGAAAGTTACATCGGCCGAAACAGTGTGAATATAACAACTAAGCTGAAAAAGTACATTATATCATTTCATCTTAAATGGCTGACTAATGAGATTACAATAGTGTATTCATTACTTTATCTAACATAGATAATATTACATTGGATAAAAGTATTTTATTTGTGAACATGCAGTGTAGTTCCAAATCTCATATAAATACTTCAACCTAAATTTGACTCAAGAAATTTGCACGTATAATCCGTCGTAATATTTTTAAAAAAATCAATCAAGATAAAAACAATAGTTTGAATAATCTAAATAATACAATCATGTATGTGTTTATTCATCTTAATTTCTTTCTTCATTTGCAATCAATTTTAATCAATGAATATGCTAATTTCGTCTTCAGAGACAAACTAATGGGATTGCAATATTTTATTTACTCCACTTACTGAAAATTTTATTTGCTATTTAATTAAATAGAAAAAATTACATCAAATAAAACGTGTTTTATTTACTCGATGAACTGACAATACATCTATTTTATTATAAAACTCAAATCGTCTTGCTTGGGCGTTGAAACTGTACATTTGCTTTTGGTTTATGATGCGCAAGTGTAAATAAATATGGTTCCAGTTTTCGATGCGCGGACATAAATAAATAAAAACAAAACTGTAACTGCCTTTTATTTTTTTGCATCATAATTTTACAAATCGTTCTTTTCCGTATTTTATTTTTCGTTACAGTTCCGTATTATACTTTTTTAAGATTTCTAAACAAATCGATATAAAACCAAAGATTATAAAAACCATGTACGCTTTTAGCGTCCCAAATTATTTAAGATTATTTTGTTTTATTTTGCATTACAAGTTGGAATCATTTTCAAACAAAAACAAAGTAAGTGTATTTACGATTTAAAACTATTTAAGGTTTTTTTTTAATATATTCTGTAATTGATAGTTTAAAGACATTAAAGTTACTCGTATATATATATATATATATATATATATATATATATATATATATATATATATATATATATATATATATATATATATATGCCCAGTCGTTGAAACAGTGCTAAATGACCATGTTCGTTTTTAGCGTCATAAAATTTTCTTCTGTCTTCCTTGCAACTTAACCCAGCATAGTTTAACTCCTAAAAAGAAATCAAAATCTACTTTTGTTTGACTAATACATCTCAACGGCCTTTAAATATAATACGTATAAAGGAATTTGCAAAAAAATAATAAAAAATAAACATTTTAGATTTGGGGATCACTTTTTATATAAATTTAACGTAAAATGAATACCCACTTCTTGGCCATGTAATGGTAAACGTGGCATATAATTGTTAGCATTTTTTCAAGTTTGGTGGCGGGGAGGGGGGGCAACCAGAAGGAACGATGTGGGGTTGGACCATAAGCTCCAAACATTTTTAAAATACGTAGAAACACTTCAAAACGTGTGTGTAGGGGGCTTTTTAAAGATTTGCTTTGAAAAGGTCTCACATTTAAATATTCATTAATTGAATTTTATTTCCGATATTTTTAAGGCTGTTAACACACACACACACACACACACACACACACACACACACACACACACGCACACAAAACTAGGATGGACCTGTACAATGCACACTCCTTTCTTGTATTTTTTCTTTTCGTCTTCTTTTCAATTTTTTCAACAGATTATACCCTTCTTATATTAAGGATTTTTCATTTAATCTAAGGGCAAATGTATTTCGTATTGTTTTCACTCGTCGCCATGCTTGTTTTCGCATGCGTACATTCAATTTCTGCGCGTTTATATATTAATTCTGTAGACTAACTATTCCATAGCTAGTTATAATATATACTGATCCAAAGAGTGAAGGGTAGTCTAGTGTTAAAATAAAGTATCTTTCTTTATTGTTCTATTGTGTTTAATTTGAAATTCCCTAATTATTTTAGAACCAATCAGAATGAACGATTTATTTTATCCTAATGAAATGACGTCAAATCTGCCTGGCAGTGAATTAACAGCGTTTATCTATAAGCATAATTTAGATTATCATTGATCTATTTGCTAGCTGAGTACCCAGCCTTGGATGTGTTCATAAAATTGGCAAAAACACACTAATTTTGTTGGCCGCCATTTTGGGGTTATAAATAAAAATTGTAGTAAACATGAAAAATAATAAAAATAAAGATTAGAACTAAGTAAGAGAAGAGTGTCCACCAATGACCATAAGATCAATATGAGTTGACAGCATCGCAAAAGATGCATTATGGTTGCTGTTTTTGTTTTTTGAGAATTGACAGCAGAAAAGAAGTCCAACAGTCTGGTGAGATGGTTAGAATTCAGATATCGACTAGATTTTTGTTTTGTTTCTTTTACTCTGAGAGCACGGACAATTGTTACGACAAACAGAGAAGAGAAAAAAGAATTTCCTGTGCACATAGACCTAAAGCTCTTGCCTTATTTTCTTTCACAAAAAAAGCTAAGGGTGAGGTGGGAGGTTCGCTCCTACTTTCAGGCTGGACATGGCAGCGTATTACCCACTTGGACGATCAAAAAGGAACAAAAAATGAGAAGATGAATCCACCGATACATGTTCAGAATCAAAATGATCATACGACATATAATCGAGTAATATTACATTATTTTATTTTTTTACATTTTTTTAAGTTTCTTCTTTTTCTTTTTTCTTTTCTAGTTTTATTTTTTTACTTTTGTATTCATTTTATAACTGTGTCTTTTATTCATTTTTTATTCCTCATTCACTTTTTTCTTCCTTGTTTCCAGATGTCTTCAGATTTCTTAAGCCAGGTATTTTTCCCAAGTTCCGTTCCATTCTATTTATTTATATATTTATCTATTTATCTACGTATTTTTTTGCAAAAAAACTTCTTTGTCTCCTTCGCAGAGTCAATACAGATGATGAACAAGGCTCGTACCAATTCATAATGTCATTCTGAAAAGTGGTGTCCGAACGGCATAGCATTAAAAAGAGCAATACAGATAGAAAGCTTTCTGGCATTTTTCAACGACATTCTCCTCACCCACACCTCTTCAGCTGACACTAGAAAATTCTTTAGTTAAAAAGCTTTCGCACCATTCCGCAGCCGGCACCATCAAAGATAAGGCTAATTCCATTTTTGAGCATTAGTGAAGAAAAAGTAAATATAAGAATTTTTATGGCATTTTTCTTCTGAATCCGATTTCTTCTCCAACTTCCACTAGACGAAACTGCTGATGAAAGCCTTTAATGCAAAACCAGGACGAAGTATTCGTTATCACCCAAATGTGACAGTTATACACTTGACCTCAATTGTAGTTGCTATTTACTGACCTCTCCACGAGGACAGATTTAGACACAAGGTCAGTTTTTAAAGCGAGGGGAGATATTCAGTTCACCAAAAGGGGCACTCTGGATTGGAGTAAAAATTTAAATTGTCTCAGTTTAGGACTTTTCCTTTATTAACTGAGAACACAAAGATGAAGAGTAGTATCAGAACAGATACTACAGTTTGCTCCTCCACATTACACCAGTGTGATCTTAACATTCTTGAGAACCCCAACATACTAAATCACTCATAGAAATAAACATGTAAATATTAAATACAATTAAACAAATATTTATTACCTTCAACAAAATCAGTGTTTTGCCATTTTATAGCATATCACTGAACAACCAACGAGACTCTACTGCTAAACTTAAGGTCTCTTAAGGTCCATATGAGTGTAATTTGTGTTGTTAACATGGCTGCACATTGATTAATTGAAGTTATTGAATAAATGCAGAATATTTTTGTTATTTAAACTTAGAAACATAAAATATTTACACAAATCATTTAATTACATTCATGCATGCTAAGTAGTGAAATAAGTATTTAATTGCCTCTCCATGAGGATGGAGTGAGATCATCATCATCATCATCATCATCATCATCATCATCATCATCATCATCATCAGTGGCCTTGCCGGTTATCAGCGTTTGCGTCCACAGCTCTCCAATGTGAGCGGCTAGCTATAGCCCCAAACAGTTCAGTTAGAGTATAGGTCAAGTTTTAATGTGGGGGAATCTAGTTCACCAAAATTGGATTTAAGCAAAATTTTAAATTGTCTCAGTTTAGAAGGATTTCTTCTTCACTGACTGAATGCAGAAAAGAAGCATTTTTCTCATGTAACGAAATTTGAAATTTCACAGATTTTTATACAATTTCAACAAATAAATTTCGAAATTGATAAAATGTGAAACTTTCTTCAAAAGCAGAGTACATTAGTTTTTAGTGAACGATGCACATTTATCCAGTGTAAATTATAAAAACTTTTTGGTTGTAAAATGACAAAATACAGTATCTTGAACAAGTATTAGATTCAGTACATAAATATAAAGAATTGGTTTGCGAGTTATTTAATAACGATTCATCCATTTGTTTTGTTATGTGGCGTATCAGCCCTTTTGGGGTTTTGAATTTCAAACACAATATGCATTGCAAACCATCCATTGTTTGGTTTGATTTGCTTCGAACTGTTAAACTACAGATTAAATGATCGGATAGACTGGATCCCAAAATAATTGTAAGACAGCTTTTCTAAGAAAGTTTGGAAATAGTCCTGGTTGCAGTAGGTCTGAGACCCTACTTTGCTGATTAGTCGGTTGCTTGCAAAGAGAGAATGGGAAGGTAGTTTTAGACAATATGGAAAACATCTAATCATACTTAACAACAATAATAACAACAACAACAACAATCACAGCAATAATAATAATAATAATAATAATAATAATGATAATAATAACAATAATAATAATGATAATAATGATAATAATAATGATAATGATAATAATAATGATAATAATGATAATAATAATAATAATAATAATAATAATAATAATAATAATGATAATAATAATGATAATAATAATAATAATAATAATAATAATGATAATAATAATATAATAATAAATAATAATAATAATAATAATAATGATAATAATAATAATAATAATAATAATAATGATAATAATGATAATAATAATAATAATAATAATAATGATAATAGTGATAATAATAATAATAATAATAATAATAATAATAATATATCTATCTAAAACAGTAGATGGATATGTGTGTAAATATTTAACTGGTAAACTCTACAACTACTAGTCACATAACACTGAAATTAGCAGGAAATAGTAATTATACACAAAAAAATGGTTTATAACAAGTAAAATATTTGTTTGGGTTGATGTCTAAAGCATACAGACACATATCGGAAAATTGAAATGAGAAATGTTCATTTTAACTGATCAACATATTTTTACTTCTTCCGCCCATGCTCACATAAAATCCATTTTTTCAAGTGTGTTCATAGTTATACCTTATTATGTTTCTTTCGATAATAACATTAGTAAAGAACGCAGTTGGAAAGTTTTGGTTTCGATTCTAGCTGATTGTACCAAGTCATTTTTTTTTTATCTTTTGCCATCATGGTTTTTTATTATAATTTATTATTACAATATCTGCATGATTTTAAATATATTTAAACGTATTTTATGGCAGACGGAATCAAAATATTTACTTACAGGTTGGGAAAATAATACATTTCTTTTTAATTTCTAAGAGATGTTTTTACTGCCTTTTAAGATGATTAATAGTTTGCCGGAAATTTCTCAGGAATGAAGACAAAATTCAATGAAATAAAATCATACTTTTCTTAAGTAAATCTTCTACGACAGGGTACAAATTCTAAGTACAGTTTTTAAAGAAAAGTTTACTTGGGATAATGTCAGGTTTCTGTGTTTCTTTTCTTCTTTCTTCCTTTTTTTCCAAGTAATACGTACATATTGCTCGAGATTCTGAAATTGGAAATAATTTATCGTCTAGCCGAACTTTAATAATGCTACTTTTATTTAAATTAAATTATTACTCCTATTCTCGTTAGATAATTTTCTTTTCTTTTTTCCTTTACTTTAAATAACTTCTCTCTTTTTTTCTTTAAATATTTTCTCCTTTTCTTTGTGTGTTTTGTTTTTAGAAAGTTTTCCTTACACATTTATTGAATTAACATATTTTTAAGAAAATAATGATAACACAAAATAGAAGTTTATTTTAATACAAAATAGAAAATTTTGTAACTTATAAAATATTAAATTAACTTTTGAGAAAGCAAATATTAGTTTCAATGACATTTTTTTAAATAATGGGTCTCTATTACTAAAATACACATTTTTCGGTGTTTCTTTTTGCATTAACTATATCTTACCCCTCACATTCAAAATGTCGACTTTCATAGATTTTCTAGTATGCTGATAACGAATATTACAGTTAAATTTAAGACTGATAAGTAGTTTACCAGATATGAGCACATTTGTTATCCAACTTAAAAGCAAATGTAATCCCTGGCAGTTTTTCCCAACCGAGGAATTGTAATGCACATGCATAACGACTTTAGGAATAAAAACTCCGCATTACTAACTACTCGATTGTGAAAACAAAATGGCTGCCAGAGATTACATTAGCTTTTACGTTGGATATCATATTTTTTCATATCTGATAAACGACTTATTAGCCCCACATTTAACTGTGATATTCGTTGCCAGCATACCTGAAAACCTTTAAAAGTCGATATTTGCAATCCCCTATAAATGATGCTATTGATATGATCAATGTAATCATTTGCAAGAGTGATCAATCCGTTGATTGTGTTATTAATAAAGATCAGGCAGTAGAATTTCCTGTACAATTCACTACACCCGCCTGATATTGCAGGATATTGCAGGAAGGAGCTCCAGTTATATTAATAAGAAATCTTGATCTACCTAAACTATGTAACGGCACACGGTTAGCAATAAAATCTTTGAAAAATGTTCTGGAAGTTATTATAATAATTGGAAATTTTAAAGGTAAAACTATGTTTATTGCTCGAGTTCCCCTTATTCCTTCTGACATGTCATTTCAGTTCAAGCGTTTACAATTCCCAATAAAAAATTATTTTTCCCGTATCTATAAATGATGTTCATAGCCAGTTATATGTTGGAAGTCCTGAAAAATTCTACATTTACACCCCTCTTAGAAGTCACACCCAAAATGTTGTCTATGTAGAGGTTCTTCAAAATTTATGATACAGGTGCATTTACCAGTACTGCTTGAAATTAAATTTTTATTATTTCATTAAAAAATAGATAAGTAATGTCATCTTTATATATATTGTACATTAAATAGTTAAAACAAAAGGAGATTTAACAGTTTTCAGATATGCACTAAGATATAAAATAATAATTGCAATTCTTACTTCATATTTTGAATGAAGAAGGACACAAAGATAAAAGATTAAACTAGAAAAGCGAATTTGGGCCATTGAGACCTCTATAAAATAAAACGCATCTACTGCCCCTACCTCATGGGGGTGTGTGGAAAAATAAGCCATTATGAATGTTTTGTTTAATCAATAAGATAATTATGTATGAGGACAGAATATTCAAATATATCAAATACAACCTGACAATGGCGGGTACTTCGGCTAGTAATAATAATAATAATAATAATAAAAATAATCTCAATTCTATAATAAAAACCAATGTGTATTTATTTGTATATAAATAATATATGTACTTCAATCCTGTCATGCAAAAGTTAAAGAGTTTAACAGTGATTAAGCAAATAGCAAGTTAGAGAGCTTTTCAGACTTAACCTGCCATCAACAATAATCTGGAACAAAATCGACCACTCTATAACAATAAAAGTAGTTTTTTTTTTGTTTTTTTCTTAGATCATCATAAATAATTAATAATAATTTAAAAATAAAAAGTTAAATTATTAATGTCATGCTATATGAATATTTTAGTGATAAATAGCAAGTACAAACACTGGCGAATCATAATGATTTTTTTAATAAATCAATACATGTATTACAAATTTTGGATGTTTCTTTTATCTTTTAATTAACGAAAACATAAAAATTGAAAATCTCAGATGTAAAACCAATTTAATGTTCCTCTGATTTTGTTTCTATTTGTGATTTTCCATTATAATCATTTGATTATCTCCCCCTTATGAAATAAAAACATGTCTTTTTCTTCTCGAGAATTTGTTGACTGTTTTAGTTTTTCTTCAAGAAGTTTCTGGATATTTCCAAGTGTCTGTATGGAAGCTTTAGTCTTGTGACTAAAGCTTCCATACAGACACTTGGAACGTCAACACAACAAATAATACCAGCGCAAATTGAATAGACACAGTTTATAAGTTGGTGTATCATGTTGTGGCCTTAATAAATAGAAGAGGCCTGATTACTGAAATATGGCGACATGTATGAGGTAGAAGCCAGCAAGATCTGTGAAACAGTCAAACTGTCGATAATGAATGAGAGTTTATACAAAAACATTAGAAAACTATAAAAAATTGTACTAAAAAATAGAAAAATAAGGAAAATGATTCATGCGAGACTTATTCAATATTAATTTAAAAAATGAAGAAAAACAAGAATTAATTCTAAAGAAAAAAGTTTGTTTCTATGAAACAACATTCTGTAAATAAATATTTTATTCATACTATTTGGATTCTTCAAACAACTGCTCTCATCTTGAGTGCTATTTTTACAACATTTCAGTCGATGTAACCCTCGACCTTCTTCATGTATATCTTCTTGAACTAGGGAATTTTTCTGTTGAATTCGGAATCTGCACAGAATTTCGAATGGATTATGTGATTTATGGGGTTAGCATGCTCTCATTCCATCAGTCAAAGTAGAAGCCCTATGCAATTGTATTTTGAGTGTCAACTTCACTGAGTATTAAACCTTCAACCTCCATAAGAGTGTAACTTTACAATTGAATCTTATCAAGTACTTTATTTACTATGCCACAGGTCAAATGCTCTAACCAAATCATACTCATTTATTCTTTCAACGTGGTTACCATCAAAGTCTTATGTTTTGCACGCATTCCTTTATATAACCTTCTTGTAAAAGATTACAGATGTAAGCCTATCATTAAGACTCATTTTAATACTCTAATTCTAATACCATTTCTCTCCATACAATGCATATCCTCAACCCTCACTACCAGTTTTCACTTTCATACATTATCACACTGCCTACACATATCTCATTGTCTCTTCCATTTCTAAAGCCATGACAAAAGCTCCCCGACTTACCCCAACCATTCAGAATTCTGGCAAATCATGTACTCCAATCGTGTAAGCAAGATAACAAAACTTCTCAACATCCTCAATAACCTTGCCATCCATATTTTCTCCACATCTGGGTTCTCATCTGTCTCAAATGTCTTACATTTCTTGCATAAAAAAACTGGTCATCATCTTTCAACCAGCATTTAATTCTTGTGCATCCAATGCTGCAAGTACTACTAAATGTTGCGTTGCACCCGATTCCTCTTTCACAAACTGAGCTGAGGAATTTTACAACACTACAATCACTAATAACGTTGATCTTGGTAACATTCGCTCTCAGACTTTTTTACTTTCCATAAAATTTCTCCATTTTTCTGTAGTGAAGCAAGGGTTACACAACTATCAACAAGAAGACCTTACATGCAATTAGAATTTGTATTGTTCTGACACACTTCTGTTTAAAATAGAATATTTACCATTCAACTTGAATACTGAATAAATCCATCTTTACAACCAATCAAATCTTATGCATAAACCTCAGACATTAACAACTGCAAATCAAAATCCAAACGTAATGCTTAACTGTGTGCTATCTTTAGCAACATTTTGTTAAACATCAATCATTGCAAAGAATTTTCTTTTCTCTCTGTGTGCCTAAAACTAAACAGAACTGTCATAGACAAAGTTTCTTTTTTAAAAAAATACTCATTCGTGGAATATAATACTATGGTGTTGTTGACCAGTCGAGTACAACATGATCAGGATAAGTTAACTAATTCTCGTCAAACTACTCAATTTAATAATCTAATTCTGACTAATAAATGCATCATTTCCAATCATCTCAAAAATGTTTTTCATCACCAACTGACAATCTCTTTAACTATGAACTTGATGAATTTACAAAATTATAAATCAGTTTAAAACAAAAACTAAAATGCAGATTTGCACAATGATTAAAATCTATTTCAGACGATTTCTTACATTTTTTTTCTTTCTAGTAATTCTTCAGAATCTAAAACCAAAATTCTCGTTCAAAACCGTAAATGTTACTAATGGAATAAAATAGGCTGTTGTAAATCATTACAAAATCTTCTCAACATGATCACAAATATTCTTATGCCATAGTTACACCATGTTAGCATTTGCCAGGATAGACAAACAATTGCTAAGAAAAATAAAAATTAATAATATGCTAATTAATTAAAAATGGGAATTTATGATCGTTCTTCTGAAAAGCCTGCTTGTAGTCGCAGGATGCAATGGATATTCCATACAGTGAAGCAAGGATTGCACAATCCTCAACCACGCCTCACCTGAACCAGCATTGCTAAATGAAATTGCAAGATGATTGAGAACAATGTTGGGATAAGTAGAAAAAGATTGCTGTTATTTTTTTTAGTTTTCCTTCTCTTAAATTAGTTGCACAATCAAGGTTTCTGAATGTCGTCTACTGTACTATTTAACCCATTGCTGGAGGGTATATTTATGGATTCATGAATTTCCCAAGTATATTAGTAAAAGTAATACAGCATTTATCATCAGACACATTTTATCTATTTCAAATGTTTTATTGTATACTATTAAATAAATACAAGTTGCTATTATGATCAGATTTGGAAAGACTACTGGTATGGTCCAGATATTTAATTGATTTGAAATGTTCAATGGTAGATATCTTTAATATTTGCATCTCTGTTATATAATGTATGTTGACTACCATTTTTGTTTCATTAAAGTTTATATCATGTTTAGTCTTTAAAGACATGTTTAGTTTATTATCTTAACACAACCGTCTTTAAATATACGGTTATGTGTTAGTTTTACTCATTTAGAACTGCTTTAAAGCTTCACCACTCACTCATTTTGCGACCAAATTTCAAACAATTTCTACAGTTCATAGGTTATCTTCTGAGCTATATTTTGAAATAAAAATTTTCAATTTTCGTTCATTAAAACAAAAGCTATAACAAAATTACTTGTGTTTAAAAGTTCTCAGAATATGTAAGTGACGTGAGAGACGGGTTCTTCTGATTGGTTGTTGGTTACCATAACAACTTTTAAAACATTGACGTTTTACCTTCAGTTTTCAATGATTTTATTTTCATATAAACACGGTATTTCAATATATTAATAAAAATAAGTTACAATTTCTATAATGTATTATCTTATTTGTTATTGTAATGATATTATTTTTGTATATACAAATAATGTATAAATAAATATAAAGAAAATCCAAGACTTTAGAATTTTTATTGTGTTAATTAACAACAATAATATAGAGAGGTTTGAATGTTATATATATTTCTATAATAATTACTAATTTAGACCTACATACACTAGTATTTCATGCTTACGCGTTCATCAGTGTAGTGTAACAATTCCTGCAGGTACTATATATATATATATATATGTGTATATATATATATATATATATATATATATATTTATGCATATATATATATATATAATTCTTTCAGACTTTTTAAAATTAAATTTTGCATTATCTATTTTAAGTTATGTATTTATTATATTTCTTACTAGAATATCTTGTCTTTTTCATTTTGAGTCTTAACAACTAGTCCTTTTACTTTTCTAAGTTTAATATTAACCATATTAATTTTCATGCTCGCATTTTTCTCTGTAATAATATATGTATGACCAGTGCATTTATTTAGTTTTCAAGGTTCTCTTGCGTTTATAAATGCGTTACTTTAACGATGTGGAGGTTTGCCAAACATATATATATATTGATTTTCGAAAAGATTAAAAGATAATTTCTAAGAAAATCACTTTGAGATCATTTCTATTCTGGCAGCTGATTGGAGCGTCATCTATTGATCCATGAGTTTTTGCAATTAATATCGATAGAATACCAGGATTTTTCAAAATGAACGGCTCAATCCCTTAATTCTTTAACCTCACCCAACACAACTCTAACTATGCAACCAAAAATAAGAGTAGATATTCTTAAGATCCGTCCATCCTTTTAGCTGTAACGCTTCAGCCTGAAATTTTTATTGCGTGATACTCAGATTGAATTGATGTAAACAAATATTTCAAATTCATACGTGGCAGCAATTTTATTTTGAACTTAAGCGTGGCAGATTGACAAAAGTTTAATTTCGAATTTAAACATGACAAACCAACAAAAAAATTGATTTCAGACATAAATGCGACAAACTGATAAAAATTTATTCCGAACTTGACTGACCAACAAAATTTTTATTTTTTCCTGGAGTCTGACAGATCAAAAAAATATTTGGGGCTTAAACCTGGTAAACCAACATCAATTTATTTTATGCTTAGACACAATAAACAAATAAATAATCCATTTTAGATTTAACCTTGACAGACAAGCGAAAACATTCTTTTATACTTAAGCATGACACACCAACAAAATATTATTTCAGACCTCAGCCTGACAGATCAAGGAAACAACTATTTTGAATGAAGTGTGACAGACTGACTGATCAATGGAGAAAGATTTTCATATAGATGTTTGGATGCATCTAACAACAACAACAACAACAACAAAAAAAAAAAAACACACATCTCATTTTCCTGATCGATTCCGATTCCGAAATACCTAATCATATTAGACACAAGATGACCAAAAAGAAATGGACCCAATTAATTTATTTCTATTTTTCTTTCGCTTTTTTTTTGTTGTTGCTTTTATTCCGAAAGTATTTATTCTTATGAGAAATGGTTTTCGATTTGAGCACACAACTTCTATTGTAACTATTCTTGGAAAAGAAATGTTATGCCGTGTAGTGGAGAGAGGGGTATCTTGGGTTAAGGGTGGAGATAAGATACAGGAATGCAGTTTCATCACTGGAAGCAATTTGGTCATCGTGCACACATATGCCGCATTTTTATTCTTTGATTTAAAGGGAAGAATTACTTTTCAATTGGTCACTAATTCTGATTCAAAACCAGTAAATTATGTGTGACGACATGACGGGCGGTGGCGTGGAGGGAGTATGGAAACCTTGGAAAAGTTTCTTTCCAATATCAGAAGCAGATTGGAAACTTAGAATAAACACAACTATTATATATATATATATATATGTGTGTGTGTGTGTGTGTGTGTGTGTGTGTAAATATATATATTTATATATATATGTGTGTGTGTGTATATATATATGTATGTATGTACACACACACATATACACACACATATATGATGAGAATAATAGAAATAGTATTCCGACAAAATACAGAAATAAAAAGGAACAAAACAAGTTATGTGTTCATCAACGTTTCGTCTTTATTTCGGGAAAGAAAGTCTCGAAATAAAGACGAAACGTTGATGAACACATAACTTGGTTTGTTCCCTTTTATATATATATATGTATATATATATATATATATATATATATATATATATATATATATATATATTGTGGTGAGAAAGCAGAGTTGAAGTTGAGAATAACACGAACTGACGACCTGGGTCCACCAAGTTTGGATCCAATCAGTTCCACAGCGCCAGTTTCACAACTTAAACCTGGTCTCTTCTTCGAATAGCTGAAAGAATTTAGAAAACCAATGTCAATAACGGAATCGAGCCATTACAGACAGGTACACATGTTGATTTAAAAAAATACTTATTATGGTTTGTGATAGATACAGAGATATGTACATTCATTTAATAATTATTAAAGATAAAAAATCTACAATATACAAAGGCATTTGTATACGTTTATATATTCATTTCTACAGGTTTTACTTCTGAACTATTTCACTGATTACTATCAGTTTTGGAATATTGCTGCTAGGCGTAAAGGACCTAAATGTAGGATACACTTAGTTTAATTCATGTTTATGCAAGGGAGTAAAGAGATTAAAGACTGTG
Organism: Euprymna scolopes; assembly: GCF_053919585.1. Lineage (NCBI taxonomy): Eukaryota > Metazoa > Mollusca > Cephalopoda > Sepiida > Sepiolidae > Euprymna > Euprymna scolopes. The sequence continues at coordinate 56,259,401 of NC_136516.1, forward strand.
CAAATTAAGATTTTCTGAGTTTTTAAAATTTTAACAATAGATGTTAGTCATCAATGAATACTCAACGAACTTTAGTTTTTTTTAAAAGTACTTTGAAGAGGCACACGCACATGCACACACGTATATATATATATATATATATATATATATATATATATATATATATATATATGTGTGTGTGTGTGTGTGTGTGTGTGTAAGTAGTTTTTACTATTTCATGTTTATTTTATGTATATACACCTATAATGCCATTAAATGATATATTGTGTATATATTTTCAGTTTTTACTCAGTTTTACTTAAACGCTGCTAATACGCAAGTAGAATTTAGTAATAATGAGAGTATGGAATTATATGTCTGGCAAGTAAGCTTCAAAGATGCGTTCAGTTTTCGTTCTTGAGGGAAATTATCTAAATTTCAGCTGATGATTTCCTGAGGAAATAATGTTACATGATAAGGGCTGCTCCCTTTTCATGTAAGTATAAAAATAGAGAGATTTAGTTAAAATGAAAATGAAATAGCATAGACGAAATTCGAACCTCGTAATTTAGGTTTAGAAATAGATTACGAGAGAGAATTAGCAAATGGAATGTGAAAACAAACCATTGTTTAGCTTAGAGATAAAATAGTTTCAAGAAAAGAATGTGCGTTGTTAATTCTGTTATGAAAATTCAATTGAGGAATGCAATTATAGGATAATTTAATACACATGTTTTTAACATATTGGAAATATAGGTTACTGGGAATATATTCTAAAATTCCTTTTGTAAACAAAGGAAAAAGTTTTGGACACGCATTTCCAGAACACGTGAAAGAAGACACATGTTTTAACATGTGTATTACGTCATGGAAAACAGGAAGTTCTCGATATAGTTAGAAACTTTAGAGAAACTGTGGGAGAAACTGAGAGAGAGTCTGAGGACGACAGACGACAGTCCAGACATGGGATTCGAACGTCTAGAAGCGAGACGGTCACTTTTGAAACTTAGAATGTGAAGCTTTGAATTCTTGACTCAAAAAACCACGACCGGTCGGGAGAAGAAATAAACACATCATGTGTTTTTATAAATGTTGTCTTTGTGTTGTAATTCTACCAAAAGGTAAAGTGAAAATTGTCATTATATGTCTTGTATATCATGTGTTTTAAAATGTCTCGTGAACACTAAGACTGTCTGAACACTGTTTCCTCACTCAAAGAGCTTCTACACTTCTAAGTATGAACAGTTTATATATATATATATATATGAATCTCTTTATAACACGAACAATCTCTCTTACAACATCTCTCTCTCTAAGACTCTCTCTAAGACTCACTATTAATAAGACTCTCAACAACATCTCTCTAAGACTCTAAGACTCTCACTATAAATAAGACCTAACAATAACAAAAAGAAAAAAAAGAATAACAACAACAATAATAATAATAATGAATCCATTATATAACAATAAAACATGAACGCTTGACATAGAAAATCCTTTAAAATTATCACTTTTATAGGTTTTCGGGGGCTGAAAACAAAAATAACGTTTAAATGACGGCAAATGAGTAGTTTCCAAGATATGAAGAAATGTTAGTTTTAAAAAAATTGGGGATCACTTTTCTATAATAATTTAACGTAAAATTAGCACCCACTATGGCCACCTTTATCTCTCCTCCTCCTATATATATATATATATATATATATATATATATATATATATATATATATATATATATATATATACGTCTGGGCAGGATCTGCTAGAAGCAGTTTATCCTGCCTTGATAGAGTTCAAAATAAAGTGATGTTGCGAGCCTGTCTCTGGTTTATCGTTATTTTCATGGCAAGTGCTCGTGTGAGCTCCAATCTATGGTCCTCTCTATCCTGAATTTCACGGGAAACACTAGTCTAGCTGAAATTACTTACAATAATTTCTCACACTCTTTATCTGTGCCTCAAACCTAAAGGTAGATTCCATGAATAAAGCTGTTTTAGAACTGAATGCCTGTGCTGTGGAACTCTGTTCCGTTTTCCTGCTTTCCAACTGACTACAATATGGTTGTCTTCAAGTCCAACATAAACAAATTCTTGATGAGACATCTCCTTAAATAATCCAATTTACCAAATTTCCACTACTATCAATAATTACGAAATGTTCCTCTTGACCACTGTACACTCATTAACCCTTACCTCGAGTGGCCTCCGGGCCTTGATAAGCTTTGGCTCATTTGTAAAAAAATACAAAAACATATATATATATATATATATATATATATATATATATATATATATATATATATATATATATGCAGTGCACTAGATATTTAGACATATATATATATATATATATATATATATATATATATATATATATATATATATATATATATATCAGTAGTTTCATAGGAGACAATTGCTAGACTAAGTAAGATTCAAAACCGAGACACCAGTCACCAACGTCTGATCTTCTATCACCGAGCCATGAGCTCCACTTGTAGTAGAAGAGACTTTTCAGGCTTATAAATGTTATTTATTTCATTTATAGTTTCATTTTATATATGATACACAAAACTGAATGGATTCAATTATTTCTATGGAAAAAGATTTACGTTAATGTAAGATGAGTATCATAGTTAGCATCATCAATTATGTATTTTGGACAAAAGCAAAATTTCTTCCATAACGATGCAATCAGGGCAATAAAAAGAAGTGAATCTTCATATGAATGAGGAGTCGGCTGATGGTCTACTTGTGTTGCATGATGCACATCCACTTGTTTAGCACGTCTCACACTAAACTGAAAGTACAAAATAAAATGAAATGATAGCTCAATCCAAAATAATGATTAAACAGTGCTTCGCCTCCTCCCTTGAGACTTATCCGTGAACTTAGAACTAACAGATGAAGTAGAATTATTTCTCCTGGCAAACACCCCGGATATCTTAGCACTTAGTGAAACTAATTTGCACTTCTCCACCCCCTCTAACATTTTTAACATGTTTCGTTAGCTTCCACTTTGTCGTCCTCGCACATTCACGGACTTAAAGTGTATATTCGTAGCACCCTCCCATGACTAGGGAATCTAAACTAGAATCACTGGTAGAATACTTAACATAATTAAATCCTTCTTAGATAAGAGAAAAATCCAGGTTGTCCTCGACGGTCGAACATCTAAACAGTGTGATATAAATGCGGGAGTGCCTCAGGGGTCTATTCTTGGACCTCTATTGTTCCTGATATTTATTAATGACCTCCCCGACAAAACTGCCTCTGAGATGGGTATATATGCTGATAACACTGTAACAGGCATGACAGGAAAACAAATGAACACATATCTAAAGAAATGGCAAAAACACTAAAGGATGACCTCCAATCTGTAGTGGAATGGGGACATAAATGGATGGTCACATTCAATGCTGCCAAGACTAAACTGGTTTCCTTCAATAACTACAAGAAACCTTCTCTGCCACCAATAGCAATGGCCAGTGACTCCCTGTCTGAGAGTACATCTTTCAAACTGCTTGACCTAACGTTCACAGGAAACATGAGCTGGAACAATTATATTGAAAACATTGCCAGGGCCGCTGCAAAAAAGGTAGGCTCTCTCTACCGTGCTAGAAAACTACTGACACCTGAAAGTATCCTGTATCTCTATAAGGCCACCATTCGCCCATGTATGGAATATTGTTGTCACATCTGGGCTGGTACGTCTACTACTAGTCTCTTGCTCCTAGACAAGGTTAAAAAAAGAGTCGCCAATCTGATAGGCCCTGAACTGACATATAAGCTTCAGCCTCTGTCCCATCGACGAAACGTTGCATCCCTCTGCTTGTTCTACAAGTATTTTAATGGTGAATGCTCTGACGAACTGCAGACACTTGTGCCCCCACGACGCAGACACCCTCGACAAACCCGACAGGAAGCTAAATCCCACCCCCACACAGTAGAGATCCCTAGATGTAAAAGATCTTTCTACTCCAGTAGTTTCTTCCCCAGAACCGCTAGACTCTGGAATTCCATTCCAGGATCCTGCTTTCCTAACTATACTGACATGCATAAGTTCAAGTGTAACGTGAACTGACATCTTGCTGCCCAAATCCCTACATAGTGCCCCAGTAGTTGCTGACCCTGATAGTAGCCCCCTACACCAAATTGGCAATGTGCCTTGTTTGGGGTGAAAATGTAATAAAAAAAAAATTTTTTAAATCAGATGATCAGGCCTTCATGTGCTTTAAACTAACTTTAGAGCATAATGTTAGCTACCTATATTTTCTCTATCGCTCTCCCTCGACTCCAGACTGTACTCTAATCAATCATGTCTCTGACAGCATAGATGTAACACTCTCTCTTGACGCTAGCGCTCAAATTTGGTGACTTTAACGCCCACAGCTAAAATTGGCTTGGCCTCTCTAACTACACAGACACACCTGGTAGCACCATCCATAACTTTCTATATCCTATTTCTTAACACAGGCAGTAACATTCCTAACCTGTCTCCCAGATCGTCAGAATCAGCAATCCTCACTTCTGGATTTATTTGTTGCAACAGTTCCTGAGGATTGTGTAACAAATACTCATTGACCACTCGGGAATGTTGATCATGCCGTGATAATGATAGACGTCACTCTAAACTCTTGACTTCAAATTGAAGAGCCATTGCTCAAAACAAAAAGGTACTACAATAAGGCTGACTAGGATGCCATTAGAGATCACATCAGAGATGACCCTGGCGAAATATCTTTTCTCTTCCTGTGGATTAGTGCGCAAATGAGACCACTGAATGGTTCAAAGCAGCAATTGAAGCACATGTTCCCACATGAATTTTTTATAGCAAACGTCACTCTCCCCAATAGTTTACTTCTACTTATGCAGATGCAATTACTTAGAGGCAACATGCATACCGCAGATTAATCCAGCATAAGTCCAGTACGAAGAGACAAAAATTTATAAGAGCTAGGAGGAATTGTAAGAAAGAAGTAGTGACAGCTAAGAGAGAATATACCGAAACCACCAGAAAATGCACCGAAGCGCAGAAATTAGAAACTTGTGATTTCTAGAAAATCTACAAGAGTGTAGTAAATAATGGACAATCAACAATTTCCCCACTATCCAACAATCATGAGGTTGTTTACATGGCAACCGAGAAAACTAACATGCTTTCCTATTAGTTTGGCTCAAACTCTACTTTGGACCAAGCAAACCACCCTCTCCCTAATTTTTCTTTGCAAGCAGAAACCAAACTGGATGATCTGAAAATCACCCCTTCTCAAGTACATGATATCATAAAAACTAAACACCTCAAAAGCATGTGGACCTGATCTCATCCCGGCTGTACTATTAAAAAAAGTTCTGCTGAGTTAGCTCCAGTTCTCTCCAAACTCTTCAACAAATACCTTAAGGAATCATGCTTTCCTGACTGTTGGAAAACTGCTTCTGTGATACCAGTTTACAAGAATTATAGCAAAAGAACTGACCCATAAAATTATCGCCCCCTTAGCCTCCTCCTTCTTTTCACCAAAATATTTGAGTCCATAATTAATCAAGCTCCAGTCAACCACTTCACAGTTGCTAAAGTTCTGTCTGACCATCAATATAGATTTAGATAACCTGTTCTACTTCAAATATTCTGTCATCTCTGAACGTATATATCATTTCTTTTTACACACCCGCCTCCAAAATTGAATTAAGGCGTGTAAAAGAGATGTTAAAATTAAATATTCCCCACATCTATTCAAAATAAAGAGAAATCATAAAATTCTATTAGAAGTTAAGATTAGAATTAAAACAAAGGGCACAGAAAATTATACCATAATCTGAAAGTCCGAAGACACATAACAATGAAAAGAAGAACAAATTTTCCTTTGATAGATTAACTTATCATTTTTGTCGTTTTTTAATATTTTTTCTTCGTTCGTCCTTTTACCCCGGATGACAAGGAGAATTTTTCATAATGAGTTGAAGAGCTGCAAAAGACTAAAATATTGAAGAGCATTAAAGATGAACTATTCCAAGCATTTATTGCTTTATTGTTTGTTTGTTTCTTTGTTAGGCGAGTTCAACTTTTGCAGAGAGCTCACAAAAATCCTTCTTCAGGAGTTTCCTGTCTGTATGAAGTTCTCATAAATTACAGCTATTTGTTAACTTGCATAATTGTAGGTGTTTACCCTGACACTGAGAATAAAAAGGCTCAGTGGTTGGATGCAAAGTTGGGGAAGCTTTGGCCCAGAACATGCCAAGAAATTACATAAAAGCAACATTGCTATTTTCATTCCATTGATTTGCGGTTCTGCTCCTGACACGTATTTGCTTGCCACATACAGAGGCTGAGACAATCACAAGACGTCGAATCCTGATGTTGACTTCGCTTATATTCTATCTAGAACCCTGTTAGCTCTGACACTAACATGTTACAATCACCGGCCTTAAGATGTTGAGCAAGTGTTGGACTTTAGAGGAGCAAAAGTGTGATTGGTCAATGAACGGACAAAACTTCTTATGGGGATATGTGGACGCGTTCAAAAACATTCATTTTTTTTCGCAAATGTCGAATATGTGGAGCTAATTTCTTGATGACTGATTGACTTTCTAATTAGGAAAACAATTTCGAATAGCAACAAACGAACGAAGATCATAAAACGATTGCTTCTAATGACAAGCGGCTGTTTGAGCGTTCGGTGCTATGGAAATATCTAGTAAATAGACGACCATTCTTATTCCATAGTTTCGTCTTTTTTATTATTGTTTTCTTCTCAGTTTGACAGGTTTTCGAGCGACAAAATATACAACACCTACAAATTAGAATAGAAGAACAGCAATATCAATAAATAATAAAACAACGATTATAGCTCCCTTTCTGGTGGATAGGGTGGGCATGAAGCGTTAGGGGTGGTTGTGAATGATGATTGCTTTGAGCGATGAAAAATGAGATTTTTGCAAAGTAGAAACTTATTTTTGTTACACATGACATTCATGTCTGCTGTCCACTAATGGCGGATTCAAATGTATCGTTTACTTAACTGCAATGAAAATGTGATGTTTAACCCTAACTTCAACCCAAAACACAATTCACCCCACAGCTGCAACCTCTCTTCGACAAGAATGCTTCGAAGTAAATTAAAGGTAGGAGTAAAATATATTTCTTAAAAATGAGGTTGTCAATTAAGCGTGCTTAAACAGCAAACCATGCCATTTTGCAAGTGTCGTTTCTTCGTTTCAAAACAACAAAAAACATGGCTGACTTTATTGCTTATGTGAAAAGTGTAACAACTTAATCTTTAACTGCATCTCCCAACAGATAATCTCACTTTTATTTGTATCGGAGTGTGATTTGATAATTAAAATAGAAGAATATCCCGTCCTAAATCGAGTAAAACTTATTCCCGAAACAGAACATTTTGACACCAGCTTTATATTCCCTTACGAAGGCTGAAATGAAATTATGAGGAGAATAAACCTATTTGGATTCGAATTCATGTTTCAAAATAGAAGGCTCACATGGGGACACCCTGTATGTTAGATTTGTATTGAATTTAATATATCGCCTTCAATTAATGCAATATGTGAACAATATGGGGAGATGTGCATGAAACAGATTATTTCGATGATATTTTCATGTTGAAAGAATGGATGAAATTTCTTAGATTATTACATGTAGAACAGTTGAATTATCAGATTCAGTTCCTAGAGGAAGGCTAAAAACGTGTGAGGAAGTAAAAACCAAAGATAGGTTAGTTTGAAGTCAATTCATAAAAAAATCATCGAACTCATGCCATTATGTAAAATGGACGTAGTAGTAATGATGATGATGATGATGATGATGATGATGATGATGATGATGATCTGAACAGCACTGGTTAGGTTTTTTGTTTACCCTGTTATTTGGTTAAATTCTCCTGAGTAATTGTGACTGTTCTTGTGGTAATTCAGCTCTTAGAAAAAATTGAAATTCTGAGAATCTTTCTTAATTGGTGTCTCATTACTGTGAATCAAATTTCATGCAAAAATTCTCAAATCAGAAGTTGCATCCATATCATGCCATTCCCAAATCTGAATTACTATTTTTTGACTTTGTTATAGCAACAGCAGCAGCAAAAACAAGGACAACTACAAAGTTAATATTATTAAGTCGATATTACTTGACTTAAATGCTTGGTAATGATTGGATCAGAATGCAATTATGGTTGTCTATATCAAATTTTGAACAAACTCTCTGGAAGCCGAGCACCTTTTCCTGAAACTTATATAAACAACCGCATATACATATGCTTTCCACACGAAGAGGGGCAGTGAAAAAGTTGCCTAATGAACTATAGTTATTCGAAACACTAACACACTTCTTCTTGGCACGCAAATGAACATTTCGGTAGCTTTTGTCTCATGGCAGCATCAGGATGTGAACATAACTTCTAAAGATGGCGACATTTCTAACCACGAACTCACATATAAAGTTTGTTATTTAACCAATCGTGGTTTAATTTGTTGATAAAAACTTGGGTTGAAATAAAAATAAGGATTCAATTTTAAAATCCTATTAAAATTCATTATGAGAAATCTAATATTTTAAGTTTACTTACTTCCAAGTAATACAAAACTTATGAACGCACTCAACACGCCAACCTGTGCAATACATTTTCCTTGTCCAGATTATGGCCTCATTAATAACATTTTCCTTGTCTTAACTTTGGAATTTTAGCATAACATTTTTTTCATTAAGGCACACAAACATTAAATAACTTATTTTTTCAATCCATTTCTTTTGTTTATTTAAAAAAATGTGAAAAAATTTTGATGAATTAGATTGGAGTAGAGTTTCCCATTAAAATTAACCTTTTGACAACTTTTAGATAGCTTCTCACAAATTTATGCTACACAATAAAGTTCAAATCGAAGCTTGAATATGGAAAGTCGATAAAGAAAAAAATGACATGTATAGCCCCACACATGCATAAAGAAACTTTGAATCAATATATATAAAAATGTAAAGTTGGTTCGTTCTAAAGAAATAAAACCATGTTTATACGTTACCAATTTATTTGAAATTTTCAGACAACCAATTTTTAGAGTCGAGGTATGTTTTTATGTTATTAAAATAAATTTACCTAATTAAAATTAAAATATTAAATAAAATAAATATATTTATTTATCGGTTCTGCGAATCTGTTCTGTTGATAAAACTGAACTTCCGGTTCGATTCATTTCACAGCCACGATTTGACGAAAGGTTTAATTTTCTGTTAACTCGATAAGTAAAAAAACAAAAACAAAAAAAAAAACATATTTCATTTGTTTATCTTCCAAATTTTTTAATTTACACATAAGGCCAAAAAAAAAAAAGTTTGTTGCTTGCTTTTGAGTTTTTTTTTTCTATATAAGATTACTCATGCAGAGAGTGATCCGTGCTGAAATAATGTTATTATTTAAAAAGTCATTCTTAACATGGGGAGGTAAGGATGTTTTGTACCTATTCTGTACTTTAACCTTACAATTGAATAAATAAAAAAAATTAAGAAAATCGTAAAACGTTATTTAAACGTGGAAATATGATTTAAAAAATAGCGCGGCTCTCTGCATTAGCACCATTTTTATTTATTGTTGTTGTTTCACGAATTTTCGGCCAACTATTCCTCTGGCCTTCATGAAAAGAAGTCCTTTTATAAATGTTCAGTAACTTTTTCCTTTTATTATTCTTAAAGAGTAAAACTTTTCTTATTCATGAAAGGAGTTAATCCTACGTAAATAAATAAATGTTTGTACACGTGACAAATTATCAATAAATTGTTTAGTTACTTTTTTTAAAAAATGTTTGTAAAAGTGCGAAAGGCGACGTTACGTTGTACAAACATTACTCCCATGCTTTATTTCTTATACTTATAGGTTTTTGGAATTTTTTTTCACTGGATTATTATTGATTGGACACTAATTAAACAGATTATTAAAAAAAAATGTAAAAAAGAAATCATTATTTCGACATTTGAAAGTGGTGCTGTGCTCACTTTTTAGTTACAACGTTCTGATAATTCAGTCACCCATTTTGTAAGCAATAAAAACGCGGTATATAAAAACCATAGAAAGTAAAAATAATGAGTCTCTACCGCATTTGTAAGTCAGAAATATATTTGTTTCTCAAAGAAAAAAAAATAGAGAGAACAGGACTTTTTTTAATTGTTTTCATGAAAATAAAGTTTCGAGATTTTTATTTTTTTTTTTTTACTTATCATAACAAAAAAAACACACACAGTTTGTGTGTGTGTTTTTTTTAAATTGTTTTTGTGAAAGGTGAGTTTTTTTTCAAAACTTTTGTTTTGTTTCTTTTTAATTTTTTAAAAGTATTATAAATTTCACTAACATGCTGGAGAAATGTTTAATAATTTGGTATTTTTTTAGATTAGGTCCACCTCCACAATTTTCCTTTCAATGACGACATTTATAGGTTTCCGAGTATGCTGAACACGCAAATTGCATTGAAATTTTGCGGAAATAAATAGTTGTATTATGCATTGTATTTTTCGGCGGCCATCTTTTTACGTGCACACGCGCCATAAACAAATACACACACGTAAAAAAGATGGCCGCCAAAGATTACAATGCATAATACAACTTTTTATATCTTGATAACTACTTATTTCTGCAAAATTTCGATGCGATTTTCGTATTCAGCATAGTCGAAAACCATTTCAAGTCGTCATTTAAAAGAAAATTGAGGATGTGGAGTGGAGCTAATCTAAAAATTTACCAATAATTTTTAATCCCGTACGCCTCCCGATACATTGCTTCGTCAACATGCGACCATTTTATATCTCCCGAAGACACTTCCGTATTAAAAAAAAAATAAAAAAATAAATAAATAAAAAGTGACCGATTTACCAGAACGTGGTAACTAAAAAGTGAGTATCCCTTTCAAATGTTGAAATGATTTTTTTTTTTCAATTTTTTTTCATAATCTGGTTAGTGTTCAATCAATAATAATCCAGTGAAAAAATTTCAAAAAACCTATCAGTATAGAAACTCCACCACGTAAGTAAATAAATAAAAAATGTTACGTGCGCATGCGTAGCAGTATCAGAATGTTTGTAAGAATTTTTGACACCCCTAACACGAAACTGCGGATACAATATAAACATCTCGGAATTTCTCTGTTAAAAGTGGGTTATTTATTTTATTTATGGATTATACTTCCAAAATAAACTATTACAGTTGTTTTAAAAGTAATAGAAATATTTTTTTTTTAAAACATTAATGAATTTCCCGAACTCAATATTTTTCAATTTTTAAACTCAATATTTTTCAATTTTTCAATTTTAAAAATCTTTCAAAATTTTTCTATTGATTCTATTTTTACGATATTTTCAGGGTCAATGTGAAATTTTATGTTCTTTCCAATAAATCGAATATAATATTTTAGACAAACGTTTTTTTTTTAATTCACGAACCCCCCCATTCCAATTTTTAAGTGTCTATTAAAAAATAAATACTTAATTTAGTAACCCGAAAGTAAATATTTAATTTACTCACAAATTGAAGAGAAAAGGTCAATACATAATATATTCAAATTTAAAAAAAAAATAGTGTTCTTTTAGAATTTTACCTGTAAAGTTTGAAGTTTAAAACCTTTTTTTTAAACCACGTTATTTGTTTTTTCTTTTTTTTTTTAATGGAACCTTGGTCCTTGCTCCTTTAATTGACAAAAAAATTAGGGCTTGAATTACATTTTTCGAGGAGTTATAAGCTTGGAAAGACAGGGGGTCGAATAATTCACGCTTCCCATTTTGTAAATGTCTAATAATAATTAATTTAGAACCCGATAAGTACATAATTATTTACTCACAAATTGAAGAGAAAAGGTCAATACATAACATAATATATTCAAATTTAAAACAAAAAAAAACATAGTGTTCTTTTAGAATTTTACCTGTAAAGTCCGAAGTTTAAAACCTTTTTAAAAAAAACACGTTTTTTTAAAAAAAATTTTTTAATGAAATCTTGGTCCTTGCTCCTTTAATTGAAAAAAAAAATTAGGGCTTGAATTGCATTTTTCGAGGAGTTATAAGCTTGGAAATATGGGGTGGAATTATTCGCTATTTTCACGAAATTTCTGACACTGCTACTAGGGGGGGTACTAAGGGAACGACCATTAAATAATTCTGCGGGTCGCCATGGAACTCAACGCCCAAGGAGTATCAAAATAGTTTTCATGATCTAAAGAAATTTTTTTTTCCGAAAAGTGGATGATCACTTTTCCATCTAAATTTAACTTAAAATGAGCACCCACTTTCTGGCCACCTGAGGAAGGGGCATTTATTTTCGTGTTTATTGGCTTAAAGGTTTTTTTTACAAGGCAGTTTGGTACGCGAATGCATATTTAACAATTTTCGTTTATGCTCACGCATAGCATAAACAAAGGCTACGTCTGTGAAATGGAAAATAGTCCCAGAGTTCAGGGGTTAATACCATGCAAAAGAAATCAAACAAAAAGACTTTTAAGCCAAGAAACACACAGAAAGAAAAAAAAATAGCATCCATTTTTGATATAATTTTCCATTAAGGGCTGTGTGTCTCACGTTCGTAAATAACAAAATTTTTTTTGTAGATTTTGGTGTGTTAAAAACGAATCTGCAAACCGTTTCCGTCACAAAAAAATAGTTTTTATGATATGAAGAAATTACTTTTTCGAAAAAGTGGCGATCACTTTTCCATGTAAATTTAACTTAAAATGAGCACCCACTTTCTAGCCACCTGAGAGAGGGGGGATTTTTTCCCATGTTTATTGGCTAAACAGCTTTCGTTTATGCTTACGCATAGCGTAAACGAAGGCTACGGCTGTTAAATGGAAAATAGTCCCAGAGTTCAGGGGTTATTACCATGCAAAAGAAATCAGACAAAAAACTTTTTAGCCAAGAAACAGAAAAATGCCCCTCTCTGAGGTGGCCAGAAAGTGGGTGCTCATTCTAAGTTAAATTTACATTGAAAAGTGATCACCCACTTTTCGAAAAAGTAATTTCATGAATGTCATGAAGACTTTTTTTTTGCTACATAAACGGTTTGCAGATTCGTTTTTAGCACACCGAAATCTACAATAAAATATTTTGTTATATATGAACGTGAAACGGGCCTTAAAGTAAAATAATACCGGAGTTTTTTTGAGCAGATTTGCCGTTTAGTTGTACAAATATCCTCACACCAGGTAATCACTAAAAGGGATTTTTAAAAGTCGTCACCTGTATCGAGCAAAAGTTTAAAACCACCGATTATATGCCAGCCTACATCATGGTAACATATATTGAGTGAGTTCCTAACAGTATTTTTAGTTTAAACTCATTTTCCCAAAATTTCCCCAAACTTAACATGTTCGATACAGTCTGCCGCCATTTGTATTTTTCAGATATACCGATAAACATTGAATGTTTTTGAACCGATTATACATTACATAAAAACACTAAAATCTTATCCAGTTAGGTAGAACACTTACTTTTCTTGCCTTTGATAACATTTATTTGTTATATATTTATTTTTTGACAACTTCTTTGTATCTGTGTTTAGTAATATAAACCCTTTTCATTTAATGTAACGTTTAGTCGGCTCGAAAAACAGTGTTTATTGGTGTATTTGAAAGCTACAAATGGTGGTGGACACTGTTGATTACTTTAAGTTAGAGAAAGTGAGTTAAAACTAAAAAAAACTATACAAAATACTGTCAGAAACCTATCCATTATGCCAGCCTATGTCATGGTAACATATGTTCGGTGAGTTTCAGACACTGTTTTGTATAGTTTTTAGTTTTCAACTTACTTTCCCAAACTTAACGTATTCAACAGAATTCGCGACCATTTCTGTTTTTTGAGCCAATTAAACATTTTACATTACATAAAAACACTAAACAATTATCCAATTAGGTAGAAACGTAAATTACCTTACCTTTGCTTTCATTTATTTGTTTTTGGACGACTTTTTCGAATCTGTGTATAGTAACCCCCCCTCTCCCCACCATCAACCAAATATTAATTACTAAATCACATTTTTTAAAACAAAAACAAAAAAGCATTTAGCGTTTCAACATTTTTGCTACGTTCGGCTTCATCCACTGATTGTTGGTCAAGTCCAAAACATGAATGATTGACAGAAACTCTCGAGGATCCAGATCAAATTCTGCAAGAGCACCATTTTTTTCAGTTTCGCCTTCTTTTTCACTTTTTGCAGTGGATTGCTGTACTAATATAAGAAACATGCATTTTCTCTTTTATTAAATTTTTCCATTACACCAAATTGAGCCACTGCAACGCGTGGCAGGGTACAGCTAGTATTTTATATAATAATAACATTTAGATACAATTAAAAAATAAATTTTAAGTCCTAGAAATACTAAGTTCAACATATTGCAGAATTAAAACATGTAAAAGCTGAATTACTGCTAAAAATGTCATAACAAAAGAAAATTCAACTATAAACCAGTGAAAAGAAAAACAAGAAATCTCAACTTAATTTGTTAAATAGAAAACTGGGATCATTAGCTGTATACCGTATAGATGGTTCAAAAAATTAATAACAAGATATATGTTAAATTTATGGCGCTCCAGTAAACGATACCATTTCCCCATAACAAAATGTAGACACAATCCAATTATATATATATATATATATATATATATATATATATATATATATATATATATATATATATATATATATATATATATATATATTCAGAATGTGAGAGATTATATAATTATTTCCAAAGCCAAATCTCGTCGCAGCTCACAAGACTTCTGACAGCCAATAAACCGATTCTCGATTTTCGTCCTCATTTGGGCTCATCAGTTAGACATATCTGAACTTGGGATTCGAAAACCGAGCTTCTTGCATGTGAGGTGAGTACTCTGCTAAATGAGCAAATGTGCCACACATAAGAAAGTCTATTAGCTTACACAGATTAATCGAACCATGGCGAAATCCAACTATGGAATGGACGTCCTTCATCTCGAACAAGGAATGTTGTCATTTCTTTTTTTTTACATCGTAGTCACCACTTATCAAGGCCCGGAAGCCACTGGGGGTAAGGGTTAATTATTAGTATTGAAGATTTGATAAAGTGTCTTACTGAAGGCGGCGGTTCATCAGGATTTGTTTATGTTGGACTTGAAGATATCCAAGTTGTAGTCAGGTGGGAAACAGACAAACGGACGATAGTTCCACAGGCGTGCACTTCTAAGAAACTTTGTTCATGGAAAGAAAGAAAGAAGCTTTGTTCATGGAATTTACGTTTTGATTTAGGCACATCCAACCAAGCTATAACCCAAGCTGATGTCTCACAAGTAGGAACTTCATCATGTAAGTAAAGGCTTCATCATGTAAGTAAAAACGTTCGAGGAGCCTTCCAACTGGCGGCACTCAGGTAATGCGATTTAATATGATTTGTAACATCATCTGAACTTTGGTGCTTGTTTATGAATTGCCTGTGTTGGTAACCGCCAACGGCACCAATAGCTTTTTCTGCAAAATTCGTCATCTGCTCATCGAAATGACGGTTGTGCAGTATGATACAATACATATGCAAATTTTGATGACGTTGTCATTTCTGAGTATCTGTGATTAGTCAGCAGAACTTTATGCAGATACAACCAAGACTTTCAGTAGACTTCTAGGTCAATCATGTATGTCACCTCGAAAGTGAAGTATAACGTTACTGTAGATGAGTTTGGGCGTAGTATGGGTGGGATGTGTATCAATATCATCTCAGGAGCATCCTCGTTCGTGTACAGGACTTTGATTAATACCGTCCAATTATTTACGATCATCGACCCAGATGTCTGTTCATATCCACCCAATAGCTGCTGTTTTCCCCGTCGTATTCATCTTTCTTGCTCTTGAACGCTCCATAGTTTCAGCACGCATCTGTTTTCTGGGCTTTTTGCTTTCTAGGTTTTGTAATTTTTTATGAACATGCTATATTTGGGAGCCATGCTGACGTCTATTCCACTGTCCCATGTGCTAGAATCGCCAGCTTGTATGTTGTCCTACAGTAGATTTGGAGTGCTCAACATCGAACCCTGCACAACATAGTTACCCTGAGTCATCATGTTGTCATAACTGTTTCTTGTTCGGCATCTCTCTCCAGCTGTGCAGCAACATCATCTGAAGTTTGGTGCTTGTCTGCGGTCATGATTTTTGTATTTGGCAGCTGGTTTTACCACATGGATAGCTGCACTATAACTGTATTTGTATTTCAGTAATTGCACATCGTTACCTGTCATGAGTTTGATATCTTTTGTTGTTGTTAGATATTTTCGCTATGCCCATCAGGTTTTTGTATCCTATGTAGTGTCCATTGTCGATGTATATGCCAAAGTAAGGCTCCGGGTTTGATATGAATACTTCCTAATTGTTCTTTGGTTAACTATTCGCCGCATATGATGTTGTCTATCATATATCCCATGTGTTTTACCCTGAATGAAGTTCCGCTCGCCATCGTCACTTCCCATTTTATCTGTGTTACTCATGTCGAAAGAAAGTACGACACAATCTAATCCACCAATTCCGGTTGAGACCAACCGAAGTGTCCTACATTGTGCATCATCTCCGTTTCAGAGTCGTACTGCGTAAAAGTACCCTGTGTGTCTATGGTCTTTATCATGTTTTTAAATCACCTTTTGATTATTACCTCTCTGATTCCGTTCCCCACCTCTGGTAGGAGACATCCACCGACGGACGGTCCCTGCCAATCGTTACTCTGTCCGTCATTCGACATATCTCTTTGATTCATTTCCATAGACAAATTAGTATGATAGTAGCAGCGCCAACACAGTTAGTGGGGTTAGTGTTTCTGAAATTTGAATCGAGTCCAAGATAGTTTTTAGCTCTGATAACTGGTCCTAAGTAATCCTGTTCCTTCAGAGTCTCTGAAGAATTGGGCATCGGCTTGTCGTGTCCATTTACGCTGGTTTCCGTAATTTAGGTTGTGATCTTTTGCCGCTGGTCAAGTTTGTTCACCGCCACTATGATACCATACTTTGTCTAAGTCTGTTCTGGGGCCAATGAATGTGTATCTTGGCACGGTAAATTCCCACCCAATCACTCATTTGTTGGAGCTTTTCACTTACGTCCACACCTTTCGACGATCATTGGCATACTGCTTTCGGTTTCACATTGCATACAGTGTCACATGATGTCTGGAATGTTGTAAGTCGGTCAGAAAAGTAGGTTATCGATGAAATTATTATATGGTAGAAAATGCTCAGTCAACATATTAATTTACTTTCTCGAATTAATTCAGTCTTGCAAGCTAACTATAGGTCCTGGACCATTGGTACTAATAATGCCCCACACTAAAACTGAACCTCCACCACCTTGCAGCGTTGAAACTGAGAACCTAGGATTAAATTCTTCATCTTTTCTCCGACGGACGTACTGCCTACCATCACTGTCTAACCTATTGAACTTGCTTTCATTGCTAAAAAGCACTTTTTACCAATATGAAGAGTCATGATTTTCATTGCATCTGGCGAAGTCCAGACGGCGCTTTCTGTTCTTTACAGAGATCATTTGCTTGCGTCTTGCAACATATCCTTGCAAATTAAATTCCTTTACTCTGTTCTTGACAGTAGAAAGAGAGCACTTTTTAACAAGATTGCACTGTTGTTGGATTTGTGGAGCTGTTTCAAATCTATTTCTTAGGCTACAGATCTTAATAGCATTGTCTTCACTGTTATAAGTAACGCTAGTATGACCAGATTTAGGGGCATCACGAACACTACTTTTTGGTGTTTTTGCACAGTCTTTCGTACCATTTTCACATCACATTTCAATCTGCGGCCGATGCTTTGTTGCCTGTTGGTAGTTATTGTAAACTGATTTAGGGACGATAATTTAAGCTGGTTTTAAGCGAATTTGTTGCTGTGGACTTTCTTTTTGCCTCCTCAATTGGAAGTTATTTTTTTTTTAGCTGATGTGAACACTAGAATATTTCAATTAAAAGTCAAATATGAACAGGTAAATTTATCAAGAATAAAAGACCAATCAAATGAGGTATAGTTTGTTTAAACAGTTACATTAAATTTAGCT
The DNA here is from genome assembly GCF_053919585.1 of Euprymna scolopes. Lineage (NCBI taxonomy): Eukaryota > Metazoa > Mollusca > Cephalopoda > Sepiida > Sepiolidae > Euprymna > Euprymna scolopes. The sequence goes on from NC_136516.1 coordinate 56,277,432, forward strand.
TAAATTTGCAGTTTTGGCAAAAATTACAAGTGCATACTTTCTTTTTGACGGCCTCGTATTTATCAAAGGCAGGTTTATATATGCACAACATTTTCTCCCTGTGACGGGCACAAGGGTGTGGTATGCTTTCTATGTCGAAACCTTACTGTGAAGGTATTACAATATAATGTTGAGCCACCACAAACAGGTTCCCCCCATAGAAAGCATACCATACCCTAGTGCCCGTCACAGGGCGATTATAATAGAGTTGCGCATCCTTGTTAAAGTGTGTTTGAGCTGAACACAACACAAAAAATATTATTCTTCTCCAGTGAATTGTGTTTCTGTCGAAGTAAAAATGAGCACATCAAGCATGAACCCTGAAATAAATGTTTGTGTTTCTACCAGTATTTTGTTTAATTTTCTAGTTTTCAGTGATTATCGAAACTCTAAATATATAGCCCTCTCATATCGGCTATTTTTCTTGTTCTAATATAACACTCGACACTACTTGTTTTTCTAACTGAATAATCACGTTTATATAAGTTAAAACACTAACAACTTAACCAGTTGAGTAGAAGAATAACTTATCTTGCATTTGAAAACATTTGTCATATATTTGTTTTTATTCAACTTTTCGCTTTGATGTAAAAATGTCCAACTATTCTATGGATAAGAATAGTTAAAATGTGTTTCATGTGCGAACAAGAAATATCAAAGCACAAAACGATTGACGGTGTTGATAGTTTGATGAACGATCGTTTTAAAAAAACGATTTCTGACATTCGAAAGCAACGTTGTTGGTTGCATATTTAAGTTACATCTTCAGCAGATATTTAATGTGCTGATCGATTCTACGGCGTCTCTTCGATTAGGACGAGCAAAACAAGGTCTCATTGATGCAAGTCAATAAGAGAACAAAAGACAACAAAGCAATTCAAAGAAAAATAACTATATATATCTACACCTCGTACAACAAGAATATTGCAGGAAACATCAAAAACTTCAATGGTGTTTCAGACAGAGTGACACAGCTCACTACCAGGATCAACAAGGATACCTCATTAACATCGTCCAGGTTTACCTTCCAACAACAGGCCATACTGATGAAGAGGTGAGGATGGTCTATGAAGATGTGGATAAATTTCTTTTTACCAGCAAAGCAAGTTACACCATCCTTAGTGAAGATTTCAATGCCAAGGTTGGAATAGGAAATACATTTGAATCAAGTACTGGTTCATACAATTATCGAACAAGGAACTGCAGAGGTGACACCATTGTAAACTTTGCAGAACACCAGTTAAAGATCATGAACATGTTCTTCAAGAAAAAAACAAACAGACGCTGGACTTGGATATTCCCTAATGGCACCACAAAGAATGAAATTGATTTCTTCCTTACCAACAGGCACCACACTGTGACTGATGTGTCAGGTTAAACACAGGGAGTGATCATCTATGATCAGACTGTCTCTTACCATAGACACCAAGCTAGATTAGAGGTGCTAGCAACACACTGACTACAACAAAGTGATATTAGAGATCAGCCGAGCTGCACTGGAAACAGCTGGTCAATACAAACCACAGAAACCCGACAAACTGTCTACAATTACAAAACAGCTGAGAGAGAAACGACAACAGATGAAAAGAGGCCGTACAAATGTACAGCACATCGAGTACATTGAGATATGCAAGACTCTGAGATGCAGAATGATGAAAGAAATTTCAAACTTCAATGAATAACAAATACTACAAGTCCTTGAAGTAAACAAAGGCATTAAATCTATCAAAAAAGGCAGCATCTCGGCAGAAACAACATCACCTATCTCAAAGAAGAAGATGGCACTATAACCGATGACTTAGATAGAATTGTTTCAAGGTGCAAAGAGTTCTATGCTAACCTCTATGCCACCAGACAATCAGAACACACTCCAACCTTTCATGCACTGAATAAAGCTGAGGAACATTCTCCACCCATCCTCCCATCAGAAATGAGAGCAGCTATTAAGCGATTAAAGTCAGGCAAGGCTGCAGGAGAGGATGGTGTTACTGCAGAAGTATTACAGAGCAGTGGTAAACCCATTGTTGAGATGTTTACAAAACTGTTTAATAAGTGCCTCTCCAGTGGAATAGTTCCAGATAAATGGAGGAATGCATCAGTAGCCATCATTCAAAAGAAAGGAGACACTACAGATATTAAGAACTATTGGCCAATCAGCCTTCTGCCAGTGACATGCAAGATATTCTCTCAAGTCTTGCTAAGACGTATGCTAGAGACATTAGACAGTCATCAACCGTGAGAAAAAGCAGGTTTCAGGGCAGGTTACTCCAGCATCGACCATATCCAGGCTGTCAGTAAACTGCAAGAGAAATCCAATGAATACACAATCCCACTGTGCTTTGCCTGTATCGATTATGAAAAGGCCTTCGACTCTATAGAGTTTCATCCACTGTTCGTGGCCCTTGAGAACTAAGAAGGACTCTACATACATCAATTTTGACCACTTAGCAGCTATTTTTATCGGTTAAAAATCAAATGGAATTTGTTTTACATGTCCAAATCTACCATATATAAAGTTTAAAGTATGTATACATAAAATTTACAAAGTAGTTCGATAGAGACCGTTCCTTACATAGAAAGATGGACTAGGTCACTTACATATATATATATATATATATATATATATATATATATATATATATATATATATATATATACAAGTTAGAAAAGCATTTCATCCGATGCATTGGGTGAAATGCTTTTCTAACTTGTATCTTATCTTTTTAAGATTATATTTTAAAACTCGCCTTCTCTCTATTTCAGTTTGTATTTCTCCTCACACCACAACTCATTTTTGCAACCCCTTCTTTGTATTATTACAAGTCTGAATATTCTCTCTGTTTCACTTTGTATTTCTCTTTATATCACAACTCATTTTTTGAAACTCCCTCTTTGTAATACAGGTCTGAATGATGAGAAAATCTGAATTTTTTTAACAAAAACTTTAAAATAACTTTTTACATTAAATTTTTTTAAACTTCTTTCAGAATACAAAATCATTAAAATTTAATAAGGAACATATTTCATATAGCTTTCATTAACAAATATTCAGTACATAACGAGAAAAATAGAGATGAAAATTTCAAAAGGAATGTATAACTGGTTACGGGCAATAGTAGTCCTTGCCAGCGAAAGTCTTTGTTATTGTTATTCTATTATTATTATCATTATTATTTAAAACATTTTGTGTCTTGCTCTTCCACACGAGGACTAATACTAGCAGGTCACTCGGCGTTTCCAAGTCTTAACATATGCTTAAATATGATAGTTTGCATATTTTATATTAATTATTATAAGGTCAATTTTCTATTGATATTATATTGTACACAATACATAGTGGCCCGGTTATAAAATACACTTAAATAGATTTCAGTTCATGCAGATTTCCTATTTATTATTATAGAGCCAATCCTCTATTGATTATTATATTGTACCTAATATATTGTAGTGACCACAACAGATTTTAAAAAATATATCTTCGATACCATCAGCTAGAATCGAAATCAAAACATTAAAATCTTTTTTGTTACCGTCTTATCTACGTCCGTATGCATATAAAACTTTAAAATATATAACTGAAATGTGTTTTCCATGATATCAGCGTTGTTTAAACTTTACAATAAAATACGTATGAGATACGATTGTAAGCCAAGTTACAACACAATATTTTGTAAAATAAACAAATATTTATTAGTTTTAAATTAATATTTCAATAATAGACGCTTTCTTCATAATTTTGTATATTTTTTTCCTCATCATGATGGTAGATGGAAGAAAAGTTAGTACAGAGTCCGCGTATTTGTTATCTGTGACGAAATATTCAAAAGCCAGAAGAATAGCTTGGCACACATGGTGCGAAATTCAGAGATGTGTTTTTTGTGATATAAACGTTGTTTAAATTTTACAATAAAATACGTGTGAGATACGATTGTAAGCCAAATTACAACGTAATATTTTATAAAATAAACAAATATTTATTTGTTTAAAATTAATATTTCAGCAATAGACGCTTTCTTCAAAATGCCTAGAAAGGGTCGATTGACAGCTAGTAAAAAGGAACGTTTTGTTGCAGACCTTGCAGAAGGTTTATCGCTCGTAGATCTAGCCAAGGAGCTTGAAAGAGATCGAATTGTCTTCATTCGTTAAAAATCCAAACATCAAATCAAGGAAGGACAAAAACACAAGAACGTCAGTTTCTGCTCGTGATGTTAGAAAAATTTGCTGTTAACTGATCAAGCAGCCCGATAGCAACAGTGCTGCTATATTTAACAAGACTGGAATATCTTCCTTGTCCAGAAAGACACGCTGCAGTGTCTTAAACGAAATTAAGCCTATAGCAAGACGTGTTTTAAACCAAACTCATAAGGAAACACGTTTGGCTTGGGTTCAGAAATACATGAAAACCAGGTTTGAAAATGTTCTTTTCACCAATAAGGTCAGAGCAACACTCGATGGACCAGATGGGTGGGCCAAAGTTTGGAGTTCTCTTGGATTCCCTATCCCTCATCGATTCTGTCGTCAACAGGGAGGTGGAAGTGTTATGTTTAGGGCTGGAATAATTTGCGATGAACTATTTTGAGTGCCAAAAGGTGTCAAACTGACAAGCCAGTTTTATATTTTATTTTTAAATGAGGATTTGTCACCATGGCTTGATGACCTTCCATTGGCACGTCACCGCAAATTAATTTTTATGCACGACAATACACCATCCCACTCAGCCAAGGCTATGACATTCTACCTTAGGCATTATTGGAGAAAATTTGATGACATGGCCACCTTGTTCTCCAGATATAAACCCAATTGAGCAGCTCTGGTAAATAATAAAGATGAAAGTTTATGAAGGGGGTGTTCAATTTTCGTCGAAGGATGAATTTTGGAGGAAGATTTTGGAAGTTTTCTATAGCATCACATCATCTCGAATTCGCTGATTGACATCATCAGTTGACGAGAGGCTATTCAAAGTGATTTTGAAGCATGAAAGTTATGTTGATAAATAAATATTTCCTTAAACAAAATACTGACAAATTCGTTCTTGTTTTTGGTTAATATTGATACTGGATATATTCTTTATTTCATATAAATAAAAATATCAAGTTAGAATATTGTTTTATTATCGAACATATACATTTTTAGACATTTGCAATAAAGTGATACACACTTAAAATTACCATAAAATAGATAAATTAGCATAACTTTCAAAATATTTGTTCAAATTCCACAAAAATCAGGGAAAGAATGCACCTTCTTATGTTGTTCCAGTGTACCAAATTTCACTCCTCTGCATTTCATAGCAATTTCAAAATTAAAAAAAAATATTGATCTGCAATAAAGTGATACATAGGGTTTAGTTTTATAATGGACTTGAGGGTTATAGGGTTTAAATTGTACATACACATAAGCAACAGTGTTATCATAGTTCCACGGATTGCATTTCCACAATTGACACGTATTACTTACTTGGTTAATATTAAAAATCAAAGAAGAGTCAATATCAGGATCTGTCGTCCTCTGGTTCACTCTGATGTGACAAACATTGTCACATCAGAGTGGACCAGAGGACGACAGATCTTGATATTGACTCTTCTTTGATTTTTAATATTAACCAAGAAAGTTTATATTTACTAGGAAGAATAAAAAAAGATATGAGAGTTGTAAAAATTACATTATGGAATGCAATTTAATTTTTTTTTTTAAGTTAGAAACAGAAAAATGGGGTTTATTCACATGGGAGTAAAATAGCAAATTGTATTAAGGTAAAAATGTAAAAGTAAAGTGGTTAATATCTTCTTTCCTTGTATGAGGGCCAGCTTTTTATTAGCTACTACATCAAAGTATAGGGAAGGTGCCATTCTTTTCCCAGGATTACTCCACTTACCCTTGATCCTTATTTTATACTGCTGAGTGCTTAGCAAGTGGCTATCAAGTACAACTTTTAAGTCTTTAGTATACCTCTATCTAGAACTGTGTTCATTAATGGACTCTGGCTCATTAGTGAACACTTACAATCATGCATGGTAGGAGTGTATATTGGATCATTTCCAATAGGCGTTATGCTTTGACAATAAAAAATATTCAATAAAAAAAATGGGAGCGAGTGATGTAATTGATATTGTATATAAGTATGGAATCAGCTGAAAAAACTTCAACTCCCATTCGACCTATTGTATTATACTAGTCAAGTCTGTGGACACCAATTGTTAGCTATGGTTACCATTTTATAGGCGCGAATCTTCCTATGAATGAAAACACTTTATCCTATAATAATTTGTGATGTAACGATTGTTAAAGAAAAGAAAGAAAACAAGGCTTTTCTATAAGACAATAATTGATATAACTACTAGCAGGTACCGTATCCCAGTGTTGCCCGGATGGAATATAAAAGAATGTGTTGATTATAAAAATATCCACACACAAAAAGAGTCATTTTCACTTTGGCGAGATAATTTGAATAAACAGGAACATGTTTTCATCCAATAATCTATAATGATTTGTGAAAAAACAATTGTTAAAGAAGAAGAAAAAAAAAAGTTTTTTTATAAATAAGCTATTCATATGAATACAAAAACCAAAAGACTGCTTCCATGTTCCTGCGCATCTTCTTAGCTATCATCCGAGATAACATCATTTCTATGACGATGATATCTCACCAAATCTAAAAGATCTTGTGTATACCGTTTTTATGTAATGATGTACAGATTCGTATTTGTTTTTATTTTACTATTGATCAATTATTTATTAATTTAAATAAATTGGTTGTTTGAAAATAACAAAAAAGTAATACACTGCGACTTTTATAACCCTTACAATATAGATCACATATTCATGATCAGTTAATAAAAATATGCTGTTTTTTATGTTGTAAAATTGAATGAACCTGAAATAGAGCAATTAACTTCACAGTTAGTGTAAGAAATGAACCCAACATCCGTATCTATTCATGTAGGTATATAGCATACATAGTTGAGTGTATGTGTTGTACATGTGTGGTGACTGAATCGATAGGTGATTCATACGAATGCTAAAAAGCACATGACTCTAATTGTGTACCTTCTTTCTTTCTCTGCTTCGTTGTGATTAATTTTCTTCATCACTAAACAAAAGCAAGTAGGTTTTCACATGAACGTGTGAATTCAAAGTATTTTCAACCAATGAAAAATATTCCAAACTCCCAAAAGTAACATTTTCTGAATCGCTTCTTGATGTAGAAATCCATCGTCAATCTACCATGAAGAAAGTGAAAAGGAAGAAAGAGTCAGCCGAACGAACAAGGAAAGAAAAGGAGAAACTTATGCTCGTCATTCTCACCCATTAATCCTTACTCTATCATATTTCATGGCCGAGAGTAAAAACTGTGAATTTGTCCTTTTGGTTAAAGGGATTAAGTATAGCTGGTATGTGTCAGTCGCCAATATTTTATTTCTTTTGGTGGTAACTGTGTATCTTCCCATGATAATAGTCAGACTCGGAGAGTCTAGGGGACAGGTGACAACAGGGACTATTTATATCTTACTTCCTGGGTGTCTGGAAGCTCTCTGTCTGCTCATCGAATTCTAAAATCCCCAAGATAGAATCATAAAGACTAAAAATATCTAGCAGATTTTTACTAAAGTCTATTAATTCATCCGGTGACCAAACAAGCTCAATAAGGTTGTTCTCCATCATGGCAAATATATATCGATGTTACTGTCTGCTAACGCTATGGATACCAGATAAACTAAACCATTAATTCCAAAATGAGTCGATATGCCATAAAACAGCAAAACATAACAATCAACGAATAATTTCCTATATGATTCAATATTAGGTGATCCTAAAACAAGGATATGCCGTAAAAAGAACAAAAGAAAAGCAACTAATCAACTGATCATTCCCAATGGAAATTATTTGCATGAAATAACGATCAAGAGAGTCAATATGAAGGAACGTTTAGAAAAAAAATTGTGCTTCAGCATTAAATTACCATAAAAGGGTGGATATGCTATAAATAGGGCTATAGCAGCGGTGAAGATGTTACCAACCCAAACCAACAACTTGACATGCCATGTTTCAGCCCTGTCGGTTTTATATTTTAATTAGATATGTTGTCAACCTTCATGTAATCCCACATGTGAGGACCTGATTATATCAGGGGAAAACAATAACAGCAAAAGCGACCAAACAAGTGGTTCACAGCGAGTCATACACACTGTCTTACAAAAGCCAATCAAAGAATCATTTACAATATGGATTGTGCATCATCGCAAAATAAACAAAAGGGTTGATCTGCCGTAAAATAGAAAAGAGACAGTGAGTGTGAGCAGAATCTCAGATTTTTGTTTATTTTTACAAATAAATCTGACATTTTTTCCATATGTACCCGTTTGAACTCCCGAATCCAAAGAAGCGACATCTCCCTTTCCGCCCTCCAAATTCCGCCCTCTTTTAAATGATCAAAAGAACAAGGGGAGATGCTGGCAACCATAAATGTCTCTCGGGTTATCAGAATTGGTAATAAGAAACTTTTAAACAAATCAAGAAAAATACCGATTCAAGAAATGTAACACTTTCCATCTGGCCCTCACTTTCTTTTCATTTCGGGAGGAGGAGGTGGAAAAAATAGCCACTTTATAAATTTGCTCCCTTTTAGGGGTAAATCAGATTCCGACACGTTTTTGCTTCCCTTTCCAACCTCTTAACCACCCAAAAAGAAGAGTCAATTAATTGTATTTAAATTTCTCGCCTGTTTTAAATTAACCATGCCTTTAAAAAACAAACAAAAGATTATCATGATATAGTTAACTATTTTTACGGAGCATGTATATGTGTGTGTGTGTGTATGTGTGTGTGTGTGTGTGTGTGTGTGTGTGTGTGTGTGTGTGTGTGTGTGTGTGTGTGTGTGTACATATAAAGACTTTCTAAATGACACATTAGAATGTATTTCAGAATTGTTTTCTCTTTTTGTTTTCTTCTCAGTTTTCCTTTGGTGATTTAGTTTTAGAGGAAAATATTGAATTGCTTAATGAAGTCGATGTATACGAGAAAAAATATTGAAATTTTAGTAAGTTAACATTTTTAATAAACTAAAAAATACCTACCCGAAGACGGATAACAGTAATCCTCCCAACAGAACATGTTTTCACCATTTTTAAGTCACTTTATATTGTGTCTGGAATCATTAAAATTTTGATTAAAATTCGTTATATAATTATGAGCTTAGAACATGTCTACATTTTAATGTTTGAGCTTAACAGGTTTTAATAAATCGGAATACAAGGAATCTTGCTTAATGACTGTGGATAAAATTTATTGTAGATCTGATATTCGAATTTCAGATAAAAGTTATGCTCATATTATGCACTATAAACCTGTTCAAATATTCTAAAGTAACTGAAAATTAGTGAATCTTTATTAATCTTTATTAATGAGTTTTTTATACCGATGATTAAAATTTCCCAAAGATGTAAGGTATCTGCGTTTTTACAAAAGGCGTTACCCCCTTTTTTACCGCCTACGCATTAAATAAATTAAACTAAATATAGTTCACATTTGAATCTCTGATTCTTAGTAACTGCGTTCCAAAATTCCTAATAATTAATATAGGAGTGAATCATGCAGAAATATATATATATATGTATATATATATATATATATATATATATATGTACATGTGTGTGTGTATAACTACTTCATTTAATCACATAAATTAATATACGAAAGTATAATTTTATGTGTAAACTAAGTATTTAATTTAACAGTGCTCAATAAATAGGTAGAGCTAGGTAGTAAGTTAGAAAAATATATATATGGCAATTAAGCTACACAGAATATTCTGCATTTCATCCACATTAGAATTCGTCAGACTTAGCCTGACGAATCCTAGTGTGGATGAAACGCGGAATATTCTGTGTAGCTTAATTGCCATATATATTTTTCTAACTTATTATATATATATATATATATATATATATATATATATATATATATATATACAAAAATAATTATAAATAAATAAATATATATATATATATAAGTATACACATACTGATCTTTATAAAGATAAAGATTACTATTTCATATATATGTTTATATTCTAAAACAATATATTACGCATTTGCTTCAATATTTAATTTATCGGTGTTGAATACTCGAGTAAGGATTCGTCGTAGTATAAATAAAGACGTATTGAAAGAGATTTATGCAGAAAGATTTTGTTTTATTTCTGACAAATAAGCTAATTGAATGAATTTACATTCTAAGATATTTTTATAGTCAAACAGTGTCCACTTTAACCTCCAATCAATTGGATAACTGTAGTGAAGTAGAAAAAAAAGAAATTAAAAAAAAATATATAAGACACAGCTGTTCCTTCCAAAAGGTCGAGCTCTTCAACGTCCAAAAATAATTCACCGTCACAAAAAGAATTCGCCGTCACTTCTTCCAACCGTCGTTTCACTCTCTGCGCTCTTCACGCCTGCTTTAAAAAGCAAAGTACCGTTTATATGCTGCCCATTTCTCCACTTATGCAAATTGACTATCAACCAGAGCCATCTAGTTTTCCATTTCTCCAAACAGCCAATTTGACAAGGGGGACAACTCAAACCACAATAACTTTATCTCCTCCACCTTTATACCACAATTGCTACTCGTTTCCATCATCTGATGCAATTTCATTCCTTTTGTTTGCAGAGATTTGAACGCTTTCTAAGTATGTATTAAGAACGAAATATGCTCATCAAAACAATTGAGTATTAGTTTATAGATTTCTATTTGCTTATCTTAATAGTGTCTCTATTTTGTTTGGTGTTGTAAAATGACTCTCTTAATGATTTCTCTTGTTATCCTTGCGAATATATTGAATGCTGGGTGCCGTTGTGAGTGCAGTTCTATTAAAGTAAGATCAGAATTCTGCTAAATGTTGCCAGTATCGAAATTGTGAGTCATTTCTCACACAATTCTCACACTGTAAGGGGTAGGATGTATAGCAATAGTGTTACGTACCTAATGCTGTATATATCCTATTCACCCGTTTTCAGTGTAATGGCAAAGTAATGATCAGCTGGATATGAAATGTTGGGTCTGAGCAGATGTAACATATCACTCCTGAAACCCTGACAGTACAGCTGAATACACTAAAGCTTGATAAACTCTGACAATCACTCGGCTACGCTGACTCTTAAATAAGAAAATGCAACGACTTGGTAGTAAAAAAACGAAGGAAACTTGGATGCAAAACACCAGCAAGGAATTTGATTTGAACGCAATCAATCCTAAAAACCGTTAAGCTTGGAGACTGAGATTTCCAGCTGTCAGAAAACGTAAGGTCATAAAATAATGAAATGGATCATGCTGTTCGGTATTTTTAACTAATGTTTTCAGATTAAATTTTTAACTAATGTTTTCAGATTAAATTTTTCCACATTAATTTTTCAGGTATTGGAATGATTTTTATTATTTGTAGAACAGAGACAGGTATGCAATATTACGACGGGTTGGAATTTGGTTGATTGTTCAGGACCTATTTATCTCCAATCTAATAGATTCCATAGTATCAACTAAGCCCCAGCCACTGGCCCATCACTGCAATGTTGCATTCGTATATTTGTTCAGCAAGTAATTTAATAGAATGTACTTTGATGAACTTATTGCACTTGTACCACCCGACTATGTATACCTGACTAATCCGTCTAGCAACAAAAGCTCACCCCTTTGCTGTTGAAGACCCTTGATGTCAGAAAGTCTTCTACTCTAATAGCTTCTTTGTTCAGACTGCTAGTCTTTGGAGTTCCTTCCTTGTTTCCTGCTTCACTGATTGTAATAACCTGTAAAAGTTTAAAAGTAACGCGATCAGACACCTTTCCCATCTCTTCACATAGTGCTCGGTAGTTATGGTCTGAAATAGTAGTTCCTTATGTCCAAATAACAATATGCCTTTTTTCGTGGTGAACAAGAGAGAAAAATATAGTGCTTAACCAGATGAGTTTTGGATTCAACACTGGATTTCTTTTAAATTCTTTGATGGTCGATTGACCTGTTTCTATGGACATACTTCTGAACAATATCACGTGACCTGTTTATTCAATCCACTTACTGGAATTTTGAATTAATCTTATTTTAATTCTGTTATATCTCGAATTTCACACAAGCTATACGATTCTAAGAATTTTGTAAAAATATTAAGAACTAAAGATTTCGAAATGGTTTACTTTCGATTCTGCAATGGAATTATGACGCCAAAAACAATGCCCATCGGCCATTCTGAAGATTAAATGGTTCAACCGAAATCTTTGATTATGGAATAAATTTCAAACCGACATTATTTATTCCTGCTCATGGATATGAATGGCACTTGATGTTTTCACAAAGTGTGCGGTAGTGGGTAGGAGCGTTCAAGGCGGAGTTAGAAGATGGAGAAGAAGAGTGAAATGGTAAGACACATAGAGGATTTAGAATCATCGACATTAATTTGTATAACGAAATAAAAATACAAATATCTAAAAACAAAAAAAAAAAACAGAAAGTAGAGAAATATTCACAAATGTCTTGACTCGATTGTGATTTTCCAAGAAAATAAATTGATGAGAAATTATTAGAAATTGCAAAGAACTTAGTGTGGGGTAGGATGACCGGAGAAGGTGCTCATGGCGGCGGTGGTTAGCCGGCGGGAATTAACTGCCATATTGGTGTCAAACGCGGAAGAGTCTGGAACTTATAATATGATTAATGACTACAATAACGGAAAAAGGAAACATTGGAGAATTGTGTAGAGATTCCACTTTGCACACCCGGCACCAAGTAGAAAACGATGTTACTCAATTAATTGGATTCAAACATAAAACACTCCGATGACTGGCCCTCTTCAAACCCACCAGAATCTGCATAGAGAGGGTGGGGTAGGATATTTTAGGTGTGGTCTTTCTTTTGCTCATATGAGCTATGAAATTACAACATTAATAGAATCAGAATTTAAATATGAATTGTGGTTTCGGACATATTGACAGTTTAATGGGTCATATATTCCACGTTGTGTTGATAAATGAATATGAATTAGACATTTTTGGATTATAAATAAATCCGTTATTTGAACTAGAATAGCACTCCATAGAGTGCATACTTCCACCAAAACTCCAGGTAAAACTTTTTGATTCAATAGAGTCTAACCAATTCACACACACTCTATAATTAAGAGTATGCATACGTAGTGTTGTGGTGGTGGTGCAAAATAGGAAAAATGAATTGTTTTGAGGAAGGAACGAACAACGCGTTTATTTGAAATAAACGAACAGGAATTTATTTCGTGAAGAAACAAATGAAAGAAAAGGGTACAGCACGTGTTTATTTTGGCGTGCGTCTCTCGCCGTTAACAGGTGAGAAGGAAAGTCTATAGTTGGAGAGAGAGAGAGAGAGAGAGAGAGAGAGAGAGAGAGAGAGAGTGAGAAAGTCAATCCAGTTTGGCATGCGTCTCTCGCTGTTAGCTGGTGAGAGGGAAAGTCTATTGTTTTAGAGAGGGAGAGAGAGAGCGAGAGAGAGAGAGAGAAAGAGAGAGAGAGAGAGAGAAAGTCAATCCAGTTTAGCGTGCGTCTCCCGCTGTTAGCTGGTGAGAGGGAAAGTCTATTGTTGTAGAGAGAGAGAGAGAGAGAGAGAGAGAGAAAGAGAGAGAGTGAGAGAGAGAGAGAGAGAGAAAGTCAATCCAGTTTAGCGTGCGTCTCCCGCTGTTAGCTGGTGAGAGGGAAAGTCTATTGTTGTAGAGAGAGAGAGAGAGAGAGAGAGAGAGAGAGAGAGAGAGAGAAAGAGAGAGAGAGAGAGAGAGAGAGAGAATGAGAGAGAGAGAGAGAGAGAAAGTCAATCCAGTTTAGCGTGCGTCTCTCGCTGTTAGCTGGTGAGAGGGAAAGTCTATTGTTGTATGTAGAGTGAGAGAAAGTCAATCCAGGTTATGGAGATAGAAAACGTGTAAAGTGTACGTACTGTCTGTTGATTCTTGCCCCCACACATTGTAGCAGGTGACGTGAGGCGCGCGGGCTCGCGCGCCCCGAAAGAGGCCGTTGGTCCGTCGACCGCTTAGCTGGAAATCGAGTCGAAAAAAAGGGTTAAACGGCTAAGGTCTCTTGCTTTTATAGTTGTTTCTGGTGGTCTTTTGCGCATGTGTGGATTTCCTTTCAAAGGAAGTGATGTTGTCCATGTGTGCGTACGTGTGCGCGTATGTGTGCATACATGTGTGTATGTTAGCGTGTGTGTGTATGCACATGAATGTGAGTGTATGTACGCGAACGTGAATATATCTACGTGTGTGTACGTGTGCGCGTATGTGTATGACAAGAAAAATGGCTTGAGATGTGAACGCGTGTTTTTGTGCGAGACTAGAAAGGGCTCGTACAGTAGATATTCCCTTTATTTGTTTACTTTTGTTACGAATTCAATTTTATATATGAAAGAACATGTTTTCTTTACAACTAATTGTCAATGATTTTCTCTTCACTAAAGTGATATATATATATATATATATATATATATATATATACGTATATATACACATATATATATACATATATATATGCATATTCTGCGTTTCATCCACTCTAGGACTCTTTATGCTTATGCGCCTGATATATATATATGTATATATACGTATATATATATGTATATATACGTATATATATATGTATATATACGTATATATATGTATATATACGTATATATATATATATATATATATATATATATATATATATATATATCAGGACCATAAGCCTAAAGAGTCCTAGAGAGGAGGAAACGCAGAATATTCAGTGTAGCTTAATCGCCATATATATTTTATAACTTACTAACTAGCTCTACCTACGTATTGAACACTTTTGAAGTAAATACTTAAAGTTTACGCATAAATTTATACTTTCGTATATTAATTTTATGTGAGTAAATGAAGTAGTTATATATGTATATATATATATATATATATATATATATATATATATATATATATATATATATATAGTAATTTATAAAATATATATGGTGATTAAGCTACACTGAATATTCTGCGTTTCATCCACTGTAGGATTCGTCAGGCTTATGCGCGAATTTTGTGGTTGCTTCTTGTTTTTATATATGTTGAGGATTTCTAGTTAGCCAATCAGCTTTCTAGTATCCACCGCGCCCCCTCCTATCAGCCAATGGGCATGCATTTTATTTAACAAAGGATCTGTTTTAGAACTAGGTTAGTGGTTTAAGGTAGATCTTTTCCCTCCTTTTTTAATATATATATGAATATACCTATGTGTACACACACACATGCACACATATATACATATATATATATGTATACATATATGTGTGATCGTTTATGTATATTCATGTTTATTTAATTTATTTATTTGTTTGTTTTCTACTGTTATTGTTAGTTTTAAAGCTATTTTGTATCGCTATCCTAGAGTAAGTTTTATTTTGTGAACACAGTTGTTTGCTATTTCTCGTCTACAGTTTAATAGATTTTGAGGTTCTTTAAAGTACAGGATAGCAAATTTTTCATGGAGGCATAATTTACATGAGTCGTCTAAATGTCTGCACGTGGTAGCTTGTCTCATTATTTTCCATTCGACTACCGGCGAATGTCCGCTTTCTTCGAGTTCCCAGTATTTATTCGCTAGTGTTGTTTTTATACGGTGTTTTTTATTTTTGAAGGTACTTTTGTGGTCATAGTATCGGGTTTTAAAATCTAAGGAAGTCATGCCTATGTAATATTTCTTGTTATTCAGGTTTTCTTTCGCAAATATTGTTGCTTGATAAACTACACTTTTTGTTAGACATTTATTTTGAACTTGGCAAATTGTGCGGTGTCTACAATTGCATTTATCTTGTTCGTTATTAGTATTATTATTTATGGTATGGTTGTTCTTGTCCGGGGTTGGTTTGTTATTATTATTATTGTTATCATTATTATTATTATTATTATTATTATTATTATTAATATTTCTGCTAGTGTTGGTTTTATTTCTGTCATGGTGTCTACTTTTTTATTGTTTATTTTGTTGTTGTTTATATTGTTTTCATTTAGTATTTTGTTATTATGTGCTTTAATTATCATCTCTAAATTTTCGCAACAACTGTGAGATAACTTCAAGGTATTTTTATTGAAGATTTTGTGTAAGGGGTTGGTTGCGGGCAAGTGTTTTTGAATAAGATCTAGAAATTTCTTGCCAAGTTTTGTTTTTAACATTTGATTGTATGGGGCCGTATACCAAATTATAGTTCTTTTTCTTCTATTTTTAATTTTATTATAGTTGTTGGTGTTTTGTTGCTTATATTTGATATCGATATTTTTGTATCCACAATTTTTTAGGGCTGTTTCGTAGATATTGGTTGACCTGTTAAATGCATTTTCATCGCTTGAGTTATTACTGAGTCTACTTACGATCGAGTTAGGAATGTGTTTTATAATTGATGGTGGGTGGTTGGACTTAGGGTTTACGTAAATTGGAGTAGCGTTATCTTTTAAGTACGGTTCATATGTGTTTTTATCTAAGTTTAACGTGACGTCCAGGAATTTTGTTATTTTTATGTTAGCTGATACGTCTGCTTTTAGGCCTAATTTTTTCATTTCTTTGTGTATGATTTTCTTAAAGTTTTCTCCCTTGACTTTGTTGGAGTTTTTTAAATAACAAGAAATATTACATAGGCATGACTTCCTTAGATTTTAAAACCCGATACTATGACCACAAAAGTACCTTCAAAAATAAAAAACACCGTATAAAAACAACACTAGCGAATAAATACTGGGAACTCGAAGAAAGCGGACATTCGCCGGTAGTCGAATGGAAAATAATGAGACAAGCTACCACGTGCAGACATTTAGACGACTCATGTAAATTATGCCTCCATGAAAAATTTGCTATCCTGTACTTTAAAGAACCTCAAAATCTATTAAACTGTAGACGAGAAATAGCAAACAACTGTGTTCACAAAATAAAACTTACTCTAGGATAGCGATACAAATAGCTTTAAAACTAACAATAACAGTAAAAAACAAACAAATAAATAAATTAAATAAACATGAATATACATAAACGATCACACATATATGTATACATATATATATATATATATATATATATATATATATGTATATATGTGTGCATGTGTGTGTGTACACATAGGTATATTCATATATATATTAAAAAAAGGAGGGAAAAGATCTACCTTAAACCACTAACCTAGTTCTAAAACAGATCCTTTGTTAAATAAAATGCATGCCCATTGGCTGATAGGAGGGGGCGCGGTGGATACTAGAAAGCTGATTAGCTAACTAGAAATCCTCAACATATATAAAAACAAGAAGCAACCACAAAATTCGCGCATAAGCCTGACGAATCCTACAGTTGATGAAACGCAGAATATTCAGTGTAGCTTAATCGCCATATATATTTTATAAATTACTAACTAGCTCTACCTACGTATTGAGCACTTTTGAAGTAAATACCTAAAGTTTACGCATAAATCTATACTTTCGTATATTAAATTTGTGAGAGTAAATGAAGTAGTTATATATATATATATATATATATATATATATATATATATATATATAATATGTATTAGATACGTTTGAAGCCGAAACAATGCATTATTACAAATAAACAGATATTTATTTTGTTTGAAATTTATATTGGAATTCATAAATATATTCCGAAGGTAAACTTTATCTTCAGTATCTTTTTTTTTTGCCATGTTGTTGTTGGAGCATAAAATCATTATGTAGAAGTCCGTTTGGTGTTTTCATGGTAGTCTTTTCAAGTGTCGAAACGGTATTAGATAAAATTAAATAGATACGTTTCGGCTTCAAACGTATCTAATACGTTTTTCATTTTATTCAAATTCAACCAACGCTGCTATAACAAAAATACAAACGTATATATATATATATATATATATATATATATATATATATATATATATATATATATATACGTTTGTGTTGAATTTGAATAAAATAAAATACGTATTATATATATGTGTGTGTGTGTGTGTGTGTGTGTGTGTGTGTGTGATAAAGGCATAAATATCCGACAATAATAATAAAAATGGAAAAAGAAACCAAATGTTCTTTTTCTTTTTCCATTTTTTATTCATATATATATATATATATATATATATATATATATATATATATATATATATACATGTACATAGGCATCACCACTTATCAAGGCCCAGAGGCCACTCGAGGATAAGGGTTAAGAGTGTACAGTAGTCAATTGGGCAATATAGTAATCGTTAGTAATGGAAATTTGAACAATGTTAACTTAAGTGGAACGGCTCATAAAGAACTTGTTTACGTTGGACTTGAAGACAATCAGATTGTAGTCAGCTGGAAAGCAGGAAAACGGAAGACAGTTCCACAGGCGTGCAGTTTTAAGAAAGAAGCTTTGTTCATGGAATCTACGTTTAGGTTTAGGCATAGTGGTGGAATTATTGATAGTGTTTTCAGCTAGACGAGTGTTCCTCGTGAAAGTTTGGCGAGTGGGGAACCATAGATTGAAGCTCAGTCAAACACTTGCCATGAAAATAACGATAAAGCAAAGAGAAACTCGCAACATCTCTGTGAGATAGAGGTTGCAGGGAAGAAGAGAAAAGGACATCTCCTACGAGGCTACGAAGTCTATTTTGAACTCTATCAAGGCAGGACAAGTCCTTTCTAGCAGCTCCTGCCCAGATGTGGCAACAGTACTCCATCCTAGGACGTACCTGGCTCTTATATAGATAGAGAATTGCATCAGCAGTGAGATACCTACTGGATCGATAGAAGGACCCCACCATTTTTCCAGTGGCCTTGGTAACAGATTTGATGTACGTGTTCCATTCAAGATTAGGAGTAAAGGTCAAGCCCAGAAGCTTGTCAAAACATGAGGCCTCACTAAGACGAGAGCCATTCATTTCGATGATGCAAAGATAAAAACTTGGTTTTAGATGCATTAAAAGTTACCAGCCACTCCTTTCCCTATTGTACCACATGCTCAAGAACAGAGGAGAGAGAATCGGAGAGAACTTGGTCGTTTATGGTCTTAGATGTGCTAGCATAGATGGTAGTGTCATCAGCAAAAAATGTCTACGAATGATGTAAGGATGTGATTTGTAAGATCATTAATGTAGATCAGGAAGAGAGTTTGGTCCATAATGGACCCTGAGTGATTCCAGCATTAATACTGTAAGCTTCTGATTTTTGCCCATCAACCACTACTCTTATGAACCTATGAGAGAGAAATGATTTTATAATTGAGAAGGCATTTCTAACTATACCATAGCTGGAGATCTTGCCAAGTAAACCTTTATGACATACTCTATCATAGGCCTTGGATATATCAAGAGCAATTGCCCTAGAAAAGTTGCCTCAGTCGAGAGGTTTGCTAATCCTATGAGATATAAATGTAAGCACATTTGCTGTAGATCTAGCAGAATGGAAACAATATTGCGTGTCACTAAGAAGGTTATTTTTGCTGAGATGGTTGATTACTTCTGTATTTAACACAGATTCCAGCAACTTACTCATGACGCACAGGAGACTTATTGGCCTGTACTGAGAGGAAGAGGAGCAATCACCTGAATTCTTTAATAGAGGGCATACTGATGAGATTTTCCAGGGTGATGGGAAGCTATTCTCCTTAAGACAACGTTTAAACAGTTTTGTAAAGATGGGCGCTACTTCTGGTTGAATTTGTTTGAGTACTATAATTGCAATCCCGTCAGGGCCGGTTGCTTTACTGGAATCAACGTTTTTTATTAGCTTGGCAAAATCACGTACAGATAGTTGTATGTCGCATAGTGTGTTTTCTGATACAGGAGGAAATATTGGGGGTTGGCAGCCTTCGTCGCAAAGGGTAGAATTAGCTGCTAAGTTCTTGGCAAAGAGTTTAGCTTTGTCTGATGCTGACGAGATTACCTTAGATCAATTGATGATAGTTAGGATAGAACACACACTTCTGTTCAGGATCCTGTTTGCTATTTGCCAAAACTGGTGGGAACCAAGCCGCTGGACGGACAGAGCATACAACTCTCTTGCGTTCTTTATTACTTTCTTACAATGGTTACTGACAGTCCTGAAAGCGGCTTTAGTCTCAATATATCTATTATGTTGAAAGCAATGGAAAAAGTGATTTTTATGCGCAATGGCAGCAGCACATTCTGGAGAGAACCATGGCTGGCTGTTAGGTTTTTGCTGGAACTTTTTCGGGAGTATGAAATGGTATATACCTACAATTAACCATTCCGTCAGGTCTGATAGTATAGAGGACACATCCTTTTTAAACATGGAACGCAGAGGTAGATCTGGTATAAATGAACGGAAGCTATCCCAGTCAGCCATATTGTATCAATATACTGTACGACAGAAAGGTATGTCTGAGGACTTATTACATTGCATTTTTATCTTAAATGATAGAACATAATGGTCGGAAGATCCAAGTGGAGACGAACGGAAACTGAACATAGTTCAGGGCAAGTTGTGAGAAAAAGGTACACACGGGTGGATTCATGAACAATCTGAGTGAGGTTAGAAGCAATTGATAAATCATGACAGAACCTCCCCTCATCATCTGTCGTGTTTGAGTGGGTTACCCATCCCACATTGTGAACATTGAAGTCTTCACATATGTGAATGTTAGCTGAAGGATAAGCAGATAGGACGTGGTCAATTTTCTCAGATATGCTTTTAAAGATAGTAACTCCGTTGTTGTGGGGGCGATAGAGAGTAAATATAAACGCAGCAGTGTGAATAAGTGCAACCCAGAAGCACATATAGGGCAAGTTAGGATTTTCTCTGGAGATGTCCCTACCACATGGAAAGCCATCTTTTATATAGGCACATATTCCATGCGCATGGCGATTCTGAGGGTCAGATTTGGAAGTTAATTTAGAGTATCCTTTAATTACGAACTCATCTAGGGAAACGGTCTGTCCAATTCCAGTTTTGCTTAGAAATAATAGATCTGGTTTAGTCTCCTGTAATTGGGTTTCAACCTCTGGAAGGTTAGAACGTAGACTCCTGATGTCGGAGAAGGAGACATGGTAGTGGGGGTCTAGGTTGAAAGTTGGAGATCCGGGTTTAATCGTGTATTTTTTCTTGAAACTTGTCATGATGGAGTTTTGGGATTTGTGGACTAGGTCGGCAGACTTGCTTAGAGCAGGACAGAGGGGGAAACTAAGAGAGAGAAAAACATGAAGAAATTTATTTTTTTTGTAGCACATGAAAAGGTAAAGCCATAACAATTACCCATTAATATTGCGGTCCTGGATATGCCCTTAAACTATATCCGATGGTGAAGCCACAGCTTGCGGATTTTAGGGAGAGTGGAGCCACCCTTTAATTGCCATTGCTCCCAGATCGATCCACTTTGACCCGGAGTGGTAGTACCTGTTAGGGTCCCAACTATGGGTTTAATAGAAACTGACTTGACAAAAAAAAAAAATATATATATTCTATTAAAAAACTTTTCTTCAAAATCACTAGATTCGGCATTAAATAACCTGAAAAGGGTTGATATGCTGTAAAACAAAAACAACCACTAATATTGCATCGAGAGACCCCACCAGAAACTACTGTATGGTCCAGAATCCATTCACCAATACAGCAGCCCCAGTACTTTGCACCTGCTGATGGGACAGCTTCCTTAGTGGTTAGTTCAAGGTTCGGGTCCCTGACTCTCAGGCGGATAACGTCAGCTCAGATAAACGGTTACCTCCAGCACCTTACTAGTGACATGGCTACAAGGATAGACATAGAAACAGAAAATTTCCATCTCTGGCGACTGTTCGCGCAAAATACTGCCAACCTAGAATACAGCTTTTTCTTCACTCATCGTCAGAAAAATCACTCCTTAAAAAATAAGGACTGAGGGACAAATAAAGAGAAGAGAGAGTAATGGGAGCTGCCGATAACGCATCCACAATGCGTTCTTTACTCTCCATAAAAAATATTATTGTATTAAGTATTGTACTAATAAAAGTCCAATTGGCGTGTTTAAGGGAAAGTATGGTGATAGACTCACGAACTGAAAATGAATATAATTGCCAAATCTATTCATGCAATCAACATTAGTAGATATAATAAACCACATTTATGGACAGGAAAAGCTATTATGAAATAAAACAATAAAAAAATAAATTAAATACTAAAATAAAATATAGTTATTAGCATTTGAATCTAAAAAGATAAAAATTAAAATTAATATAGCAACGGCTTATCTCGAAAAGACTTCCATCTTCAAAATGCAAACTGTTGAAAGAAAATTAGCTTTAAAAACATTAGCGTTCCAAAGACATTTTTTAAAAATCAATCTTTAAAAAAAGCGTGATCGTATTCTGAACTTCGGCCAGTGACGTTTTAAGAAATTGCGAGATAAAAGGAAAGCGGGGTGAGTCTTCCCAAATTTAGCAAGTGGCGTTTTAAGAAATTCCGACATAAAAGCAAAGCAGGGGAGGTCTGCAAAGAGAATATAACTGAGTCTACTTTATCTTAAAAATCAACTTGGTAGATACAATAAACAACATTTATGGACGAGAACAGCTATTATTAAATAAAACAATAAACAAATAAAAATATAAATTAAATACTGAAATAAAATGTAGTTCTAATATTTCAATCTAAAATGATACAAATTACACTTATTATATATATATATATATATATATATATATATATATATATATACAATATAACTACTTCATTTACTCGCATAAATTAATATACGAAAGTATAAATTTATGCATAAACTTTAAGTATTTAGTTCAAATGTAGTACGTAGTTAGAGCTAGTTAGTAATTTATAAAATATATATGGCGATTAAGCTACACTGAATATAGCGCGTTTCATCAATACTAGGATTCTTAGTACACATATATATATATATATATGTATATATATATATTCAATATATATATATATATATTCAATATATATATATTCAATATATATATAGTCAATATATATATATATATATATATATTCAATATATATATGTTCAATATATATGTTCAATATATATATGTTCAATATATATGTATATATATATATTCAATAGATATGTATATATATTCAACACATATATATATTCAATATATATAAATATTTAATATATATATATATTCAATGATAATGAACCTTACGCAAGACGCCGCATCTTCCCCACGCTACTTAGCACCTTTCTGGCTTAAAGAGTCCCATCTATCCCCCAAATATTGCCTGTATTCCATTACTCAATACATGATCCATTCTATTTCTACCTATATATAGTTTTGTGTCTTAATTTCATACTCTTGTTGTCATATTATATTCAATATATATATATATATATATACATATATATATATATATATATATATATATATTCCAATATATATATATATATTCAATATATATATACATATTCAATATATATGTATATATATTCAATATATATATATACATATATATTAAATATAATATATATATATTAAATATATATATGTATATATATATTCAATATATATATATATATATATTCAATATATATATATATATTCAATATATATATATATATATTCAATATATATATATATATCCAATATATATATATATTCAATATATATATATATTCAATATATATATATTCAATATATATATATTCAATATATATATTCAATATATATATATTCAATATATATATATATATTCAATATATATATATATTCAATATATATATATTCAATATATATATATTCAATATATATATATTCAATATATATATATATATATTCAATATATATATATTCAATATATATATATATATTCAATATATATATATTCAATATATATATATATTCAATATATATTCAATATATATATATATTCAATATATATATATATATATTCAATATATATTCAATATATATATATTCAATATATATTCAATATATATATATTCAATATATATTCAATATATATATATATATTGAATATATATATATATTCAATATATATATATATATTGAATATATATATTTATATATTCAATATATATATATATTCAATATATATATATATTCAATATATATATATATATTCAATATATATATATATATATTAAACATATATATATTCAATATATATATTCAATATATATATATATATTCAATATATATATACATATATATATTCAATATATATATATTCAATATATATATTCAATATATATATATTCAATATATATATATACATATATATATATTCAATATATATATATATTCAATATATATACATTCAATATATATATATTCAATATAGATATATATTCAATATAGATATATATTCAATATATGTACATATTAATATATATATATATATATATATATATATTCAATATATATATATATATATATATATATATTCAATATACATATATTCAATATATATATATATATATATATATATATATATATATATATATGACTAATTCCATGTCAAATCGACAAATTTTTTCTGGGGGGGGGGCAGAAACCATGACCGACACGGATTTTTTTCAAATTTGCTACACTTATAGATCTCCATAATAGGAATTGAATGCCACCTGTTACACATCTCAAGGTCAAGGCATTCCTGAGATATGACCTTGACCTTTTTAAAAAATGTTAATTTTTATGGAAAAGTGACCAACTTTAAAAGACGATATCTCTGTTATTTATGGGCCTACAAAGTTCATTCATATATCATTCTAAAGTACTTGGATAGATCTACTATCGTATTAGCTGATATTTTTTTCAAGGTCAAATTTTTAAAAGTTGGCCTTGACATTGACCTTTAACCATAATTATCTCAAAAAACGTTATTTGAATTTTTTTCAAATTTTGACAAAAGATTTGTCTATCTTTTGACAGTGTATATTTCAAATTTCATGATGGGTTTTAAACTGGAACCATTCCTACAAGCGTTTTAAAGAAGTGGGCTAAATTCAAAATGGCGGAATGTAGTACCTGCTACTTCATATAAAAACATTTTGGTATTTCACAATATGGTCATGTTTGATATCTTTGTAAAGCTAATTTAATGCTGATTAATATATATATAAAACCATGGTCACAAAATCCACTACTATTGAACGTAACCAGTTATACAGTCCTTTTGAAACTTCCATCTCTATTTTTCTCGTTATGTACTGAATATTTGTTGATGAAACCTCTATAAAATATGTTCCTTATAAAATTTTAAAGATTTTCTATTCGGAAAGAAGTTTAAAAAATTTAATCTAAAAAAATTATTTTAAAGTTTTTGTTAAAAAATTCAGATTTTCTCATCATTCAGACCTGTATTACAAAGAGGGAGTTGCAAAAAAATTAAGTGTGATGTGAGGAGAAATGCAAACTGAAATAGAGAGAATATTCTGACCTGTAATAATACAAAGAGGGGTTGCAAAAATGAGTTGTGGTGCGAGGAGAAATACACACTGAAATAGAGAGGAGAGTTTTAAAATATAATCTTAAAACGATAAGATAAAAGTTAGAAAAGCATTCCATCCAAGGCATGAAAATTGTTAAACAAAATGTTTTTACTATAGGCTTTAAAAATAAAGATTCAATTTGAAATTTATTTATCTTCAAAGTGAAATTTTATAAATTTAACAAAGTAAGGTATAAAAATTTAATTTAAATTAAATCAAAAATGTACATTTTGTGGCAATTTAAAAACATTATCTCTCATCTAGCAACTAATGATATAGATATACAATTTTCAATGATATTTTTAAAGTGCAACGAATTACCACAGGCGTAGTTCACTGTTGATTATAATTATTATTCTGATTATTATTATTTTGATTATCATTATTATTTTGATTATCCTTATTTTGATTATCATTATTATTTTGATTATAATTATTATTTTATTATCATTATTTTGATTATCATTATTATTATTTTGATGATTATTATTATTTTGATTATAATTATTATTTTGATTATAATTATTATTTTGATTATTATTATTATTATTTTAACTATCATTATTTTGATTATCATTATTATTTTGATTATCATTATTATTTTAATCATTATTATTTTGATTCTTTTTATTACTTTGATTATCATTATCATTTTGATTATTATTATTTTGATTATCATTATTATTTTAATTATTATTATTTTCATTACTATTATTATTTTTCTTATTGTTATTATTTTGGCTATCATTCTCATTTTGATTATCTTTATTATTGGAATCATCATTAGTTTATTTTGTTATATTTATTTTGATTATTATTGCTCTCCCCACATAAGGAGGATGCATCTGTAAACGAATTACCACAGGCGTAGTTCACTGCAGACTACGACATGGTTTTCTTTAAATTCCATAGCAATAGATATGTGTCATAAACCATGCTCATAACCATTCAAATTTTTTCCATTCCAATTATCAACTAAATTGATGATGTCATTTTTCTAGAGATTTTTCCTTGTATTCTGATTTCGTTAATAAATCATCAAAAATGAATTTCGAAATGTGAGATTATCATTATTAATTTAATTATTATTATTTTGATTATCATTGTTATTTTAATTATTATTATTTTGATTATCATTATAATTTAAATAATTATTATTTTGATTATCATTGTTATTTTAATTATTATTATATTGATTATCCTTATTATTTGGATTATTATTATTTTGATTATCATTATTATTTTAATTATTATTATTTTGATTATCATTATAATTTAAATAATTATTATTTTGATTATCATTGTTATTTTAATTATTATTATTTTGATTATCATTGTTATTTTATTATTATTATTTTGATTACCATTGTTATTTTAATTATTATTATTTTGATTATCATTGTTATTTTAATTATTATTTTGATGTTCATTGTTATTTTAATTATTATTATTTTGATTATCATTATTATTTTAATTATTATTATTTTCATTGTTATTTTAATTATTATTATTTTGATTATCATTGTTATTTTAATTATTATTTTGATTATCATTGTTATTTTAATTATTATTATTTTGATTATAATTATTATTTTAATTATTATTATTTTGATTATCATTATTATTTTAATTATTATTATTTTGATTATCATTATTATTTTAATTATTATTATTTTGAGTATCATTGTTTTTGTAATTATTATTATTTTGATTATCATTATCATTTTAATTATTATTATTTTGATTATCATTGTTATTTTAATTATTATTATTTTGATTATCATTGTTATTTTAATTATTATTTTGATTATCATTATTATTTTAATTATTATTATTTTGATTATCATTATTATTTTAATTATTATTATTTTGATTATCATTGTTATTTTAATTATTATTATTTTGATTATCATTGTTCTTGTAATTATTATTATTTTGATTATCCTTATTATTTGGATTATTATTATTTTGATTATCATTATTATTTTAATTATAATTTTTTGTATTATCATTATTATTTTAATTATTATTATTTTGATTATCATAATTATTTTAATCGTTATTTTGATTATCACTATTATTTTAATTATTATTATTTTGATTATCATTATTTTTCTGATTATCATTATTATTTTAATTATTATTATTTTGATTATCATTATTATTCTGATTATTATTATTTGGATTATCATTATTATTTTGATTATCCTTATTTTGATTATCATTATTATTTTGATAATAATTATTATTTTTATTGTCATTATTTTGATTATCATTATTATTATTTTCATGATTATTATCATTTTGATTATTATTATTATTTTGATTATCATTATCATTTTGATTATTATTATTATTATTTTGATGATTATTATTATTTTTATTATTATTATTATTATTATTTTAACTATTATTATTTTGATTAAAATTATTATATTTATTATTATTATTATTTTGATCATCATTATTATTTTAATTATTATTATTTTGATTATTATTATTATTTTGATAATCATTATTATTTTAATTATTATTATTTTGATTATCATTATTATTTTAATTATTAATGTTTTGATTATTATTATTATTATTTTGATTATCATTATTATTTTAATTATTATTATTTTGATTATCATTATTATTTTAATTATTATTATTTTGATTATCATTATTATTTTAATTATTATTATTTTGATTCTTTTTATTACTTTGATTATCATTATTATTTTGATTATTATTATTTTGATTATCATTATTATTTTAATTATTATTATTTTCATTACTATTATTATTTTACTTATTGTTATTATTTTGGCTATCATTCCCATTTTGATTATCTTTATTATTTGAATCATCATTATTTTATTTTGTTATATTTATTTTGATTATTATTGCTCTCCCCACATAAGGCGGATGCATCTGTAAACGAATTACCACAGGCGGAGTTCACTTTGTAAAGCTAATTTAATGCTGATTAATATATATATAAAACCATGGTCACAAAATCCACTACTATTGAACGTAACCAGTTATACAGTCCTTTTGAAACTTCCATCTCTATTTTTCTCGTTATGTACTGAATATTTGTTGATGAACCTCTATGAAATATGTTCCTTATAAAATTTTAAAGATTTTCTATTCGGAAAGAAGTTTAAAAAATTTAATCTAAAAAAATTATTTTAAAGTTTTTGTTAAAAAATTCAGATTTTCTCATCATTCAGACCTGTATTACAAAGAGGGAGTTGCAAAAAAATTAGGTGTGATGTGAGGAGAAATGCAAACTGAAATAGAGAGAATATTCTGACCTGTAATAATACAAAGAGGGGTTGCAAAAATGAGTTGTGGTGTGAGGAGAAATGCACACTGAAATAGAGAGGAGAGTTTTAAAATATAATCTTAAAACGATAAGATAAAAGTTAGAAAAGCATTCCATCCAAGGCATGAAAATTGTTAAACAAAATGTTTTTACTATAGGCTTTAAAAATAAAGATTCAATTTGAAATTTATTTATCTTCAAAGTGAAATTTTATAAATTTAACAAAGTAAGGTATAAAAATTTAATTTACATTAAATCAAAAATGTACATTTTGTGGCAATTTAAAAACATTATCTCTCATCTAGCAACTAATGATATAGATATACAATTTTCAATGATATTTTTAAAGTGCAACGAATTACCACAGGCGTAGTTCACTGTTGATTATAATTATTATTCTGATTATTATTATTTTGATTATCATTATTATTTTGATTATCCTTATTTTGATTATCATTATTATTTTGATTATAATTATTATTTTATTATAATTATTTTGATTATCATTATTAATATTTTGATTATTATTATTTTGATTATAATTATTATTTTGATTATAATTATTATTTTGATTATTATTATTATTATTTTAACTATCATTATTTTGATTATCATTATTATTTTAATTATTATTATTTTGATTATCATTATTATTTTAATTATTATTATTTTGATTATCATTATTATTTTAATTATTATTATTTTGATTCTTTTTATTACTTTGATTATCATTATCATTTTGATTATTATTATTTTGATTATCATTATTATTTTAATTATTATTATTTTCATTACTATTATTATTTTTCTTATTGTTATTATTTTGGCTATCATTCTCATTTTGATTATCTTTATTATTGGAATCATCATTAGTTTATTTTGTTATATTTATTTTGATTATTATTGCTCTCCCCACATAAGGAGGATGCATCTGTAAACGAATTACCACAGGCGTAGTTCACTGCAGACTACGACATGGTTTTCTTTAAATTCCATAGCAATAGATATGTGTCATAAACCATGCTCATAACCATTCAAATTTTTTCCATTCCAATTATCAACTAAATTGATGATGTCATTTTTCTAGAGATTTTTCCTTGTATTCTGATTTCGTTAATAAATCATCAAAAATGAATTTCGAAATGTGAGATTATCATTATTAATTTAATTATTATTATTTTGATTATCATTGTTATTTTAATTATTATTATTTTGATTATCATTATAATTTAAATAATTATTATTTTGATTATCATTGTTATTTTAATTATTATTATATTGATTATCCTTATTATTTGGATTATTATTATTTTGATTATCATTATTATTTTAATTATTATTATTTTGATTATCATTATTATTTTAATTATTTTGATTATCATTGTTATTTTATTATTATTATTTTGATTACCATTGTTATTTTAATTATTATTATTTTGATTACCATTGTTATTTTAATTATTATTATTTTGATTACCATTGTTATTTTAATTATTATTTTGATTATCATTGTTCCTGTAATTATTATTATTTCGATTATCCTTATTATTTGGATTATTATTATTTTGATTATCATTATTATTTTAATTATTATTATTTTGATTATCATTATTATTTTAATTATTATTATTTTGATTATCATTGTTATTTTATTATTATTATTTTGATTACCATTGTTATTTTAATTATTATTATTTTGATTCTTTTTATTACTTTGATTATCATTATTATTTTGATTATTATTATTTTGATTATCATTATTATTTTAATTATTATTATTTTGATTATCATTATTATTTTAATTATTATTTTGATTATCATTGTTATTTTAATTATTATTATTTTGATTATCATTATTATTTTAATTATTATTATTTTGATTATCATTGTTATTTTAATTATTATTATTTTGATTATCATTGTTATTTTAATTATTATTATTTTGATTATAATTATTATTTTAATTATTATTATTTCGATTATCATCATTATTTTAATTATTATTATTTTGATTATCATTGTTCTTGTAATTATTATTATTTTGATTATCATTATTATTTTAATTATTATTATTTTGATTATCATTGTTATTTTAATTATTATTATTTTGATTATCATTGTTATTTTAATTATTATTTTGATTATCATTGTTATTTTAATTATTATTATTTTGATTATCCTTGTTATTTTAATTATTATTATTTTGATTATCATTGTTATTTTAATTATTATTATTTTGATTATCATTGTTATTTTAATTATTATTATTTTGATTATCATTGTTATTTTAATTATTATTATTTTGATTATAATTATTATTTTAATTATTATTATTTTGATTATCATCATTATTTTAATTATTATTATTTTTATTATCATTGTTCTTGTAATTATTATTATTTTGATTATCATTATTATTTTAATTATTATTATTTTGATTATCATTGTTATTTTAATTATTATTATTTTGATTATCATTGTTATTTTAATTATTATTATTTTGATTATCCTTATTATTTGGATTATTATTATTTTGATTATCATTATTATTTTAATTATAATTTTTTGTATTATCATTATTATTTTAATTATTATTATTTTGATTATCATAATTATTTTAATCGTTCTTTTGATTGTCACTATTATTTTAATTATTATTATTTTGATTATCATTATTTTGATTATCATTATTATTTTGATTAACACTATTTTGATTATCAATATTATTTTAATTATTATTATTTTGGTTATCATTATTATTTGGATTATTGTTATTTTGATCATCAATATTATTTTAATAATTATTATTTTATTATCATTATTTTGATTATTATTATTTGGATTATTATTATTTTGATTATCATTATTATTTTGATTATCATAATTATAAATTTCTAAACTTTACACTTTTATGTTTATTAAAAAAAAATTCATGACTTGGATTTTTATAAACGTTTCTGAAAAGTTGTAACTAACCGATTTCTATATAATTTTGTTTGTCTATATTTTGCGATTACTCATTGGTGTGCTCCTGGGGCTCCTTTAGGGCTAATAAAAACACTCCATTTTTGGGACTATTTTACCATATTTGTCCAAAATTTTCTGTGTGTGTCTGTTTACCGATTTTACATGCTGCTGAACTCAAATTTAAATATGTTAAGGCCTTGGTGACTTTGGGGGCTATATGGGGGAGGGGGGCGTGCAAATGATGGACAGTTATTTTTTTATACCTCGTTCACTGTGCACGGACGGAATCCCATGCATGCTTTACTAGTTATTATTTTGATTATCTTTATTATTCAGAGTATCATCATTATTTGGATTAATTTTATTTTTGGATTATTATAAGTTTGTAGAGTATCATCATTATTTGGATTAATTTTATTTTTGGATTATTATAAGTTTGTAGAGTATCATCATTATTTGGATTAATTTTATTTTTGGATTATTATAAGATTGTAGAGTATCATCATTATTTGGATTAATTTTATTTTTGGATTATTATAAGTTTGTAGAGTATCATCATTATTTGGATTAATTTTATTTTTGGATTATTATAAGTTTGTAGAGTATCATCATTATTTGGATTCATTTTATTTTTGGATTATTATAAGATTGTAGAGTATCATCATTATTTGGATTAATTTTATTTTTGGATTATTATAAGTTTGTAGAGTATCATCATTATTTGGATTAATTTTATTTTTGGATTATTATAAGTTTTTAGAGTATCATCATTATTTGGATTCATTTTATTTTTGGATTATTATAAGTTTGTAGAGTATCATCATTATTTGGATTAATTTTATTTTTGGATTATTATAAGTTTGTAGAGTATCATCATTATTTGGATTAATTTTATTTTTGGATTATTATAAGTTTGTAGAGTATCATCATTTTATTTTAATCATCATAATGTTTTGGATTCATTGGATTATTATTATTATTATTTGGATTATCATTATTAATCGGATTATCATTATTATTATGTATACACTAGAGGTACTTACACAAGCAATCATCAAAGATTGCTCTTTGAGAATAACGTTTGGTGTTCCCTGGAGTCTGAGTGACAACATGTCTCCTCAGACTACCAGTACTTTCCACCTATTTCGATAACTTTTTGAAAAGAATCTTATCGTTGATTTCTCCTTGGCGGCAACCATTGGTCTTCACTGGGATTTGGGTGGCAAAAAGCCTCTTCAAGGTTCCTGTCCTCTCTGCACTCAGCCAGTAAAGGTGTGGCTAGTGATTTCTCCCCTCGGTCTTTCACTCCTTCTTGACCTTTTTTATTATTTAGTGTGGTGTCCTTTTATGGTGACACTCACATACAAAAAACAAATGAGGGGAATCTTACACTTACACAGTTTCAGTTTTCATCATTCCATGTAATGCTCGTTTATGTTTTACATCCGTGTTCAGTTGGTGCGTGTAACTCATGTGTGTTAATCTCCGCATTCAAGGATTTTCCTTAATATTTCTGCAGTTTTCATTATTCCCAGCGATTTTTCGGTATCATTCTTAACGTTCTTAACTATTAGTGGTGTAACCTTTACTTTCTTTATTTTCCAGATCCCTTTAAGCTCTCTGGCCAGTTCCCTGTATTTGCTCCGCTTTTTAGTCTCCTTAGTCTTCACTCTGTGGTCTGCTGGAACGGCAAAATCTACAGTCTTCTAGGACTTTTCCTTCTTGTTAACTATTATAACATCCGATTTTCTTGCTTAGATGGGTTAATTCGTTTGTATATCGATGTCCCATAGGACCTTGTGACATTCATTTTCTAGTACTGCTGCCGGTCAGTGCTTGTAACATTTATCTGTGTTTTCAAGATGCAATTGTTTGCATAATTGCCAATGTACTGCCTTCCCCACTTGATCGTGTCTATTTTTATATTCTTTTTAGGCTAGTTTGCTGTATTCACTTATTATGTGGTTTATTGTTTCGTCTCTTTGTCTGCAGAGTCTCCATTTGCTGTTTTCTTGTGTCTTGACGATCCTTGCTTTGATGGTGTAGTGATATGCAAATTAAGTATAATTTACATATGAGCACATAGCTCATATTTATAAACTGACACCAACTAGAACAGGTAGTTGTTGAATGCTTGCTTAGCATTATACACGACATATTAATGGTGTCGACGATAGGATATTTTCTAGTCTTTGAAGACCCGGAATACGTAGATACTTGGATTCGTTGCTTCGCTGCTAAGAAGCAAAAAGTTGAAAGACAACAAAATAAAGAGGAGAGAATGAAATCACCGACTTGTTCATGGCTAACGCTGGTTGTGAAGCAATTATGAAGGTTGCTACAATGGTTTACCCTCGAGAACTATAAGAAATGACTTTCTAAGAAAAAGTCAGGCTATCAAGGGAAACATGAGGCCAAAAAAAGGACTGGTGATTGCAGAAAGGACCAAGTTTATGGCAATGAAGTAGGAAGTGGATGAACCGATGGTAAAATATTTACACGGGTTAAGAAGTGCGAGTAAATACTATGACTTTGAAAAACTAGGAACAGAAGAACAGACAACAGAAGAAGACTTGATTAGACTAAGATTGATTGAAGGTATGCATAATCCGGCACATAGATATAAGTTAATGGAACAGTTATAGCTTACAAACATGCCATTGAATATGTATCTAGAATGTATACAACAGCAGGAAGTAATACATACCTACAACCAAAATAATAATAAAAAAAAAACTCTGAAGAAATAACGGCTGACACGTATACGGTAGAAACGAAAAGAAAAATTGTACGTACTGTGGAAAAATTCATGAAAGATAAAAAGAAAAATGCTTAGCGTTTGGAAAAACATGTTCAAAGTGTTTTAAAAAATCACTTCAAAGAAGTACGTAAAACGAAAATGTGGAAAGAATAGAGGATGAAAATAGACAAATTTTTAATGTAAAGAAAGATAATATACAAAAATACTGGATCAAGGAATGGAGATAAAAATGAAAGTCAACAATTGCGTTGTTGAAATTCAAATAGATACTGGCAGTGAAGTAACTATAATACCCAGAAATATGTGGGAAAAATGGAAAAACCGTTTTTTTTTTTTTAAATTACGCCAGTTTGGTGCCTCGATAATAGCAATTATGGGTTACTTTGAAAGTTTCAATAGAACTAAAAGAAAAATATGACGTAGTACCCATTATAGTTACAAATTACCGAAAAATGCATGGACTATGTATTAAAAATAAATTCAACAAAGTTGATTAATGAGATAGAAATGGAAAAATAGGAAAATTAAAAAATTATGAAGCTAGCCTGAAATTAAAAGAAAATGTCCCCCCTTCCTATCACGAAGCGAGAAAAGTACCAGTGCATTTATTACCATTAGTAATAGCTAAGTTGCTAAAGTTAATAAAGGAAGATTTATTAGAACCTGCCCTTTCAGGAGGAAGTAAATGGGCATCACCCATTGTGGGATTAAAAAAAAGACGGTGACTTGAAAATTTGTGAAGATCATAAAATAGGGGTGAACCATAAAGTTTGCGCCGTCTCATACCCTATTCCGAATTTGGAAGTAGCTTTACATAAACTTGCCGGAATGAAAGTATTTTTGAAGATAGACCTAAAATCAGTTTACCACCAAATTCCCATAAAAGTGACCACCATGAACACACCTATAGGCCTGTTAAGCTGGAAAATGATGCCGTATGGCATAAAAACAGCAAGTGCAATTTTTCAAAAAGCTATTGAAAAAGTAATAGGAAATGTTGAAAATACCATCTGTTATCAAGACAATATCTGCGTTAGAGATTTAAATGAAAATGATTTAAAGAAAAAAACTGAAAATATACTAAACTGGCTAAGAGACGCTGGCATACATAACCAACAGTAATGAAATATCATTTTTAGGTTACTCAATATCAAAGGAAGGGATCTCTCCAGATGAAGCGCAAATAGAGAAAATTCTAAAAGTGGCTACACCAAAAAATAAAAAAAGAGTTGGAGTCTTTCTTGGGTTTCGTAAATTTTTATAGAAAATATGTACCAAAATATAATGAGTTGACATTTGCAAGCTTAAAAAAAATATGTGGAGTTCATTTGGTTAGAATACCAACAGAAAACCTTTGAAAACTTAAAACAGATTCTGGCGAAAAAGCCAATAGTAGAAATGTTTTACCCTAAGGAGGACATAATTCTAACTAGTGACGCTAATGAGTATTCCATATCCGGTATTTTTTCACAAGATGGTCACCCCGTAATGTACATATCGAGGAGATTAATAATGACTGAACAGAATTATTCTAATATAGAGAGGGAGACACTAGCCATAGTGTGAACAACGGACAGAGCAAGACACTTCTTGATGGGGAAAAAATTCTTGTTGAAAAGTGATCACAGACCAGTCGAATTTATTTTCAACCCAAGAAAAGAACTACCGAAAGTTACAAAGTCCAGAATATTACGTTGGGCAATCAGACTGATGGCATTTGATTTTGACATTGAGTATGTTAAAGGGAATACGATACCGCACATTGATGCCTTATCTAGATTGAGGTTTTATAGAGAGGATAAGAACAAAAACGACGAGGAATTTGAAGACACATTCATGCACCGTGTAGAAACCGATGTAATATCTTTTAAAAAAAATTTTTTTTACACAGATATCACCACAGTATCAAGGCTAAGATGCCACTCGAGGATAAGGGTTAGAAAGTGTACAGTAGAAATTGGACAATATAGTAATCATTTCGGTAAATTCGTTAACTTATATGGAACGGCTCATCAAGAACTTGTTTATGTTAGACTTGAAGACAACCATGTTGTAGTCAGCCAATAAAAGCAGGAAAACGGAAGACAATTCCACAGGCGTGCAGTTCTAAGAAAGAAGCTTTGTTCATGGAGTCTAGGTTTAGGTTTAGGCACAGATAAAGAGTGGGGGGAATTATTGATAGTGTTTTCAGCTAAACGAGTGTTTCTTGTGAAAGCTTGGTGAGGGAGGACCATAGACTGAAGCTCAGTCGAACAATTTCCATGAAAATAACGATACATCAGAGACAAACTCGCAACATCTCTTCTGTGAAATAGAGGTTGCAGGGAAGAGAAAAGGACATCTCCTACGAGGCTACAAAGTCTATTTTGAACTCTATCAAGGCAGGACAAGTCCTTTCTAGCAGCTCCTGCCCAGATGTAGCAACAGTATTCCATCCTTGGACGTACCTGACTCTTATATAGATAGCAGCAGTGAGATATCTACTGGATCGATAGAAAGATCCCACCATTTTTCCAGCAGTCTTGGCAACAGATTTGATGTATGTGTTCCATTTAAGATCAGGAGTAACGGTCAAGCCCAGAAGCTTGTCAAAACTTGGGACCTCCTGAAGACATGAGCCATTCATTTCAATTGATGCCAGGTGTGGATCAGAGTGTTGATGATGTAAAGAGAGAAGCTTGGTTTTAGATGCATTAAAAGTAACCAACCACTCCTTACCCCATTGTACTACGTGCTCAAGATCAAAGGAGAGAGAATCGGAGAGAACTTGATCATTTACTGTGACTACTGAAACTACAAATGACCCAGTGTTAAACAGAATAGTGTTGAGGATAAAAGAGAATCGCTGGGGAAATTGTTCAATGGCTGAAAGACCATTCAAAGAAATAAGATATAAACTGACTATAGAAAACGGGGTAATATGTAATGTAGACTTGGTAGTTCCTTCAGAAACACAAAAGAGACAGGTTATAAAAAGTGTACATGATGATGTACATTGTGGAGTGGCAGCTACGCAAAGAAGATTAAAATTGGATCATGGTGGCCGGAGTACTCAAGAGACGTAGAGGACTACGTAAAAAGATGCATAAAATGCGCAGAACTCAATTTCAAGCAAAAGAAAATACATGTGTGGCCCCAGGAAGCAGAACCGTCGAGCAGAGTACACATGGATCATGCCTATGTCAATAAGATAGGACTATTATTAATATTAGTGGACGCATATTCAGGTTGGCCTAAAGTAATGAGAGTACCTCATAAAAAGAAGTACCACTATAAAACAAATATTAAGAGTAATATTTTCGAGAAATGGGATATCAAGAACATTGGTGGTGGATAACGCGCCAGAATTTGCGGATGCTGATTTGCATGAATTGTTAAGCAAAATAAGATGTAGACCTTACAAGACCCCTCTCCACCACCCTCAAAATAACGGGATAGTGGAAAGGATGGTCCAGACGGTAAAAAAAAAAAGCATAAAAGCATGCATGCAACAGAAGGAGAAAATCGATGGTTTCCTACCAAGATTATTACTAAGTTCTAGAACAATTCCGTATGCAGGCAGGCCAGAGAGTCCATCTGCCTTAATGGGCAGACAATTAAGATCCCTTTTGACTATGTTATATGCAACAAATTAAAAGATGTGGTACAAACGAAATAGGAATATGGAAGCCGAGGCAGCAGAATTTATTGTGCAGAAACGACAAAATACTTCAATATCAAATAAAGAAAATGGAAACAGTGTTCTAACTCATGCTGACCAAATAAGATCCGAAACGAAAACAATCGGATGAGGAAATGCCTTCAGAGCTGCCCATTATTGACGTAACAGAAGAGTTACTGCAGAATGAGACTGCGGAGGAAGAAGTAGAGATAGAAGAAGTAGAAGAGGAAGAAATAGAATGGGACAAGGCAGAAGAGGAAGATCAGAATATGCAGGAGGAACACTGCGATTATAGAGAAAGACGTGATAGATCCAGATCTCCAAGGAAAAGGAGAGAAATAAAAGAAGATGTTCAGAAGGACACGAGAAGAAGTACAAGAAGTACTCGCAGCATAAATCCCCTCCGTTATAGGTAGATGTAGTGATATGTAAATTAAGTATAATTTGCATATGAGCAGATAGCTCATATTTATAAACCGACACCAACTAGAACAGGTGGTTGTTGAACGCTTGCTTAGCGTTATACACGACATATCAGATGTAGTTGGTTCTAATTGCGTTACCTTGTGCAGCTGTTATTAGTGATTCAGTTTCCCTGTTTCGGTTTTCATTTTGTAGCCATTTCCAAATGTTTTCGTTAATCTCTTATTTTGTCATCCTTATGAATCGTCCATGTAGCTATTTCCTTTCCCATATTTATTTCCTCGTCTTGTTCCTTGTCTCTTTTTCTATCTTGTTTGTTTCTTCTGTGTCTCTTGCTGCAGTAATTATTCTTTTGACATTATGTATTTTTCTAATTCGTTTTTTGTGTCATTTACACAGGCTTCTATACAAATCAGCTCTCTTGCTCCGTTTATCCTTTTCACTTATAGTCGTGCAATATCATCCTTCGGGGATAGTGCATTGTGAATCGTCATGAGTTTTCTAGTCTTCTGGTCAAGATTCTTTAGTTCTTCTTTAGTCTAGCTTATAAACGGTCCAGAGTATCTTACTAATCTAACTGACCACATGTTTATTCCTTTAATACAGAGTTTAATTTCGATAAGTTTTTCCCACCGCATGGGAAGTAGTGTGCACTTTTCCATACTGATTAAATTATCATTATTATTTGGATTATAATTATTATTTTAATTATCTTTATTATTAAAATTATTATTATCATTATTATTATTATTATTATTATTATTATTATTATTATTATTGTAATTATCTTTATTATTAAAATTATTATTATTATTATTTTAATTATCTTTATTATTAAAATTAAAATTATTATTATTATTATTATTTTAATTATCTTTATTGTTAAAATTATTATTATTATTATTTTAATTATCTTTATTATTAAAATTATTATTATTATTATTATTATTATTATTATTTAAATTATCTTTATAATTAAAATTATTATTATTATTGTTTTAATTATCTTTATTATTAAAATTACTATTATTATTTTAATTCTCTATATTATTTGAATTGTCATTATTATTTTAATCGTCTTTATTATTTAAATTATCATTATTATTTTAATTATCTTCATTATCTAAATTTCATTATTATTTTAATTATCTTCATTATCTAAATTTCATTCTTATTTTAATTATCTTTATTATCTAAATTTCATTATTATTTTAATTGTCTTTATTATCTAAATTTCATTATTATTTTAATTGTCTTTATTATCTAAATTTCATTATTATTTTGATTGTCTTTATTATCTAAATTTCATTATTATTTTAATTGTCTTTATTATCTAAATTTCATTATAATTTTAATTGTATTTATTATCTAAATTTCATTATTATTTTAATTGTCTTTATTATCTAAATTTCATTATTATTTTAATTATCCTTTATTATAGGAATTATAATTATTATTTTAATTATCTTTATTATCTTAATTATCTTCATTATCTAAATTTCATTATTATTTTTATTATCTTAATTATCTAAATTTCATTATTATTGTAATTATCTTTATTATCTAAATTTTCATTCTTATTTTAATTATTCTTATCATTTGAATTATCATTATTATTTTAATGATCTTTATTATATAAGTTTTCATTATTATTTACATTACCTTTATTATTTGAATTTTCATTATTTGAATTATCTTTATTTTTTAATAAAAATTATTATTTTAATTCTAATTATTTTTTTGATTATCATTATTATTTACATTATCTTTATAATTTGAATTATCATTATTATTTGAATTATATTGATTTTGAATTATCATTATTATTTTTAATAATTATCTTTTATATTTGAATTATGTGTATTACTTGATATATCATAATTATTTTAACTATCTTAATTATTTGGATTATCATTATTATTTAAATAATCTTTATTATTTGAATTTTCATTATTATTTGAATTATAATTATTTTTAGTAAATTATTATTTTAATTATCATTATTAAATTAATTATCTTTATTATTATACTTATCATTATTATTTTAATTATCTTTATATTTAAATTTTCATTATTACGTTATTTATCTTTATTAATTGAATTTTAATTATAATTTTAATTATCATTATTATTTTCAATACCTTTATTATTTGAATTATCATTGATATTTTAATTATGTTTATTATTCTAATTGTCAATATAATACTAATTATCATTACTATTTTTATTATCATTATGAGTTTGAAGTTAAAGTGTCAAAAGCACAGAGGAAACATATAGAAGGAAAGGAAGAACGAAAAAAAGAAAGAATCGGTGTAAGCGGGTGGTAAAGACAAATTAGCACATAGGGTTTCCAGTCAGGTATATATACGCATACGTATATGTGTATAAGCAACCCAGTCGGACACATATACACACATATATTCATATGTGCATAAATAATTAAGAAAACCTGAGACGATCTTATGCATTGATAATTAAATCATATTTATCACAATGGAGTTTATGATTTAAAATTAAAATTTCCAGTCATAAAAATTAAAGATATAATAATAATAATAATAATAATAATAATAATAATAATAATAATAATAATAATAATAATAATAATAATAATAATAATAATAAATAATAAATAATAATAA